>NC_089838.1:265460567-265800067 GCF_035609145.1 Eleutherodactylus coqui
TCCACCACCGATACCCCACTAAAGGTTCTTTTAGATGTGAGATATAGGGGGTACTGTTCAAATATCCATTACAATTCAAAGGAAATCCAATTACAACCAAATGGTGAAGCATTCTCCCTGAGGGACTTTATGAATTGTAACCAGGTTATTTTTTATGAGAATGCCCCTGTGGATTAAGGTATGTAGACCGGAAAACTATGGCATTAAGAGCAAGGGCAAACTAGCACTTTTCAAATATCCAGAGGGGTTTTACAAAGCACAGTGTCTCCAGACACTTTTTAAACCACCATAATAGCGACCCCTCTGGTATGCATTTGACCCCCTAGAAAAGATCCCTCAGAGATCATTCTCTAGTCTAGACACAAAAGAAATGTATTGCATCTTCCGGTTAAATGCACTTACACCCAAAAGCCTAAATGAGGCTTTAGAGAAAATGTACAAATCATTTTAGTGTTTTTCATCTTTACTATTATTTTTAGGTATATTTTTAAATGAGACCACACTTGAATTTTAAGGCTATTTTAGTATATATGTATATACATGTTGGCCATTGTAAAAAGGGCCATAATTGGGATATTGTTTCAATCTCACCATGCTACTCTCCCCCAGACACACCTACACCCAATATTGTTTACATAGACATTGGCTTCTTGTTGATAAGAAACTCAACAGTTTATTATCATCTCTATGTGCACTTCAGTATGTGTATTGTTCATTGAATTGTTTTTAATTTCTTTGGATGTCTAAATGTTAACCTTAATGCTGATATGTATAGATCTTAATTTGTTGAATGAAATAGATAGAAAGTTCCATTACTTTTAGTCACTGGAGGGCAAACATATTCGCCCCAGCAACCTACATTTCAGCTCACTGGAGTACAAAAACAAATCGTACGCTCCAGCTATATAAAAGTTCACTGGAATGCAAAAACATGCGCTCCAGGGACGTAAATGATGTTAAAATGCCTGAAAATGGTGGGAAACACACTTTTTTGGCAGGTGAATAAAACCACTCGCCCTTTAACCTCTTAGTGACAAAGCCTATTTGTGCCTTAGTTTCCAAAGCCAAATTTTGGAAATCTGACGTGTCAATTTAACATAGAATAATTCCTTAAAGGTTTTGCATATCCAAGTGATTCTGGCATTGTTTATTATGCCACATATTGTACTTCATTTAGGTGGTAAAAACAGACCAATAGAATTTGTGCATATTTATTAAAAGTGCCAAAATTTGGAAATCTTTTTTCACATTTTTAACTGCAATATCTCAAGTGTGTGCAAACATAATGTACACGTTTTTTATGAGATCTATATTTCCATCTGTTTACTTTATTCTGGACACACATTTGAAAAACTTTAGTCTTTTGAACCATTTAGGAGACGTGCAAATTTACCATTACTTATCAACATTTTGAGGAACATATTGATTTCCTACACTAAGCCAAGATTACAAAGACTCATAGGTGTCAGAATGATAGATGTCACAACAAATAACCCGATTTTAAAAACAACACCCCTTAATGTATTCACTGAGGGGTGTCAGGAGTATTTTGACCTCACAGTTCCTTTTCAGGAGGTAATGAAATTTAGAGGAGAAAAAATAAAATGTAATATATTTGCAAATATGTTATTTTAAAGACATATATTTTTTTTCTATAGTGCACATGAAAATGAGGATTTACCTGCCAAAATAGATCTCCCTGTTTGTCCTGTGTTCAGAAACATACCCCTTGTGGCCCTAATCTTATGTCCATATGCACGATGGGGCCCAAAATGAAAGGAGCAGCCGGTGGCTTTCAGAATAGATATTTTGCTTGAAGGTGTTTTGGGCCCCATTGCCCACTTGTAGAGCCTTTGAGCTACCAAAATGATGGAGAACCCCCACAAATGATCGAATTTTGAAAACTAGACCCCTTAACAAATTCATCTAGGGGTGTACTGCATATTTTGACCCCACAGTGTTTGAATGAATGTAAGCAAAGCAGAAGGAAAAATTATGATTTTCATTTTTTTGGCAATTGTGTCCTTTTAAAAACAGTTGGTTTTGTATAGCACACGTGTGAATGAAGACTTGTATTCCAAAATGGATACCCCTGTTTGTCCTGTGTACAGAAACATACCCATTGTGGCCCAAATCTGCTTACTGGACACACAGCTAGGCCTGTAATGGGGGGAACACCCATTGGATTTCAGGGCAGAACTGAATAAATTCCAGGCTCAACTGCTGGTACAGCGCATAACTGCATACTCACACAGGCGGTCATGTGTAGTACACCTTTTTTGTTTATAATTCCTGTGCTGTCACTGACTGATGACGCGGGTACACAATGTGCATATCGGTTGCAGTTATATCCACGACCACGGAGCACAATGGGCTCTATGTTGCGGATATCTGCAGTAAAATAGAACATGCTGTGTTAGGTTTTCTGCAAGTGAATTGTGTAACTCTGACCCGCTAATGTGAGTGGAATTGTGTAATCCAATGCATTTGTTTGATCCGCAGATACTGCGAATCAAGCGCATGCGGAATGCACAATTTCTATCTGTTCGTGTGAGAGCGGCCAAAGGTAGATTGTTACATTTTTGTCATGTGACTGTGAATTGCTGAATGAGGCCACTGGTCACTGCTCCAGGCTATCTGCTTCTGCGCATGTGTCTGGCATTTTGCCGCTGGGTGCATGCACAGAAGCCGAGGAAGGTCCGTGGAGGAGGATCACGTTGGGGTTCAAATGTGGAGGTCTCCGGTAAGAAGCTTCCTCTTCTCTCACTGATCGCATGGGAGAGGGGAAATTAAACATCAACTTTTTTTTAACTTTTACGTGATTGCCATTATATTTTGGATAATGACGATTACGTGACCGCGACCAGAAAGATCTTTGAACAAATTATTAAACAGCATGTATGCAAGTACATCGATACAAATGGAGTAATTAACCAGAGACAGCATAGGTTTGTAACAAACAAGTCATGCCAGACTAATCTAATTTCCTTCTATGACAGAATCACCGACTGGGTTGATCAGGGAAATGCGGTGGATATAGTTTATCTTGACTTTAGTAAAGCATTTGATAAAGTATCTCATACCATACTTATTGACAAAATGACCAAATATGGGATCGACAAGGCAACTGTGAGGTGGATTCACAACTGGCTGAGTGATCGTTCTCAAAGAGTGGTCAGAAATGGCTGCATATCCAAGTGGAAGAATGTATCATGTGGGGTAACACAAGGCTCTGTCCTGGGCCCAGTGTTGTTCAACATTTTTATAAATGATCTGGAGGGGGGAAATAATGGGAAACTGATCAAATCATGTCCTATGAGGAACGGTTAAAGGATCTGGGAATGTTTAGCTTTCAAAAAAGAAGGCTGAGAGGAGACTTAATAGCTGTCTACAAATATCTGAAGGGCTGTCACAGTGCAGAGGGATCAGCCCTATTCTCATTTGTACAAGGAAAGACTAGAAGCAATGGGATGAAATTGAAAGGGAGGAGACACAGATTAGATATTAGAAAAAAACTTTCTGACAGTGAGGGTGATCAATGAGTGGAAGAGGTTCCCACGGGAGGTGGTGAGTTCTCCTTCAATGGAAGTCTTCAAACAAAGGCTGGACAAATATCTGTCTGGGATGATTTAGTGAAACCTGCATTGAGCAGGGGGTTGGACCAGGTGACCCTGGAAGTGCCTTCCAACTCTACCATTCTATGACCAGGGACTGCTCACCACGGCCCTCGGTCACTGCTTCAGGCTCTCGGCTATTTTAAATAGCTAGGAGCAAGGAGATTTTAAATTTCCCGGGCCTTCCCCAGCTTCTGCGCTCGCGTCCGCCATTTTGGCAATGGGCGCATGCGCCGAAGCTGGGATAAGGTCAGTGGATAAAAATCCCATCGCGGGACATTGCCAGAGGCCTTACATAAGTAATTTCACCTCACAGCTCAGATCCGTAATGGGAGGTGAAACTTTATTTTTTTTTTACTTTTACATGATTACATGTGAATGCATCAGCCATTTTGGCGATGGGCACGTGGGCAGAACCCAGGGTAATGTGTGCAGATAAATCCGTGGGCCGTAGGTACGTAATTTCATCTCCCCTGGCGGATATGATCCGTGAGGGGAGGTGAAGTTCAAACTTTTTGACCTTTTTTTTTTTTTACATGATCGCCGTTATCCATTGGATAATGGTGATCAACTGACTGGGAACCACATACATCAGTTCCCAGTCACATCTCCCTGCTCTCGGCTACTCATACTAGCCAGCAGCTGGGTGATATTAAGTTTCCTGGGCCTAACGGCCTTCTGCTTATGCACCTGGCGCTTTACGTCTGGCGCGCATACACAGAAGGTGGCGTAAGGTTCTGGAAGGACCAGAACGCCATGGGACATCATGGAGGACAGAGGTGATTAGTTTCAGCTTCCCTTGTGGATCCAACTTTTTTTTTGCTTTAATGCGATCGCTGTTATCCATTGGATAACGCCAATTGCATATCGCTGCTCCTCATAACAGCTCCAGGTTGTTGGCTACTTCCAGCAGTCGATATAAGGGACCTGTAATGTCCACGGCCCCCACGGTTTAAATCCCTTGAGTGAGCGTGTTTTTACAGCCCTGGGGATTAAAGCCCACTTAGCCAGGACATAAAAACACTATGGGGCGGTCACTAATGGGTTAAAGGAAAAGTACAAATCGATCCCTTCTATAATGAGAGGTCTCTGAGTTAAGGTGTAGCGATCAAAATGGTATTAATTTAAATTGATATTTATATAGAATGGCCTTTTGAATCCTATTACCTTTTAAAATGGATTTGGACCTCAGAGTATCTCATGTATGAAAGATAGGATTAGACTGCACTGATTAAATAATACCATCTAAGCTCTCTATACTGAAGTTCAGTATCTCTGCTTGCTGTAATACCCCAACCTAAGTGGCATAGATAATATTGCCATGCTGCACAGCTAGATTGGCTAGTTAATGTTGGTTAGGCTATACTCAGCGAGTTACAGTAAAAGATCAGTATCTCTGCTTGCTGTAACATCTCAACGTAAGTAAGCAGCATAGATGATACTACTGTGCTAGGGTTAATCCAGTATATACATAAAGCTTTGTATATTATGAGCTATACGCTATATAACAGGGGTTAAGTTAGGATGGCTGGCTCTGGGGTGCTGTACATTCCTTATAGGTTATATAATGACATTCATAACATGTAGTATTAGCTCTTCCTGTGCATTGCAGTGCTAATTTCTGGATTTTCCAAGATGGCAGGTGCTGGTATGACATGTGATGTGTGTTGATCACATCACATGATACACATTATGTCATCTATGATGCTGCCAGGAGGTGTTAACAACCAATCTTCTGAGTTACTTCTGATTGGAGTAGTGACGCTCCCCCAGTGAATGGGGGCGGGGGCTTGGAGCATATATAGCTGCACTGGGCCAGTTGCAGTCATTATGCTGTCAGTCCACCATCAGGGCTCTACGGCTGCTGCTTATCTGACTTATCTTATTGACAAACATTTTTCCTGTTGCTTTAAAAATCCTCTGATGAAACATCAACTGTTATGATGTGGGAACATGCAGAGCGGGAGGGAATATAGAATAGATAATGATTTAAATTATTGATAGATGGCTGGCTGGACTGATATGCAAGTGAGACCATATATAAAATAAGAGCTATTTTCTGGCCAGTATCTGTTGAGCATGGCTAGTATAATCTATGTCAAGCTGGAGTATTACAGCAAGCGGGGATACTTACCTTTGCTGTAGCTGGCTTGGTATAGCCTAGCCAGTATTATCTAACCAATTTAGCTGTTCTTCGTGGTTAGTATCATCTATGCTGCTTAGTTAGGTTGAGATGTTACAGCAAGCAGAGATACTGACCTTTACTATAGCTTGCTCAGTATTGCCTAACCAGTATTTACTAGCCAATCTACCTGTGCAGCAGTAGCCAGTATTATCTAACCAATTTAGCTGTTCACCGTGGTTAGTATAATCTATGCCACTTAGTTAGGTTGGGGTATTACAGCAAGCAGAGATACTGACCTTTTACTATAGCTCACTCACTATTGCCTTACCAGTATTATCTAGCTAATCTATGCAACTAAGTTGGGGCTTTACAGCAAGCAGAGATACTGACCTTCCTTATAGCTAGCTCAGTACAGCTTACAGTATTTAGGCAATGCAGTCTAATCCTATCTCTCATACATGAGCTGCTGAGGTACAGACCCTTTCTAATCAGTAATAGGATTTGAATAGGTAATCAATTAACCATTTGCAATCCAATTTTGGATTCATGGTTTTCTAGGGGGCTTTCTTTTTCTGCCATTATACAATAGCACCATCTGCTGGCTAGAGCCAGTACTGCGGTATGCTGGAGAGGTCCCCGACAAGAGTAGCCAGTAATATACAGTAAGAATACCCTGCGAGGAATGTCTTCCGACATCAGAGCTGTACAATCTTCAATCAGAATGTCTCCAGATGTCATACAGTGGATTGGAAAGGGTTATTACCACTTTGTATACACCTTTAACCCAGAGACCCCTCGTTATAGAAGGGAGCGATTGTACTTGTCCTTTTAACCTTTTTATCACTTCTTCCTGTGAAGCTCAATCGTGCTGGTTTTGGGAGAGAGGTGGTTGGGTACAGTCACCTCCTTAGTGTTCAGTATTTTTCTATGTAACGTTCAGTTTTAGGCTCAATCCTGTGATAGAGCAATTATTGAATCTTCTAGCCCTCTGTTTTTTTTTTTTCTCCATTAAAAATGACCGTCTTCAGACTTCCAATATAAGTAACTGGGCAAATGATGTTAAGAATCTATTCTCAGATAATGAATTTCACGTGCAAGTCCAACATGTCTACCAACCAAACAATCAAATGAGCCTCGTGTGGCACAGAGTGTAAACTCTTGCTCACGACCTGAAGGTTGCAAGTTCAATCTCTGAAAGGTTCAGGTAGCCAGCTCAAGGACGACTCAGCCTTCCATCCTTCCGAGGTCGGTAAAATGAGCACCCAGTTTGGTGAGGGGTAATAAATAAAATTACCTGAAAGCGCTGCATAAAAAGTTGGCACTATACAAAAGATTTTAGACACCTTACACATCTTGAATGTCAGGACCTGGTGGGAGGGTCAAGCCTTGGGAAAGTATCTCGAACACTGAATTGTTCCCAGAAGTCTCGGAATAAACCTAATGCTCTTAGCTAGCGTACATATTCCTTCCTTTTAAGCCTCTTTCACATTGGTGCTTTTTGCCGCGATTTAGCGTGGCATTCTGAGCGCCGCGTCTTATCTCCGTATACCGCTCCTGTTTGCAATGGAGCCACCTTTGAAAGAGTCTGTTCTATTTTTGACGTTTAGCGTACCTTTATCCATGATGAGGTACGCGAAACTCCACTGACGGCCGCAGAGAGCTACGGCTGAAAACGAAAGTAAAGTCGCGGCTAAGTGCTGGGATTTGAAATCGCGGTGCTTTGTAGTGCTGTGCTGTGAGGGAGGCCTTATGAAAATTTGGGGGAAAAAATTGTTGGGAGCTCTTTTGAAAATAATGATTTGAGAAAGCCATGTAAATTCTCCAGTGACTCTGAATATGAAAAAATGAGTCTGCTTTAAATAACTATGGAGTCTTAAACCTGAGGGATTAAATGAACAACTATCCTTTTGCAGCATATCTAGAATGACTTTTTGTAGTAAGCCGCTCCTCTGTCGGGGTTTTATCTTTTCCTCTTTGGATTCTTCCCACTATATGGGACTGTTTTTATAATCCCTAGATCCTTACTATGGATTACCCTAGATGTTGTTGGTTTTCTATAGCAATATTTTTTGGGGACATCGTACCAACCTCTGCATTGATTCCTATTGTCCCTTTTTCAGCGTTTTACTCACCCTTAGCTGGCTCCACACGGGCGATTGTGATTTTGCTGCGAGAAAATCGTGACAATTTGCATCTTCACAGCGATTTGTGAGCGTCAGTGATGCTTTTCTTGGAGAATAATCTCGCATCGCTGTCGCCTGCAATGACAATTATCGCTTGTCAACGGGACTTAGTAATGTTAAAATCGCATCACACCACAATGTGTTTGTTGATAGCACATTGCAGAAAGATAGAACAAGTTACGATTTTTTTTTTATTCCCCCCAATATCACATCAGTGAAAACATTTTGCAGATGGAAATGAAACCATTGTAAGTCATTGGTTTCATATTTTGCTTTTTTACTGGCTATCGCAGCAGGCAAAAATCGTGCAATGTTTCTCCCCTGTGTGGAGCCAGCCTTATACTTAACAGCTTCTCTGCGTTTGCACAGGAGATATCATTTGCACGGGACTGCCGGCGTCTTTGCGCCTGTGTGTCCATTATGGTCACCTGATCGGGGTTGGGTGTGGCTTCTTAGCTGTGTTATCTGATGGTCGGTCTGGACTTTGTGGCCGGGTTTTGAGTCTGCACAGGTTTTCCCTGATACTGTGATGGGAGTATGGGGGAGATACTCTCGGTCTGTGATTGGCTGGAGTGAGAGGCACGTTAGGGAGGCCATTTAAAGCTATCTCCATTCATTATCCATAGCTGTCCTAATCACTACTAGTTAACCATCAGAGCTGGTGGCATGTTTTTTTTCCCCCCCATTTATCGCTGTCAATTTACCATCAGAGTTGACAGTATCTGATTGCTCTAATTCTTTAATATTGCTCCTGAGGAATTTGCTATGAAGGAAGAGTGTTTAGCGTTTAGTTCACATTGCAGAGCGTGTTATTCATTTTTTAGCCTCTAGATTTTGTACTTGGTCTCTCTAGGTTTGCTGACCTCACTAGCTCTCATTTACTAATGCTCTGTGGTTGCACACAGGTGGATGGAAGCTTTCATCATCGTTCCCTGACTGCACACCAGAGCATGCATTAACCTAGCAGAGTTTCATTCCAAAATTCAGATTTCCTAGTGTCTCGGTTGCTGATATCACTAGTCTAACTAATGGTCGGATATACACAGGTGCATAGGAGTTCTCATCACCACTCCCTGATTACACATCAGTTTATCATCGGTTGAGGGTTTGAAGCATTTGCGCACAATATATTATCCAGTTTTTTATAGGTTTACCATCAGCATCTATGATCTGTTCTGGTTCTGTACACGGGTGGATGGGAGCCATATCAGTATTACCTGATTGTCCATCAGAGTAAAAGTCATTTATCACTTTCTGATCAGCTGGCATTTTGGGGATTTACTATCTTTTTTTATTTGTGGCAGTTGATCCATTGTGAATTACTGCTTGTGTCTCTCACCCCATTATTGATCACTTTTTATGGTCTCGATGGCAGATTATTTGTCATCTGTTCCTCTGCATTTTAACTTGGGGTGATTAGACAATATCTTTTCTCTATAGGGCATTTTATGAGTTATGTTGATGGGTCAGTTAGAAGCCAAAGCTAGTGTATCATGCATTGAAATTGTTCATAGGAGAACTCAGTCATTTCATCCTGCCATAAATCAATCTGTAAACTGTGCCCAAGTCTATGTTGGAGTAGTATAGTGTCTACATATCTTTGATAGTGTGATAGCCAACCCCCTTCCGGAGGCTGGATTCCCGCTTACATTAGTATATGTTGTTATACCGTCCACTTCATTCCCTCCTAAATCAGTATATTAACGCAGAAATCTGAGTCCTGACGTATCATGATATATACTGTGTTTTATCCACTTCTTCCCACGGAGTATCATAAAGATTTCTTTATAGCCTTTATGCAGCCCTCTCCACAAAATATAGACATGGAACAATTTCAGAAAGTCTGTGCTCGTAAGAAGTGTAGTGATCAGTTATTTACTGGAGGAGGGGGATCTATTGATCATAGCCCCCTCCCCTCTTCCCCTTTCCTCTTTCCCTTCCCAAGGAGATAGGTCAGGGTGGATCCAATCAATAGAATGTTGAAGGTACAAGATTTTTCTTTAAAAAAAATACACAGGGCAGGTTGCAACGCATTTCAGTTACATGTAGTCTCCTTTCTCAAGCATAACCACATCAAAGTACAACTTATATAACCATAGAGGAAATGCAACACACAAAGTAGTGAAATGAAGAGCACTAATGCTCTAATAGTCACATTACTGTGGTTTAGAGTGACATCTCTGGGTTGAGGATAGAAAGCAATCCATATATTAACATACTGGTTGATTTTCAAAAAGCAGATTTGACTATAAATACATTTTGGCACATCATCCATATTATGAACGAATACCTTGTGAGTACAGATGTGAAGGGAAGGTATTTTTAGGGTGAAAAAGGCTGCATTAAGAAGGAACACAGTGTTATATGTCGCGCACATTACATCATCATGATGGCAACAGATGGATGATGCATGTTGCTGTGGGCGAGCGCCGTGTCTACACTAAGGTATCACGCTTCATGACAGTGACTTACGATACCTTTGTTTTGGTAAAGGAGGTGGTTTGCCAGTTGGCAAATGTGTCCTCAGGTAGACATTACACGCAGTAGCGTCATAGAGCAGCGACACGTGTCGCCTTTGTGTGGAATGTTTGGCATCTCGCTGTTTGTCAGAAATCTGCATTGGTATAGGAGTGCCATGCAGGAAGGCAATTAAATCCACCAATAGAGGCACCCCCCATTAACAATAGGGGTACAGCGATTTAGATATACATCAAATGAAATCTGGACATGCATAATCATAAGGTAAAACCACATGTACATAGTGTAATAAAACAATAATAAAGTGTGGTGGATGCATTGTATAAACATCTAATAATGGTTACATAATACTAATCCATAGCATAATTTTATTTCGAGAAGAAAAACCATGCTGAAGCAGTGAAATAAAGTAACGCAAGGATAAGATCGGAAGAGATTTGAAAATATTAAAACCTAAATATATAGGAAAACAAAGCTTTTCTACAAGACACTAACCCATTGGGGACAAATGTTCAAACGAAAAATCCAGAAAATCTTTCTGAGGTTGGAGAATTTCCCTCATAATTTGTTTTCAAGTGTAGTAACCTCAGATGGCTAGGGTTGCTTCGAGGGACTGCTAAGTCTTTGGCTTTACCCAGAAAGAAATGAGATAGGAAGATGAAACTTTACATTTATTCCACATACTCCTCCACTGATGTCAACCAACTCCTTACATCGCTATTCCAAGTTCTGTAAGCCTTGCAAAAAGGATTTTGGTTGTGCCTCAAACCAGTCATCTGTAGCAGCCATGGCATCAGAAATGGTGTGAAATTTGGCCCCCTTGAGGTGTTTCTTCAGGTTTGGAAGCAGATGATAGTCGGAGGGAGCTAGATCTGGTGAACAAGGTGGGTGGTCAACCAGCTGGAAGCCTAGCTCCACCAGTTTTGCCGTGATGGCTTGTGCAGTGTGAGCGGCGGCGTTGTCTTGCAGGAACAAGATTCCTTTGGACAGCTTGCCGCGCATTTAAGCCTTCAGAGCTGCCTTCAATTTGTCCAAAAGTTCAATGTAATACCTTGCATTGATGGTGAACCATTTTGAAGGTAGTCCACTAGCAGCACGTCCTCCTTATCCCAGAACACAGACGCCATCACCTTAGTGGCTGATTTTTGCACCCTGAACTTCTTTGGGTGAGGAGAACCCACTGTGCCTCCACTCTTTTGACTGCTCCTTGGTTGCAGGGTCAAACAAATAAATCCAGGTCTCATCCATAGTGACCAGCCGATCCCGGAAGTTCTGATCAGTCCGGAAACGCTGACAAATGGACCGGGAAGTTTTCACTTGCATGCTTTTCTGATCTGGTGTCAAACATTTGGGGACCCACTTTGCAGATAGCTTCTTAATGTTCATGGATAATGACACAAACACGTTCACGAGAAATCCCCATGATGTCTGCTATTCCTTTAGCTAAAATTCGCTGATTTTCTCAATTATGAGGTTGTGCACAGCATTGACGATCTTCGGAGCAGCAACCACTCTCGGTCGTCCAGGACCGTTGTAAAAATGGTGGTAGTCTCATCAAAGCGATGAATAGCAGCCTGGCATATATGTTAGGAGTCATTTGTAACTGCTTGTCTGTTAAGCTGGTGTTTAGGGACCAAGTATATTTTCTCTGCATGCTCCATTATTAGTTAGCAAGCAGACTAATTATTGGAATTGCAAAACCCTATGCACTTTTACTTTATGGTCGGGGTTTTATCCCCTAAACTTATAGCGCGTAGGCGCTTTTTAGTATATTTAACACTCTTCTTGGGGATATTAGATTTTCTGACATTTGTTTTTTCAGAAGACCCCAATTATGGCGCATTCTCTGATATCTTGTGACTACAACATGCAGCGAACAAAACCAGACTTTGTAATGACGAACTCCCCTTCTTAGAGGTGTTTTATCTTGTGAATATACAGAGCGGGTAAAGCAGGCGGAAACCAACCTGTTCAGAAGTGGAGTTCCTCTGATGCATCGCCTCCTTTAAATCTGCTAACATAACCATAAGGATCCTGTGTGGCGTCTTCCCTCGGGGTACATCTGTCTCACTAGTATAACAATTTGCTATTTTATCATGGGGGTTGTTTTAAAAAGGATCATGTACTTGGTTAAATTTATTCAACTTTTTTGCCCTAGCAGAATGTTCTATACCAGATAGATAATGCTTATTTCTGTGATGTACATAGAAAAAGCCTTTACTATTTCAGTTTTCACTAGCGCTCTCCATGAGATTGACAATAGACATATTTACCTTGTCAGGAGGAATAAGTCTATAAAAATCTGCAGCAGACCCTCAATAAATCTGATGGGAAAAGAAAGAGACAGGTCATCATACAGTTTTTGCCAACATGCGTAAAACCAAACCTTTATCGGGTTTGTGTGATTTTTGTGCCCCCACGTTGTGTAGCAACTGCTTTACAAAGTAACTCTTTCCAGAGTTAGATTGGCCCGCTAAGATACACGAGAAGGGGGGTTGCAATCGTGTCCACCATATCAATGCTAATAGGTGTTAAGCTATGGTGCAAATTCACCCAATCCTCTCACGCGATTTTGGCGGTTTGTGTAGTGGTGTTGCACCACGGTAGCGATACTTATTTCTTACAACTCTTGGTTAGGAAAAGCAGTTAGGCTATCATAATGCATAAAATCAAATGATATTACGGGGTTGCAAGTGTTTTGTGTATCCATAGCAGTGGATTTCACAGTAGCGGAACAAATATCCATAAGGTAGGGTTGTAAAATCATCTAATAGGTGTTTCTTTGTATAAACACACTTCTTCTTTGTGCAGCATCCGAGGAGCGGGCCCACAGCCAAGGAGATGGTGGAGTAGATGAGGAATACTTATTACGGTGGCTCTACCATGACCTCCCCTAAGGGCAGCCCGAGACCGGTCCAAGTTACTACAGGGGGAGGTCACAGGGAAAGACAGTTAAAAATTACCTTGAGTCTCATCACTCGTGATGCCATCATTCCATCCTCTGTGCTGAAACTGGATGTTATAATAGTCCACAGGGTAACTTTTCATGGACAAACCGGGAATGGTTGGTAGTGTCTGTTTTTTACTTTTAACTTCAGAACAGTTCAAACAAACACTAGGGTACTAACAATTACCCTTCCATAAGCTGCTGCGACAGGGAGGACGTCTTGGGACGACTCCGGACAATCCACTGGCTAGTTATCTGTGAGACATAGATATAGATTTATATTCTATATTCACGGTCCCATGACATACAACATATTTCTCACACATAACCCAGACGTTAACCCACTCAGTGCTGCAGAGGTGCAATACACATCAAATGCATACAACACAGAAGACGCTGACAACACATTGCACAAGACAAACCTTTAACATTATAGAGGAGCCCCGTTTAACTCTGGGCCACTACATTTGTTTTTCACAGTGGCCTTGTTTCAGTGTCTGAAAACTTATTTATTCCATACCCAGGCTGCTCTACGCTGATATTCTGTGTTTCATAGGATGTGAATCATAGACTGGTGGAGTTGGAAGGGATCTCCAACCCCCCCTGCTCAGTGCAGGATTCACTAAATCATCCCAGACAGATATTTGTCCAGCCTTTGCTTGAACACTTCCATTGCAGGAGAACTCGCTGCCTCCTGTGGTAACCTGTTGCACGCATTGATCACCCTCACTGTCAGAAAGTTTTTCTAATCTAATTTTGTCTGCTACCTTTCAGTTTCATCCCTTTGCTTCTAGTCTTTCCTTGTGCAAATGAGAATAGGGCTGATCCCTCTGCACTGTGACAGCCCTTCTGATATTTGTAGACCGCTATTAGGTCTCCTCCCAGCCTTCTTTTTGGCAAGCTAAACATTCCCAGATCGTTTAACCGTTCCTCATGGGACATGATTTGCAGACCGCTCACCATCTTACTAACTCGTCTATGAACTTGCTCCAGTTTTGCCTTTTTAAAGTGGGATGCCCAGAACTGGACACAGTATTCCAGATGGGGTCTGTCTAAGGAAGAATAGAGGGGGATAATCGCCTCACGTGAGCTAGACTCTATGCTTCTCTTATAACATCTTAGAATTATTTGCCCTTTTGGCAGCTACATCATTGTTGACTCATGTTCAGTCTATGATCTATTAGTATACCCAAGTATTTTTCACATTCTGCTTAGCCCAATTCCTCCCATTCTGTATGTGTTCTTTCATTTTTTTTGCCCAGGTGTAGGACTTTGGTATTTAACAAGGAGAAATGCATTCAGTTAGTCGCCGCCCACTGTTCAAGCTTTTCTAAATCTTTTTGAAAACGCTCTCGCTATCCCTCCTGTCTTGCTGTCCCTCCTAACTTTGTGTTGTCTGCAAATTTGATCAGTTTCTTATCAATTCCATCCTCCAGATCATTTATAAAAATGTAAAACACTGGGCCCAGGACAGAACCTTGTGGTACCCCACTTAATATATTCTTCCACTTGAATATGCAGCCATTTCTGACCACTGAGTACGATCACTCAGCCAGTTGTGAATCCACCTGAGTTGCCTTGTCAATCCCATATTTGGTCATTTTTTAATAAGTATGGCATGAGATATTTTTGTCAAATGCTTTACTAAAGTCAAGATATACTATATCACCGCATTATCCTGATCAAGCCAGTCGGGGATTCTGTCATAGAAGGAAATTTAGATTCGTCTGGCATGACTTTTGTTACAGACCCATGCTGGCTTTCCTGGTATAAGATAGATGAAAAGTGATCTCACCTCTTTGCCAGGTTGTGTTTGCTCCTTTTTTCTATTCATTAGCAGGACTATTCCCACGCCCTTCACCACTTAGTCGCAGTGGTCTGTTTTAACAGACATAATAAATCCGGGAGCTCAGGCTATGTGAAAAAAGTTATCCTGCTTTTATTCATCAGTGCTCATATATCAGGATTACGTTTCGATAACTCGGAACCTTGTTCCCCTCATCTCGACATTACATCCTGTTTCCTTAAAACCAACTTTCATTAAAAACACCTGATTTTTAACCCTTTACTACCTCAGTGTTTTGGGAGCAGAGAGGCAGCACTACCCAAGATTGCCATATTGCCATTTAACCCATTATTCAAATGATTAGTTATAAGTTTTCAATTTTTTTTTCCTCTCATTAACATAGGTTGTTTTCCAAAAGATGAATCCATTGCAAGTTCTTATTCAATGCTTATCATATACGCTATAATACTGCACTCATCCTTTTACATGCTATATTTATATCAAGGTTTTGTTTTTAATACGTTGTTCCTTGTAATTAAACACACTCCTAACAAGAAACCTCGTGAAAAGATGCGGTTTAAATTGAAAAGTTCGGCTTTTATCTTGTAAGCATCCAATAGCATCTTTAATTTTTATTTTTTTTTTGCTTTTGACATCCACGCCGTGGTTGCCGATGACCGTGGAAGGTATTTTAATCTCTTCCATCGAGCGCGTAAAAATATCCCAACCCAAAGGGTGATTTTTTTTTTTCTTGGTAGCTCTATGGCTCTCTGCAGCATGACTGAAGTCCCAGTTTGTTAGAGCCTTGGAGACTCTCCCTCTTGTAAATGAATTCATCTTTCGCATTCCAGGATGTAAGATCGCCATTCTGCGACAGTCTGTTTAGCAAAAGCTTTTTTATTTTTTTTTTGAACCGTGGATTGACATGACTTACAATCTAATGAATAGTATTTTTACTAGGAGCGGTATTTGACAATTGCTGATGACCAGTTTCACCCAGAGTTACAAGGTTTTAAAGTTGCTAACTGTTTTTTGCAAGCTGTTTAGCGTGTGCCACGCTTTTTTTTATTTTTATTCTTCACATCTGGTATATCACTACGCTGTAGAATTGCGTTCATTTCAGCATCCAGCCGATGAATATCTGTCGTATGTTTGGTGTCATTTGTAATGGCTTGTCTTATCTTTTTAAGCCCATGTATGGGCACCAAGTATGTTTTCTCCACATGCTCCATTACTAGTTGGTAAACACTCATAATTTATTGGGATCGCAAAGCCCAAGAACGAACCTATAAAACCACCGACCTGATTTTACTATACGCTTTTTCTTTACGGCCAATGTTTTATTATCCAACCGCCTTATAGCACACCGCCACTTTAGTATCTTTCTGCTTTGCCTTTTTAGAGGTATCCTAGCTTTTTAAGATATTTTTAAAGTGATCTCCGCTATGGCTGTGATTTTATATCTTTTGCCTGTGTTGCGTAAAAGATTTTCTGATGGCTGGTTTTGCCCTCACCAGACTTCTTAAGAGAGCCCAATTGCGCCGTATTCTCTGACATCCTGTCAGCCCAAAGTAAGAGGAATAAAATAAGTCGTGAAAAAAGGCAAACTCACTTTTTAGAAGCATTTTTTTTTTTTTGTGGATGTTCAGTGCGTAAAATGGGGGGAAACAAACCCGTCTTCAAGCGATGCTCCTATTGCTTCTTAAGTCTACTAGCAGGTATCCATAAGGAGTGTGTGTGGCTTCCTCAAAAGCTTCTAAGAATAAGCATGTCTTCCTGGGGTACATCTCTTTAGTTATTGTGACCAATTTGCAATTTATCGTAAGGAGTTATTTAAAAAGGGCCATGTACTAAGTGTTTATATTGATCGTATGGCTTTTCTTACCTTAACAAAATGTTCTGCACAAGGTACAAAATGCTCAGATTTCTGTGATGTACATGCTTGGTAAACGCTTTATTTCGCTGGCACTCTCCATGAGATCAAAAATTGTCAAATTTACCTTATCAGGTGGAAATAAGCCATAGTCTGTGAAGGTCTGAGGTAGGCCCTGATAAAACTGTTAGGAAAAGAGGCAGAGTTCATCAGAAACCATCTGCCAACAAGAATAAAACCCAGATGATGCCATAAGGCAGAGTTGTGTTGTGTAGCGGCCTTGTTTCGATGTCCCAATACTTATTTCTTAAAACTTCCGGCTGCTCTACGCTGATAGTTTTTTTGCATTTCGGGGTTTGTGTTGAGGATAATCCAAAACCAAATCTTTCAGGCTGTCAAAATTTGAGCTGAGTGTTGCCAACATTTAAAGTTATACCTTTAACTTTTAACACGATTTTACTCATGTTCAGCTTGTACCCATAGGTTTTGGGTCCCGCAGATACAAACTCAGTAATGTATCGGTCATCGGGGATCTCGCTGGTCAATTCACCCAGATAGTAGCCTAACAGCAGATTCCACTCTCCTGGCCAGTGTACAAAAATGAAAATCTGTCGTGATAGATAGTATTCCTGTAGTCTTTCCAGAAACAAATAGAGCTCTAGGCATGCGTAGACTGTTGTAAAGTAGGCTATAAAGATGTTGGTGTCTTTTGACAGTGTGGTGCGCTCGTGTATTTCCACGTGAAGTTGGCTTTTTCATCATTGATAAAATTCAGGCCTGAAATTTCATAGTGTGGTAGAAACACAAGTAGTATTACGTCCATACCTCATATCAAGCTCCCCCCTTTTGGAAAGTGACAGGTGCCACGTCACTTCCCATGACCTTTGACCCTCCCCCTTTTGGCGTGCCATCTGGCAAAACCTTCATGTTTTTTGAACTGCGGATTGACATGACTTACAGTATTTCTATTATCAGGAGAGATTTGACAATTGCTGATGACCAGTTTCACACGCTGTTACAAGGTTTAAAATTGGTGTATGCTAAACAGGACACAAAAGAGCTAAGTATCTTTGTAAAATATCTGTAGTTTAATTTACACATCAGGTGTCAACGCTGTTAAATTGTGCTAATTTCATCAAGGCAATGAATAGCCGACTGTTGTATGCTCGGTGTCATTGTAACGGATTGCCTTATCTTAAGATCATGTTTAGGCACGAAGTACATTTTTCTCTGCATGCTCAATTATCAATTGTGCAAGCTGACTCGTAATTATTGAGATTGCAAAACCCAAGAGCAATCCGATAAAACCGCCGACCACTATACGCTTCTTTTTTCTTCACGGCCAGTGTTTTTATCACCCATCCGCCGTATAGCACACCACCATTTTTTTTGTATCTTTTTCTAAGTAGCTTTTAGAGGTATCCTACCTTTTAAAAAAAATATATTTAAAGTGATCTCCGCCATGGCTGTAATTAGATTGTTGCTCGCGTTGCGTGAAATAGACTAACAGCTGGTTTTGCCTTCACCAGACCTTTTTAAGAGCCCAATTGTAATGTATTCTCTGACATCCAGTCTGCACAATGTGCAAGAAATAAAATAAGTCGCAAAAAAGACTCACTTTTTAGAAGCATTTTTCTTGTGTGGATATACACAGCGGGTAAAGTGCAGGGAGGGGGGAATCTGTTTCAAGCGATGCTCCTCAGGCGTAATTGCCTCTTAAATCTACTAGCAGATATCCGTAAGGAGCGCTCATGGCATCCTCAAAAGCACGTCTTCCCAGGGTACATCTGTCTAGCTAGTGTTAAAATTTGGAGCTTATCACGAGGACTTTTAAATAAAACCATGTAATTGGTATTTAAATTTTATTGTGCGTCTTTTTTTGCCTTGACATATTCTCTGCACAAGGTACAAAATGCTCAGATTTCTGTGGTGTACATACTAGGTAAACGCTTTCTCTATTTTATTCTCGTTGGCACTCTCCATGAGATCAACAATGGTCAAATTTACCTTATCAGGTAGGAATAAGTCATCTATAAAAGTCTGAGGCAGGCCTTCTATAAATCTAATGTTAGAAAAAGAGGCGGAGAATTCGTCAAAGCGGCTGACAACAGGAATAAAAATAGAGGATATTGCTGGGAATATGGGATATATGCGTTGCAGAGTTATATAACAATTGCTTCACAAAGTAACTTTTCCCAGAGTTAATCGGGCCTGCTAAAATACAAGAGAAGGGGTGTTGCAAACGTGTTATTCAGAGATAGAGAAAATCCCAAGATCAAGATTTGTAATGCCTTTCACAGTTAGGATTAAATAAAACATGCAAACTTTATTAGAATAGATCTAAAACCAAGGCACCAATTGGGCAAATAGTTGATTTCCGAAATCTCATTAGATAGGGAAATCCATATAAACGTGAAATTCACAAGTCGCCGCTTATGTGTCAGACTTATAGAGTTAATTGGACGTCATTACTGATCATCCTAATATAGGTATATCAATCCAAGTAATACTTGTATAGTAATGTTGAATGTCGACACAGCGGTGTGACTCATAAAACTATGTTTCTATATTATGAAACTAGCCATATTAGGCATAATAGCCTTCAGCAATACAATAATGCGTCTAGTAGCTCACAGAGCTATGTTCATCATAGGGCTCTGGAGGAGGACATGATAGTCTTTTAGGAGTGCATTAATTTTTCTGATATGGATAGTTGTAGTAATGATATTAATAAAATTTTCCTCCTTTAGAGCAATATCCTTATCTGAAAGCCGCACCATGGCCTTTTGTGTGATATTGTGTTATTGCTTATTCGTTTAGTGTTTTTGCTTCTTTGACTATTTTTTGGCTCACTATTTTTTTTGGCTCAACGCGTTTCCCCGCTAGGTAGCAGCGGTTCATCAGGAGTATATCGAGCCTACACTTCCAATATCAGAAGGAACTGTTGTATAAAGCGAAGATGGTTCTTTTATAGTGACTGGGTAATTTATGACGATGACTGTTAGAAGTGCCCAGTCAGTTCGTCCTTTGAGAACGGTCTCTGTGGACAATGTATGTTTAGTTTTTCATGTTGCTAAACCAACCTAAAATTTGAACACTATTAGGGACCCAGCAAATGAGAACCAATTGGTTTATGGGGCCTAAGGAAGTGTCACTGGGTAAATGGGACTAAGCATGCATAGGGCAGATGCCTATGAAGTAACTGCATGCAGGATAATATACGTTGCGGAGACTGTAAGGAGCTGCCCTCTAGCTCAGATGGATACACTGCGCTTGCTCCTCTTAGTGCCTCTATCAGTATGTAAGGCTGCAACTTAGAGTAGACCTCCTAGTCCAAACTGACCACTGAGGTGCACGCGGAAAGAATAGGATCTATGAAGTCCGAACTGTATACCACCCGAGATAGTATGAGGGGATATGCCATTTGGATTCCGGCTTAAGTGCCCTAAAAGTCCTTAAGTAATCAACATGAAGTAAGTTAGGACGAACACTGAGAACCAGTATTCAAGTGCTCTACAAGTATTGCATCAGCCCAAGACACAGGATGTTAGGTCTAAAAGAGCCTCTTAGAGCAGGTTTTGGAGCGACAGAAACATAGTGCAAGGTATAGAGCCTCCGGCCTGGATGGTAGGACGGGGCATAATGACAGGAGCTGTCTTGCCTGCGTTAAATAGTGCCTGGGCTCCCTCCCCCTATGGGGGAGTGTTTCAGTAGCAACCAATCACTGCATCTAAGTGAGCTGTCACAATGAGAAGCCTCACTTGTGTTTTAACTTACACGCTTTCCTAAAATACCATCCTTACAGTTGGAAAGGATAGATGCAAACAGTAATAGTTGATCGCCGCTTACATCAACATGATCCCTAAACCAGGCTAATATCGGGCCTCACGTGGAGTAGAGGGGGTCACGCCCCTAGATGTGACGTTGCAGCCGCGTCGCTCCATCCTAAAAGGAGGGGAGAGTCACGCCCCTAGGTGTGACGTCGCGGCAGTGCTCATAGGAACTCAGGGAGGAGCGACAAAGGCCTCTTAGTGGAGTGGTGCAGGGCAGGCCGCCCCGATGTGATAAGTCACACCTCCATTGTGATGTTGTGACTTCGCGTCCCACCCCTAGGTGTGCCGTCGTTGCGGCGCTGTTGGAGGCTCAAGGAGGGGCACGATAGAGTGAGCGGTCTGCCCCGATGTACTGAGACACCCCCCCCCCCCGTTGTGACGTAGCGGCATTGCTGTCCGCCCCCAATGTGATGTATGGCGTCAGCAACATAAGGGGGTGGAATTATGATGAGACAAGTGAAATATAAAAGGCAGGTAGGAAGTAATTCAAATGAATAAAAGCGCCTATTTAAATGGGTGATTATTAGAATCCACACATGGATATAATACATTAAAGGGGAAGGCTTGCAATGGGATCATCCCAGTTGTATCGCATGACTCATAGATGACCGCAGCCATCTTGGTTAAGGGAAAGATGCCCATTCAAGCAGACGATCCTAGGAAGATATTGTAAGGGCAGGTATCCCTTCTCAAAAGGACCACCACAGCACTGGCCATGACATGATGGGGCAAAGTGCCCATAGTCCCATGATTGATGTGGACCATTTGACACTCAGAAGCCCATCGTCTTATGATTAGATAGGGGCCAGTATGTAATGGCTGTATTGAATCTCTTCCCTGTGTGTGGAAATAATAAAATCCTAATACATGATGCCCTGTAGGGGATTGTGGGTCCCAAGTAAGTATTGCAGGGATGAGTGATTGTGCTAAAGTGCGTCAAAAGTTGGAACAAGAATAAACACTATTTTAATTTCCAGATTGTCTTCCGATCCTGGTAAGTACAGCTTATAAGAAGCAATTAAACACGAGGTGATCATTTAATCCATTGGGTTTAACAGTCCCAAGGCGGTATATCCAGGCCGCCTCTTTTTGTAGCAAAAGTTGTTCGGTGTTGCCACCTCTCATATCTCTTCTGACAAGTTCTATGCCTTGGAATTTAAGGCAGCTTGGATCACCATCATGAGCGTCTCAGACGGGATCAGCCACTGGCGTGCTTTCTTTCCTTCTGTTTCTGTTATGTTCTAAGATACGTCTTCTGTTTCACCGTGGGAAACCACAAGAATAATAAAACGTAACTTTTATTATTAGTGCAAATAAAAGATCAAATAATACAATTATTTTTGTGCGTGTGCGTGTTACTGTGATAGAATTTCCTATGCTAATACAACAAGGGAGAAATCCGATTCGTTGTCTTTTAGTGACTCCTAGAGCCTATATCATCTTACACACAAGGGTGTTATATAAAAAGATGCGTTTATAGTTGAAATACGCAAAATAGCTAGAGCACGGTTTCTTATTTCTTCTCTTATGATGGAGTAGTAGTATGACTAGTAGAGCGAAATAGAATCTTAGTTCATTAGATACGGAGCATGCTCATAGGTATGCGTTATCCCAAATCATGTATGCGTTATCTTGCCTAGACTTATTTCTCCTCTCCCATAGTTGAATAATTTATTAATTGAGAGTCGAGTGAGATATTTATTGGTTATAGGCAGGACACGTCAATTAATGCGTACTGTATCAATTAATACACGCATTATTTTCCCTTGGGGTAAGGATACCATAGAACATAATACACCTCTTTGTTCTCATAGAAAAAATCACTGAAGCAGGACGAACACCAGATGGCCAATTTAGACTAATAACTGTAGGGTTCGAGAGAAAAAAACTAAAATATAACTTTTATTAAATATTGCATTAAAAGGGAACTTGGAATACAAGTTTCCGAGGGACACACAAAAAACATAAAAAGAATTGCTCCCCAGCGGGTAGTCCCAACAATGCTCTAGTGAGGGATGCCGTATTTCATGAAGAGCAATTAGCTCCAGTTTAGTACGAATAGATGTTACGGCTTTGACGATAGTCAAAGGCTACCCTATAATGCAAATGGTGTAGCTAAAGCCGTTTAATTGAAGGGTCAACCAGACTAGTATATTCAGAGTTTACTCAGAAATTTCCTTGGTCTACTGATAGAGAAATCCTTGGTTTGGTTTGTGCCTGGGGTATGTATAGTTTCCCTTTTATAGCACACTTTCTAGTTAAGACCAGACGGAAATTTCTACTGAAAGGAATCTTACCCTGTCAGGAGATGGTGCACCGGATATAGATAAATCCCTGTTTTGTGCACCATCTAACTGAAAGTCACAGGGACTATGGGTAGACTCCTTTCACGAAAGAGGACGATATCAATGGACCGTACTTAACAGAAAACAGCCATAGGCTGCATATAGAGGATAAAGACGTCGCTTTCCAATTAAATACGCGGTTCAACGCGTTTCTGCTGCAATCATCGCAGCGTCATCAGGAACCTATTTCCTAGCAGTACGTCAGACAGAAAGGTAGAAATATCCTCAATTGCTAAACAGTAGCGCAAGCCAAACTGTAGCAGGAGATATAGAGAGGAGAGATAGAAGATGCTATCACTAAGAAGAATTAGAAATTCCCCCAGAGATTCCCCCTCAAAATAAAAAAGACCAGAGTGGTAGCAGCACCAGCCCTTGTGGTAGTGCTGCTACATACTGGCACATACTACGTCGCGACACTGACCTGACAGATTACTTACCCGAGAAACCTCATTACCTTTAAGAGAGGAAGAAATCTGGGTGATCGTCTGGTCCATAGCCACCTGAGTCAAACTTCACAACAGAAAACCTGGCTAGCGTCTGATTTTACCCAAAAGGTTGCTACCCGTGTGCAGGATGTAAAGCTTGCAAATTCATTCAGAGAGGGCGCACTTTTAGAAGCTCCTCTACCGGGAGAGAATACTCTATTCGCGACTTCATCAATTGTAGGTCTCAGTACGTGGTATATAAGGCAACATGCCCGTGTCCCCTCGACTACGTGGGAAAAACTACCCAACAGTTATGCCGACGATTGTTGGCACATATCGGTAACGTAGACCGAGGGGAACAGACGAGTTTATCGACACATGTAAAAGAACACCATGGAAATGACCCGAATGTTCTCAAGTTTCAGGGTCTCGAGATATTAAGAGACAATGGGAGACGCGGCAATCGGGATCGACGATTGTTGCAAAAAGAGAGCCAATGGATTTATCGACTGGACTCCTGCACCCCCAGAGGCTTGAATGAATGCCAGTCCTTTTCTTCCTTTATTTGAAATTCCTCCGAAAATCACTAACATGCTGGGACTATAAACATAAGAATTGGGACTGTCATTTATCATATGACATATGGGATATCTTTATTAATATTGCCTTTATAACTGCAATGTTAACTCTCACAATAACCTATCTGAACATTCATGTTAATAAAGGTTATAAGAGCTATGTTATAACCTCCATAACCTCAAATATGATTCAGATTGTCCATCAAGCCTGAATAACATCAGCCCACACTGTATAATATAACATAGTACAGTGAAGAAGGCATAATATAATGAGGGAATTAACATACACATCAGTATGTTAATTATAAACAACTAGTTATAAGATATACCTATAATGTAGTAGTCCATGAGCAATAGCTCTAATATCCTCTTATGGTGTCTAATAATGAATCATACTAAACTAAATGTCTGATTCACAGAATGTTTGCATTATTGCACTAGAGGTCCAAATGATTCTATACTGCAGCACTTCTGCTTATTCATACAAATGCCCATAAACAAGGGGCAGATGCACCAGTTCCTTCATACGTCGCTACCTTGAAACCTGGCGTTAGTTGGTTGCCATAGCATTGAACTATAGCCACGTCATCGGACGGCTCCTGACGCTTGGTTGGCATATGATTGGCAATATAACGTTAAGGCTCCATTGCGCATGCGCGAGACTTATGAAGCATCGCGAGATTTCGATGGAAGGTGTGCAACGTGTCTGTAAGCTTATTGAAGGCACGGGAGCCTATCCCCTTGCTTGGGAGGCGTGGTTTCTGCGATATAAGCCATCACATCAGGTCCACTGACCATCTATGCTCATTTATCTGACAGCCACTGTGCTGCATAGTTCTCTGACTCTGTCCTCATGTCAGTATCCATCCTGATGATGCTGCTAATGATTATATAGCAGCAGAAACGCGTCGATGGACTTCTTATAGCTGTTTCCTAATGTGATCAGTGTTAACTTCAGCTTACAGCTGAATAGTTCACTTAGAAGGAATAGCTTTTGAGTGCATTAGAACATTGAATGTACTCATTGATTCATAGCTACCTCCTTATGTGATTGGCATCAGTTTTGGCTTTTAACCAAACAGCTCACTGAGGAGGAATAGCCATTGAGGCATTATAACATTTAATGCACTCATTGATTTCATAAGACAGAAACTGATAGTAATTTTATCTGGTCTTTATGAGATCAATTTAGCCAGAGGGAGCTCTGTCATGGATGAGAGAGCTGTATTACTCTCTTGATTGGATCTAATGATCTCTTCTATTAATGGTTGTTTATAGATAAGCCCCCCCCCTTTTATTATAATATCAGATGGGAGTCTATCAGTTATAAACCATTCAATCTAGTGGCAGACTAACTGAATTTTAAAAAAACACCTGTCACCTTAATGTCTTTTCTACATTTTGGTAGTTAAGATCACTTCTACACCTACGAGTGAAATTGACGGTCATCCGCCAATTGTATGCTACCAAATATAGTGACATCCTATTTCAACCTACCAATACACCCTATGAGAACAAAGAGGTGTATTATGTTCTATGGTATCCTTACCCCAAGGGAAAATAATGCGTGTATTAATTGATACAGTACGCATTAATTGACGTGTCCTGCCTATAACCAATAAATATCTCACTCGACTCTCAATTAATAAATTATTCAACTATGGGAGAGGAGAAGTAAGTCTAGGCAAGATAACGCATACATGATTTGGGATAACGCATACCTATGAGCATGCTCCGTATCTAATGAACTAAGATTCTATTTCTCTCTACATGAGTCATACTACTCCATCATAAGAGAAGAAATAAGAAACCGTGCTCTAGCTATTTTGCGTATTTCAACTATAAACGCATCTTTTTATATAACACCCTTGTGTGTAAGATGATATAGGCTCTAGGAGTCACTAAAAGACAACAAATCGGATTTCTCCCTTGTTGTATTAGCATAGGAAATTCTATCACAGTAACACGCACACGCACAAATTATTTTATTTGCTCTTTTATTTGCACTAATAATAAAAGTTACGTTTTATTATTCTTGTGGTTCCCCACGGTGAAACATATTTATCTTACGGGAACTTATTTGCCTCGTGATACCCCCAAGATACGTCTTCTGAATTCACGAACCGTTTTACCAACGTATTGTATACGGCACGAGCATGTGATCAGATAGACGATATTGCGCGTAATACAATTGATAAAATTCTTCGTAAGGTACAATTTGTGTTTGAGGATGTAAATTGATTGGATTTAAGCACAAACTTACAGGCTGCACATCTGGAGCAGGAGAATGTACCCTCGAATACTTTTTGTTAGCCAGTTCTCCGATCTCTTATTCACAAAGTGACTCTTAATTAGGTGATCGCAAAGATTCATGCCTCGTCGGTAAGTGATGGATGGTGACTTAGCAATCTACTTGTTTATGTCCTTGTCTTTAAGTAGCATATCCCAGTATCTTGACAAGATATTACGTACTTTGCTGGCTGTGTCAAACGTGCCAATAACTCTGGTGATTGATTGCATTGCACGTTTACGAGGTATAAGTAAAGACTCACGATTTTCCTCTCTCGCGGATAGATATGATTGATCCAACAAATTTTTGGGGTATTTCTGTTGTTGGAATCTTTTATGTAGTTTGTGACTTTCTTTGTCATAGGAGGCTAGATCAGAACCATTCCTCCTAAGTCTTAGATACTGGCCTTTTGCTATACCTTTCTTGAGGTTATAGGGGTGAAAGCTGTCCCAGCGCAGCAAGCTGTTGGTGGCTGATGGTTTGCGATATAGATTTGTTGAAATTGTACCATCCTCGTTGATTTGGATTGTTATGTCCAGAAATTCAATTGATTTCTTGTTGATGGCCGACGTGAATTTTAAATTTAGGTCGTTAATGTTAAGATGTGCCACGAACTGATCAAATTTGAGATTTATCGCCGGTCCAAAGAATGAGAATATCATCAATGTATCTTGTCCAGAACAAGATGGATTGTGTCCATTGTGGGTAGTCATCTGAAAAGACTATCCTTTCCTCCCACCAGCCCAGGTAGAGATTGGCATACGATGGGGCACATGGCGTCCCCATCGCAGTCCCCCTGAGCTGGTGGAAGTACTCGCGATCGAATGTAAATAAGTTGCGTGAAAGGGTGGAATACAGCAGGGATAGAACAAACGCATTGTGATCCAATAGTTGTGCACCTCTTAGAGAGGAAATGTTTGGTAGCCCTCAAGCCACCCTTGTGTGAAATGGAATTGTAGAGGGCCTCCACATCAAGGGTGGCAATGAGGGTACCTGGTTCCACATGCATATTCTGAATTTGGCGCAGAAGGTCCATAGTGTCCCTGGTGTGAGATGGTAGTTGGGACACGAAGGGCCTTAGGATCTTATCCAGGTAAAGGCTTGCGTTTTGTGTAAGGTTGTTTACACCTGAGACAATTGGCCTACGCTTGAGTGGATTGAGGCCCTTATGCACCTTTGGGAGCGCGTAGAAAGTGGAAACTCTGAGTGATTTGTTAAAAATGAATTCAAACTGGGATTCGCTAATGAGTTGTCTCTCTGGCATGTACCAGTAGAGTTTTCAGATCAGTCATAAATTCGACGGTAGGGTCTTTCCTCAAGATCTCTTGTGTTTTGTGTCTTTCAATATGTCATGACACATTTGTATATATTGGGGGACGTCCATGAGTACGACGTTTTCCCCTTTATCAGAAGGTTTTATAAGATTGTCATTATTCTTTAGTGAATTCAGGGCCTGATTCTTTTTTGGTCATGTTAGAAAATGGTAAGGATTTCATCTGTATTGTTCAAGTCTCTGGAGAGTGAATTTTTGGTGGTGATGATTTGCTGGCAGGCTTTAAGTCCGTGAATGGACCTGTACCAGGATTCTCATTCTCTAAAGCTTCAAGAATATTAAGCCCTTCTATATCCTCAATTGACAGGCCTAATTCTTGGGTACGAATAGTATCTTTTTGGACAAAAAACTTTTTTTCCATCTCCGTTTTCTGAGAAAGAGGGAGACGTCCTTAGTCCAGACGAACGGGTCATATCGGGTCTTCGGGACGAAGGACATCCCCCTCTCAAGAACCTGTATTTCCATCTTTGACGGGGCGCATTTCGAGAAGTTAATGATTTGCATTTTGTCAGAGCCCTCCTTGATGGAAGACGAAGAAGTCAGTCAACATGGGTTGAAGTGATCTCGGTTGCCCCTTAAAAAATACTGAGAGCGCGGTTGATCCAAGAAGTCTTCTTGGTTTGGACGTCCTCTCCCTCTGCCTTTATAGGGACGGCATCCTCTATTTTAACGGGCAGGGAAGTAGGTTCTGTAGTTTCTCGGACCTTATGTGTCAGATGGATCTAGGTCGGAGGAACTGGCTTCTGTATCGGTTAGGGGTCTAGGAGTCACTCGAGATTTGTCTTCACGAAAATCATGTAGGTCACGCTGGAACGAGTTGGGCTTGCGTTCCTTAATATAATGGGTGTATTTTTCTATCTGATCTTGCAGAATTTTTTCTTTTGTGATAAACTTGGGATCAGAAATGAATTTTTTGGTTTGGGTGATTTTGTTCATGTATTTTTTGATTCCTCTCAAGGGTACCTTGTTCCTCCTAAAGTAATAATTGTATTAATATCAAAGATGATTCTGTGGTAATCTCGTCCCACTTTTTCATGAACTCACTAGACCTGAAGCGTGGTGGGGGCAAAACCGTGTTTTTTTAGGCCTCTTGGTATAATCTTTTGCTCAACGTACTTTTGAAGACCCTGCACCTCCCACCAGCTTCGCAAGAATTCCTTATATTGTTTCGTGAGATTTTTAAAACTCGTGCGTAAAGTAGGGTTTGATGTGCTCTGATTGTAAGATTCCTCAGAAAAAACAGAATTAGCTTCTTGAAGCCAATTGTTTGTTTATATTAATGTTGGAAGACAGAAAGCCTGCCATAACAATTTAGTAATATTATTCACAGAGACAGAGAAAATCCCAAGATCAAGATTTGTAATACCTTTCACAGTTGTCAACGATGGGACCCAATGGTAATTTAAAATATAACTTTTATTGAGTTTATAATAAAAAAATGCGCGATCAAGAAACTATAAAATAGTGCCTCTTGTTTCATAGAACAGCACTAATGTATTTTTTGTGCCTAAAGTATTTTATGGTTGTGTCCTCATAACACCATTGACACTGGAGATCGTCTTCCCCACACTGGAGTCCATACAAGATATATCTAGTATATGGTGTAGATTGAAATCTCATATGGTAGTCACCTAGTCCATCACCAAAAATAATTTTGTTTGATCAATCACCAGTGGCTTATAGATTAGCATAACTCAAACACACTGCAGTCAAACACAAAGACTATTCACACCAGGTCAGGTTTGAAATTTTTGGACACTAAAAATCAAGACATTATATATCCTGGTGCTGCGCTGTTTATAATAAAGCCCTGTATTCACCACCTCGGTATATATGTCCTATATTCATTCAATTAGTCCATAAAGGACATGTTCGCTCAATTAGTCCATAAAGGACAGCAAATATAGGGTTATTCGAGGGCCACACTTTGTTTATTGTGTGAAAATCTCCACCCCTATATCGCTCTACATAGATGTTTACCATCACATTACTAAGGAGGCTGTATATAAGTTATTGCGTGCTATAGATGTCCACAAAAAACTCCTAGAAGCCCCTTATTCGGCTCCACTGCGTCGCTATGGTCATTAAATATAACTGAAGGAATGACCCTTGCGATGCAATGGAAGCTGGCCCACCAATATTATTAAATGGAGGCAATCAGCTCTTGTTCATTATTCCATTGTGACAGCTCAAGGATGCGGGTATAATCATGGCCAACTTGGACTCTGATTCTATCGTCCAACAAGGCTACAAGAAACCCCTTTAAGAGCACAACACAGTGCTACCGACGCGTTTCTGCAGCTAACGCTAAGTTAGCTGTGTCATCAGGGTAGTATACATAGGTTAAGTAGAGCCACAAGTAGTGAGCAGCATGACTGGCTGCAATTGAATGAACATAGACGGTCAGACACCGTTCTTTAGGGCTTTAAATAGTACAGACCCCGCCTCCCTTAGCAAGTGGACAACATCTATTGAGTTGTGGGCTCGTTTCATCGATGACGTCCTTATATTGTCGACGGGCGAAATTGAGGATTTTAGGGCCAATTATTCGGACACAACACAATTGTTCCTCTAATGAAGATTTTGTACATAAATCATACGAAATGAATCAGATTCTTAAAAAGAGGATACGCTGGAGATGTCATCCAAAAGGCCAGTAACTATGCAATGAATTGCAATAGAGAGGAATTTCTAAAACCTAGAGTAAGACCTAAAAATGATGAAAAGATCCGAATAATTGGCACCTACAATGATCATTCAAAAGAAATCAAACTGATCCTCAACACTGGGATATCCTGCGGCGAGATACTGATTTGGTAGAGCACCTATCAAGAAAACCGTTAATAACTTATAAACAAGGTCGGAACTTACGTGACCGGTTGGTGCATATTCACTTTGTACCACAAACGGGCCAAAACGTGGCTTAATTCAGAACTCCCCAATGGCACATACCGATGCAGTGGATGTAAAGCCTGCAAATTTATCCAACGTGGCGTCTCCTTCTCCAGTTCGACTGGTAAAGTCTATCAAATTCGAGACTTCATTAATTGTAGAACCACTGGGGTAATCTACAAAGCCACGTGCCCCTGTCCTCGAGACTATTGGGAAAACCACACGCCAATTACGAAGACGTATTTTAGAACACATTGGTAATATCAACAGAGGAGAAAATACCAGTGTGGCCGTACATGTACGAGACAAGCACAACAACGATCTGGAATGTATTAAATTCCAAGGCGTGGAGAAAATTCGGGATAATGGAAGAAGAGGCAATGTAGATCAGAGGTTATTGCAAAAAGAAACGCGATGGATACATCGAATGGCGTGCTGTGCGCCAAAAGGGTTAAATGAGACTATCATTTACCGCTTTCATATGATACATATGTTTATACCCCGTTAAATAAAAACTTTTTTCCCCATATAATGAAGGTGCAATTGTCTTAGGAATTAACGTTTCGGTCATTCCTTCAGTTATATTTAATGACCATAGCAACACAGTGGAGCCGAATAAGGGGCTTCTAGGAGTTTTTTGTGGACATCTATAGCACACAATAACTTATATACAGCCTCCTTAGTAATGTGATGGTAAACATCTATGTAGAGCGATATAGGGGTGGAGATTTTTAAACAATAAACAAAGTGTGGCCCTCTAATAACCCTATATTTGCTGTCCTTTATGGACTAATTGAGCGAACATGTCCTTTTATGGACTAATTGAATGAATATAGGACATTAGTAATACGTAGGTATAACTCGTCAAACTGAAAAGTGACAGGTACCACGCCCCGTCACTTTCCGACCCTTATGTTAATGTGATAGCTGCCCCCCTTCTGGAGGCTGTACCTAGGGAGCTGCACTAGCCTAGGTTATTATGCCGCCCCCTTTAGTTCAGTGAAATTAGCATGGGATAGCAGAAATGTCAGTCCTATGACGTGTCAATCATAATATACTCTGCGGAGCAGAGTATATTCTGAATCTGTCCGGATTTATCTACATCCGAAGCCTATTACGATTATGACCAGCTTTATCTACAGCTGATAAGTAAAAAAGGAGTATATTATGAAACTTTATCTACAGTCTCTTATTTCATGAAGTTATCTATCTCCATGAGAGTGTATTATAAGGCTTTTATCCCCAGCCTTTTAGCCCCAACTTTTTTTGAAAACAGACCCCTTCATAAAGTTAGGCTTTTATCCCTCAGTCTTTGTCAGGAAGCTGCAGACCCCCACAACCCCCACCTTTTTTTGTTTTCACAACAAGAGAGAGCGCAGGAGACCTGATGCAAAGTTTTAAAAAGCTTTATTGAGTACACGTGCGAATACCTAAATGAAAAAAGTTATAGAAATAATATATAATTATTACACAATGAACTTTAACACAGATATAGTGGCATTTTTTTTACAGTGAATTACAAATTTAACCAAGCAGTTTGAAGCATTGGTAGATTCCTCTTTTTAGGCAGCAAGGTGGCCTGTGTCCCACTTGGCGGTGTGGAAGGATAAGGGAAGCTTTTTCTCTGTGGGGTAGCGTGTGATATGTGTCTCGGCATTATGTAACAACTGCTTTACAAAGTAACTTTTCCCAGAGTTAGAGGGTCCGGCTAAAATACACGAGAAGGGGTGTTGCAAACGTGTCCATTATTTTAGCGCTAATAACCGAGATGTTATATTGTAAATTCGTCTAATAATCGCCTCCTCACTCGGTTTTGCACTTTGTGTAGTGCACCTGCGCCAAAGACCCGATGCTTCTTATTTCTTACAAAGCCTGGTCAGGAAAAGAAGCAGACAAGTCATGATACAGATTCAGCCAACAAACTCAAATGATATTACAGGAACTGCATAGAATGTGTCAGACGTACATCTGACATATGAACTAATAGCCGAAAGGCAATGTCGTAAAATCATCTAACAAGTATCTTTGTGTAAACGCATCTTTGTGTTTTGCGCAATGGTCTTGTTTCAATATCCCAGTATTTCTTATTTCTTACAATCCCAGGCTGTTCTATGTTAATAGATTTGTGCATTTTCAGGGGAGGAATTGTGCTGATAATCCAAAACTAGATCTTTTAGGCTGTCAAAATTTACATGTTGCATGTAAGCAACGTTTAGAGTTATGCCTTTAACTTTTAAGACAGTTTTACCCGTGTTCAGCTTGTAGCCGTAGGTTTTAGGCCCCGCAGACACAAACTCTGTGATGTATGTGTCATCGGGTATCTCGCTGTTTAGCTCGCCCAGGTAATCGCCTAACGGCGGATTCCACTCGCCTTCTCGATGCACAAAAATGACCGAGTCTGTGTTGTGATAGACACCTCTCCTGCAGTCGGTCCAGAATAGAGTACAATTCTAGTCTGGCGTAAGCGGTTGTGAAACAAGCTATAAAGATGTTTGTGTTTTTGTTGATTTTGTGATCTTTTGTGTATTTCCAGGTGATGTTGGCGGTCTCGTCATCAATAAGATTCAAACCTGAAATCTCATAGTAAGGGAGAAACACGTACTCAAAAAGCTCGTCGGGATTAGTCACGATGCTGATACACGGAAGGTCAGGTTTCTGGGCAAATTTACCCCACAAGGAGTTAAGCAAAAGTTTGGAGATTTGCCTTTTAGCGGAATTCACAACCACATTGTCAGGCTGTAATTGTACACCTTTTTCAAGAAAGGCGGCGATGTATTCGCGTTTCTTGACATCATCCGTACACCAGCTAGGGTAACCTGAGGTCTCCGGTTTATCCCTAAGATGTAACTTAATGTAGGGTGCAAACAGATCATCCGAGGTTCTAGAAAAATGCCAGATTTCGTAGATGTGTGCTATCCTGTACCCTTTCTCTACGGCCATCTCTAGCTCTATCGTACACCAAGAACCAACAATAGCTCGGTCCTCCTCACTGTGTGTGCAGGATTCTACCTGTGAGTTTAGAGCACATCTGTAACAGAGGGGGAACACCAACTTCTTGTTAATTTTCACAGGCAATACCGGGAAAAATAAATCTCTGGGCGGATATACTTTAACTTTTGCAAGGCCAAAGTAATTTTTGATGTAACCAAAATCTATATAAATGATCTCAGGGTGTCCTACAGGATATGTTTTTGTTTTTTGTTGACAAAGGGGTACAGACTGGTGAAATCGTAGTAATTTATCATCTCCCCAGCTGCCTGCTTGTGATAGAGCTTTATGGCATTAGTTCTCCTGCCATAGAGTCCATCACGCGGTTCTAACGGAACTGGGAACTGCATTTTGAGAAGAAATGATTGAAGCTGTGGTTCCTTTTCAACCATTTCCTTCCACTCATGCTCCCACAAGACGCGCACTGTAAATCCGCATTGTCGTAAGAAACGTTTCTTGGCTAGAAAAGTGTGATACAGCTGGCTGTAAGTGGTCTTAGTGAGTTTGTTTACATCCTTTTCATTGTAACAAGAGGGGCATCCGTGAAAATAACACCCCTCAAATTCAAAAGCGATGTGCTGACCGTTAACAAACGCGCAGCCGTCCACCTGTTTTTCACCTCCTCTCAGAGCGTGTTGAATGTCAATGTTTTCTGTGTGAGACACGTACATGAGCCACTGAATAGCGGGTGTTGAGTAACACTTTGTTGTTTTGTGATAATTATCAGCAGGTACAATAGCTAGTGTGTCTTTTGAAAGGAATTTAAACATGTACATAGCCATACACACACATGCCAGAGTGATGTGCTGAAAAGGATCAACACATATCGTCGTTGGAACCTTTTTGCGCTGCTCCGTACAGTATTTTAAAACAGGCTTTTTAGTCATTTCCATGACTCGATCTCTGTAAAGCTCGCATGCTTGTCTCAAAACAGCAACATCTTTTTTGCAATAATTCTTTAGCTCTGCTTTAAAATCAAAAACATCTTTTTGCGACTCATACCATTCCATAAACTCCTTTTTCCCATCAGACATCATGTATTCTACCCCATAATATTTAACATCAGGTAGGGGTCCGACTTGATTTTCCTCAGTGTTAAAAAAGTGTGGGAAGTGTCCCTTGGAATCAGAAAAGCCCATAGCTTGCGGTAACTTGCTAAGTTTCATGGGTATGAAACTCAGCGAGTCTATGAACCTCAAGTTCATATCAGGCACTGTCGCACACAAAAGCCGCCCTCCTTGACTAATCAGCTTTACACGGATTCGTTCTCGAATCAATTGCTTAATGATAAAATACGCATCGTATCTACCAGAATTGTGGGCGATAAAGGTGTAGCCTGCAAACTTGCCACTGGCAAAGAACTGGACAAAGTCACGAGTGCACGTTTTACCCTCGAACTCCCAAGAGTTCTGACCGTACAAGGTCGACGCAAAAATGAAATTCGCTATATGCAAACCCGTATCCTGTAAACATTCAAAATTGTAAAAAATATACCGTTCGTTTTTCTTAGGCGGTTTGTAGCGCTGCATGTAGCACAGATGTCTATCAAATTTTTGCAGCGGGGCACGACAAACGTGGCAGCACAGCCCCTTACATTTATGACCATCATCACTGTTGGGCACAAACCAATAACGATCACAAAATGTTTTAACTCTGCAAAACGTAAAATCAATCGCGGCCAACTTCTCATGCCGTGATAAGCATTCGCTCGAGCGACAAAATGCACGACAGTCGGGAGAGCGATACTGTTTTCCGATACTTTCAGCGCAATCATTTTTGTGGCATGCTGTACAAAAATGCTGGCAAGAATGGTTGGTTATTCTTGTGGTGGTAAGCTGAATTACAATGATCACAAAAATATTGTTCTCCAATAAAGCTTTTGATGTTTGTAATTCCGTAGTAATGTTTATCATGATACAAAATATACACAGTTTTACTTGCGGACACGGAGCCTGTGTGATAATAGCGCCAATCACCATCGCTATGATACTTAATTTTGATAGATATGTTCAGGTATCTCTCAAAAGCATCTACATCACTAAAACTGACCAGCTGGTTTTCAGGAATTCCAAGAGCAGCGTGTAGCTGCTTAGCACATGCCAATAAATCACCATCAGCAGCAGGAGCAGCTGCTCCCACCTCCAGCATTGCGTACAGGCTAGCAGCCAAACACAGGTTTGAATCATAATTGTTAGTCATACAACCAGCGCTTTTTCTGTTTGATGATCTTTGTGTAAAGTATCGAATTCAAGCGCCTGCGACGATTCATACCACCTCTCCTATTTTTTATTATTGTGACAAACAGATGCAAACAATCGCCGGATAAACATTCAGCATTACTTTGAAGTGCTGAAGCCACAGCGCTTAAAAAGCTCTCCACATTAAAATCATCCCTGAGCTGCTTTTTGGAATAAACCGTATCCAGAGAACTGCCGCCATTCAGACTTAGATGTATGTAGTCGCCGGGCTGAATATCAGTCCGTATTCTATTGAACAAAGACTCAACAGCACCGTGAATGGCACTCATAGCATCGGTAAATGACTGTATACAGTCTAGATTCACAAACCTGAAATGCTCTACATGCTCAATGCCCCTGAACCTTGAAAGTTCGCGGCGCCTATGAAAAAAAGACTCTAAAAAAAAAACAGACCCATCACCAGGCTGATCAACAACTACATCGGGCTAATGATGTTCAGACAGTTGTGAATGTTGCTGAGTGTCTGCACCCTGTCTGTGTTGTGTCGTGTAGACTTTCTACTTTTTCTACGATCTATGGACATCCTAGCTGTGTGGCGCATTTTTATAGCTTTTTTTAACAACCCGTGATCTGTGAAAGCCAAGATGTTTGTTTTTGTTACATTTTTTTCAATCCAGAGCCTGTCATTGACAGTCATAAGGAGCCACTTGCGTGCTTTCTCACTAATTCAGTCATTTCTCGCTTTAAAGCAAATATTTCTGGACTTCTGCGAGAGTCTGGCTCGGAGGTCAAAAGCTTGTGAGCCCTTTTGTGTACAGCTTTCAAGGATGCTGCTATCCCACCAATCTGAAAGGCCATATGGTGTATGCTAGCAAATTCACTCCCTATAGCTGCAGACCAATACCGCTCTGAATTGACACTGGTTTTATCATGTGTTTTTTGTCTTTTACCCTCTGTGTTTTCAAGAGCTACTCCCCTCTTTCTACAATTAACACGGTTAGTGAGTGATCCAGATAGATTTTGCGGTGTACCAGTCACCACAGCGCCATGACCGGGCAATATATTTGTACCTATTGCTGTGATGTTTTTTGGAGTGACGCTTCTTTCTATGTGTTTTAGGGACAGTGGGTGCTGTGTCCAGTGTTTTGTTGTGTATCACATGTAGGTATGCTATGACAGTCCCGTATATCGTTTGAATTTAAGGCATGCGGCTTACCAATGCTTCTGTCGCTATTCTGGCGTTCAACCATCGCAGAAATTGCTGAGAGAGCTTCGTATCCGCAGCTCCCATCTTGACGGGTTAATGGTCCTAGTCCAGGATTTATGTGTGCAAAAGAAGCTGTATTATAATCCTCTCTGACGCCTCCATTTTGTGGCTTTAATGGTGGTAGTCTCAGTTTGCAGCGACCAACAGAAGTTGTGTTGTATTGCACAGATAGAGAATGGTTTCCATCCAGCTCTGAAATCGGTAATAGCGCGTCGTATCTTGACCGACCATTTTGAGGCTTTAACACGGCGAGCTCCGGATTGACACGCGTCGCTGAAAGATTGGCATATCTAGGCACTGGCTGTATTAACTCAGATGCGGGTGTTGGATTACAGTTCATCAGTGATGCAGTATCTATATATAAAAAAGAAATTGTGTCGGAATGAGTAAAACATAAACCAGCGATATACGATCTAAGTTACCTATTACGCAGCGTATTAGCAACCAGCGTATATCCTGACTCCGCGCCAAAGATTACAGCGCTAAACAGGGGTTAATAATGCACAGCATAGCCATGTTTGATACAGCGTAACACAGCTAACGCGTACTAAAAGTTACCCAGACTACAGCACTACATGGCAGCATGTATATTTATGCGTATTAACGTGTGTATTTACAAGTATTTATTTATGTTTAATCGCTTAACTTACGCCATTGCGGTATAATGCTAGGGGCGTCAGGCCTGTGCTTTTTTTGCCGAAATATTTTCTTTATTTGCCAGTGTTCTAGGATTCATCAAGTTTTTCACATGGTCCGACACTTCACAGGCTTTAGAGACTTGGGTGTCTTTAGCATCTTCTGGTGCAATTGACATCTCTGTCGAAAAAAAGAAAAGCAATTTAGTTTCTACATCTACACGTTTGTAAATATAGATAAAGGCCTTAATTATATAAATCATACCCTCGAGTGCGATGTCTAGAATGTCAGCAATTGCAGAACAGTCTTCAAAACTCATAGGAAACAGCTCATCCAAAGCGGCAGCATCCAAATTCTGGATCTCGAATAGATCCGCTTAAACATTGAAAAAAGTGAAAATCAGAAATGCGTATAAATAACGTGAGTTATAAAAAGAAAAAACAAATACAGTTTTACCTTGTTCGGCTTCAGTAAACAGATTTGCCAGAAGATGTTGCGTATCGTTACCTTGAGCGTCCATCTAAAATTAAAGAACTTTCTGTGAATATTTCTAAAATGCACGTCAATCTCTTTAGATATATTAAAATAACAGAAATATAAACAAATAAAAAAAAATACAGGAGATGTTTACCTTTCAGCTGAGAGAGATTAAGAGGTAATACGCCGGAGGAGCTGCGCTTGAACAGGTTTGTTTCCACCAGCCTTACCAGCTGTGTATATTCACAAAAAAAAATCACCTCTAAAAGGTGAGTACACCGTCTTGCACCCTATTTTATTCCCTGTGCATTGTGGTGAGAAGATGTCTGAAAGAATCCGTCGTAATTGGAGTCTCAAAAAGGCTGGTGAAAGCAAAACCCAACGTCAGAAAATCTATTTTACGCAACGCTAGCAATGATTTAGTTACAGCCATAGCGGAGATCGCTTTAAACATTTTAAAAGGTCGTATACCCCTAAAACGTCAAAGAAACGCATAAAAAAAATGGTGCCGTGCTATAAGACGTTTGGGTGATAAAACCCTGACCGTAAAGAAAAAGAGGCGTATAGTCAATCAGGCCGGCGGTTTTATAGGTTCACTCTTAGGTTTTGCAATACCGATAATTACGAGTCTACTTGCCAACCGATAATGGAACATGCAGAGAAAATGTATTTGGTTCCTAAACACGAACTGAACAAAATAAGGCAGTGTTCCTACAACCCCTGACATACGACAGGCTGCTATTCATTGCCTTGATGACGAGATTAGCTCAGTTTTACAGCGTAGCGACCTACCGGATGATGTGAAAATTAAAAAATACACCGCTGTTTTACAAAGATACTTGGTTCATGCTAAACAGGCTGCAAAAGAGCCAACAACTTTAAACATTGTAACTCCAAGTGATACTGGTCATCAGCAATTGTCAAATGCCGAACCTGTTAATAGAAATGCTGTTCATGAAACTGTAAATCATGTCAATCCCCGTTTCAGAAAAAATGCAGAATTTTTGCTAAACAGGTTATCGCAGAATGGTGATATTACATCGTGGAATGCTAAAGAGGAGTTCGTATACAAAGGGCAACCCGTTCAAGGGTCCAACATATTGGACCTGATCCGTCATGCTACGCAGAGCCATAGCAATACCAAGAAAAATTACACTCTGGGTTGGGACGCTTTTATGCGATCGATGGCCGAGATTAATATGCCTTCTACGGTCATTGGCAGCCACGGCACTAGAGAAATTCTCCAGGCCCTGAAAATGGACCTGAACGCCGAATCAGCACACGCTACCCCACAGAGAAAAAGCTTCCCTCATCCTTCCACACCGCCAAGTGGAACACAGGCCACCTTGCTGCCTAAAAAGAGGAATCTACCAATGCTTCAAACTGCTTGGTTAAATTTGTAAATCACTGTAAAAAAAAAATGCGACTATCTGTGTTAAAGTTCATTGTGTAATAATTATATATTCCTATAACTTTTTTCATTTATGTATTCGCACGTGTACTCAATAAAGCTTTTTAAAACTTTGCATCAGGTCTCCTGCGCTCTCTTGTTGTGAAAACAAAAAAGGTGGGGGTTGTGGGGGTCTGCAGCTTCCTGACAAAGACTGAGGGATAAAAGCTTAACTTTATGAAGGGGTCTGTTTTCAAAAAAAGTTGGGGGCTAAAAGGCTGGGGATAAAAGCCTTATAATACACTCTCATGGAGATAGATAACTTCATGAAATAAGAGACTGTAGATAAAGTTTCATGATATACTCCTTTTTTTACTTAATATCAGCTGTAGATAAAGCTGGTCATAATCGTAATAGGCTTCAGATGTAGATAAATCTGGACATATTCAGAATATACTCTGCTCCGCAGAGTATATTATGATTGACACGTCATAGGACTGACATTTATGCTATCCCATGCTAATTTCACTGAACTAAAGGGGGCGGCATAATAACCTAGGCTAGTGCAGCTCCCTAGGTGCAGCCTCCAGAAGGGGGGCAGCTATCACATTAACATAAGGGTCGGAAAGTGACGGGGCGTGGTGCCTGTCACTTTTCAGTTTGAGATATACCCACGTATTACTACTTAGGACATATATACCGAGGTGGTGAATACAGTGCTTTATTATAAACAGCGCAGCACCAGGATATATAGTGTCTTGATTTTTAGTGTCCAAAAATTTCAAACCTGACCTGGTGTGAATAGTCTTTGTGTTTGACTGCAGTGTGTTTGAGTTCTGCTAATCTATAAGCCACTGGTGATTGATCAAACAAAATTATTTTTGGTGATGGACTAGGTGACTACCATATGAGATTTCAATCTACACCATATACTAGATATATCTTGTATGGACTCCAGTGTGGGGAAGACGATCTCCAGTGTCAATGGTGTTATGAGGACACAACCATAAAATACTTTAGGCACAAAAAATACATTAGTGCTGTTCTATGAAACAAGAGGCACTATTTTATAGTTTCTTGATCGCGCATTTTTTATTATAAACTCAATAAGTTATATTTTAATTACCAGTGGTTCCCATCGGTGACTTAGTTGTACTAGATTAATAATTGGGATATTCGCCTGTCACGGTGACGCCTTTCACAGTTAGGATTAATTAAATAAAAACATGCAAACTTTATTAGAATAGATCTAAAACCAAGGCACCAATTGGGCAAATATAGTTAGTCGATTTCCGAAGTCTCATTTAGATAGGGAAATCCATATAAACGTGAAATTCACACAGGTCGCCGCTTATGTGTCAAAGACTTAGTTAATTGGATGTCATATCTGATCGTCCTAATATAGGTATATCAATCCAAGTAATACTTGTATAGTAATGTTAAATGTCGACACACTGCTGTGTGTGGACATTCAACATTACTGTGTTTTTGTTGACCGTGGGGTGCTCTTGTGTATTTACACATTGGCTGTTTTTATCAATAAAATTTAGGCCTGAAATTTCGTAGTGAGGTAGAAACACATACGCAAAGAGTTCAGCAGGGTCACTCACAATGCTAGTACATGGGAGATTCTATTTCTGCGCAAACTTTCCCCACAAGGAGTTTCAAGAAAAGCTTGGAGATTTGTCGTTTAGCAGGGTTTACGCATATTTTACCCTTACGCAATTGTACACCTTTTTAAAGAAAGGAATCAATATATTCATTTTTCTTGTCATTGTTCGTGCACCAGCTAGGATACCCTGAAGCATCTTTATCCCTAAGATGCAACTTGATGTAAGATGCAAACAGATCTGATGTTTCTGGAAAAAGCCCACACCTACAAAATATGGCTATCCTGTAGCCTTTCTCTATAGCCATCTCGAGCTCAATCGGACACCATGTACCGACGATAGACCTCTCCATCGGTATGACTACACGGCTCTGACTGAATTTAAAGCGCAGGTGTAACATAGGGGAAACCTCAATATATGATTCATTTTCACCGGCAGCACTGGGAAAAATAAATCGCGTGGTGGACACACTTTAGGTTTTTCGAGACCAAAGTAATTTTTGATGGTAGCCAAAATTTTCATATAGTCTGGTGCCCTGTAGGGTAAGTCTGTTTTTGGTGACGAAGGGGTACAGACTAGTGAAATCATAATTTATAGTCTCACCCTCCTTCAGTCTGTGGTAATAGCTTTTCTTGCATTAGTTTGACCCCCATAAAGCGCATCACAAGGGTCTAGCGGTGCTGAGAACTGCATTTTAAGAAAAAATGCCTGAAGGTCTAAATTGGTCTCAACCATTTCATGCCATTCATGCTCCTATAAGACACATAGAGTACCCCAGGTGTTTTGTAAACGCTTTTTAGCTAAAAAAAAGCCTGGTATAGCTGACTGTACTTTAGTTTTAGTGACGTTATTTTGAGCATCTTCACTGAAGCATATGGGGCAGCCGTGATAAAAACAACCTTGAAATTCAAAAGCGATGTTACGGTTACAGTGTTAGTACTAGCATCAACTAGCGGCTGTTGTGTATCAGATTGTTGTATTATGACAAACCCGTATATCATTTGAAATTACGGCATGCGGCTTACCATTTAGTGGTACCGTTGTTGCCCGGGTGCTTTTCAGTGTCTTCCAAAATAGATGGTAGCGATGTTTTTCTCACATTGTTTTCGCGTTTTAATAAGTTGCGTCATTTGACATCGGATGGGCTGGCGATGCAGGCAACAGTTATGCGCGGTTCTAGCGGTTGTATTGACAGAGCGTATCCAGGGGGATCGACGCATGTCTAACATTGGGGTGGATGCCCCTACGGAAGCGCTCACGTGTTGCATGGGGTTTAGCGTCAGGTTTGCCATCGCAAATGTAGTGTTCCCCCATGCTGCCGTGAGCATTCTCTGGAAGGAAAAATGCGTAACGTTGTTAATGAATTACACAGGGCTTACACATGTAGCACTCATACTATAATTGAGCAATCGCTCTGGGGCTGACGGCATTGTATCATGATAAAAAATCTATCATATGAAAACATTGCAAGTGGCTTACTGATGACCCTTTGATCATCGTGGCGCAATTGGTTTCCATACACTTCAGAGATAGGTGATAGGTCCAGCATTCTCACGCAACAGTTTTGCTGCCTTAATTGACTCCATGGATGGTTGGCGACTTCCGTCGATGGTGATGCTCGTTCATAAATTATGCTTGTTTTTAGAGGATATGATGTCTGTAGGTATCCATTTACATCTGCGACATCTGTATTGGAAAAATACTTAGCTTAACACAAACGCGTAGGAGGCAAACTAGAGGGGTTCTTTGGCGATGAGTAAATGATTGGTGCAAGATTAGAAGGTATCTTTAAATTGCTTTTCCGAAGGGCCGTTCCTCTTTTCAGAAATGGTCTAGAATTAGTAAAGCCTCATGTAAAGACAGCTGTCAAATATCAATTGACACGGTCACTTCTGTTTTGGTGGCTGTTTATGGACAGGCTCAATCCACAGCGGCAAGAACAGCATGGATCAGGCCTTGTTTCCTTTTCAAAAAATACCCGTAAAAAGACGAATCGTAGCACCATTTTACCCGCTGCTCATGGATAAGACCGCATCATGCAAAAGACGCCATCAGAAACCTGTTAGATGAGCAGCAGACATCTTTTAATTCTCTAACATGTCTTTCATACACGACGGATCTGTGGGGTGCACCAAATCTGAATTGGATATTTTCACCATACTGCCCATGCAAACGAGTATTCAAAAATCGCCGACAACACCCCGTTGGAATTCTTCATATCGGATAGGGGTGAATATGGTTACGACTTAATACACTCCTGCACCTGACGTGCCGTATAGTGAAACAAGATAACATCACCGTCCCCGACGGCTTATGTGGGGTTTATTAATTATCCTGTCAGCACGCTTTTTCAATCAAGTGGACATCACATTAGGGGATCGGCTAATCTCACAATCAGATAAGCTTTATAGCTATAGAGCATATATTGAGACTATATTTTAAATTTATAGTGCTCAAACGCTCGCATCCCAATTTACCGTCAGTTTGATTTACAAGGATTCGGCCGGGCATCATCATGAAAGGACACTTGATGGCCCCAATTTAGACTTCGTTAAAAGAGCCAGCGCAACACAGCATTCTAAAACTGTGGAGCTTCTGGGCCCTATTTATGGAGACCTATTTAACCAGCCGAAGCTTATCTTGAATGGCCTGGATTTAAAGATAAAATTGACTATTGATCTTTATCGCCAACATATTCCGCAGCGCTTACATAGACAGGGAATACAGAGACAAAAAAAACTAAAATTACAGAACCATGGTTACATGGTAATCAGTTGATGGAAACAATAGGGGTGAGGGTCCTGCTCTAATGAGCTTACATACTAAAAGTAATGGGGTGATACAGAAGGTAAAGGGCTGGAGATGTGCACGGTATGGCGAGGTGGAGAGTGAGGGATTCTATGCACAGACAATGGTCCGATATTTGGCTGTGTGTCGGCAGAATCTGTATGACTGCAGGAGCGGTTTATGATGGCTAGCAGGGATTGCAGTCAATAGGTCAGGGAGCATGTTATCAGGCAGAGTACAGAGGGGTTTGTTTAGGGTATGTGGTATGCCTCCCTGAAGAGGTGTATTTTTAGAGCATGCCTGAAGTTCTGCGAGTCCTGGATTGCCCGGGTAGCCTTTGCAAGTGTGTTCGAGGACTGGTGCTGCTCCTGGAGAAGTCTTGGAGGCAGGAATGAAGTTCGAATTAAAGGGGCGCTCAGTCTGGTTTCATTAGCAGAGTGGAGAGTCTGGGCTGGGTGGTGGATTGAGATGAGGGAGGCAATATAGGGGGGCACTGCGCTGTGACAGGCTTTTGTGGATGAAGGTAGCGAGTTTAAATTGAATTCTATATTTAATGGGCAGCCAGTGCAGTGACCGACACAGGGCAGAGGCATCCAAGTAGCGACTGGACAGGAAGATGAGCATGGCTGCCGCATTCAGGATGGATTGGAGAGGGTAGAGTCTGGTGCAGGGGAGGCTGATCAGCAACGAGTTGCAATAATCGAGCCGAGAGTGGATGAGGGCAACGGAAAGCGTTTTTAGCGTGTCTACAGTGAGAAAAGAGCAGATTCTTGCTATGTTCTTGAGGTGCAGCTGACCTGATAAGGCGAGAGATTGGATGTAGGGGGTAAATGATGGATCAGTATACGACCCTAAGGCAGCGGGCATGTTGTCTAGGAGTTATGGTGGCGCCACACACCTGAGATGGAGATGTCAGGATGAGGACAGTGGTGGGTGAAAATACCAGTAAGTCAGTTTTAGAGAGGTTTAGTTTTAGGTAGAGAGGACATGGTGTTAGAGACAGCGGACAGTTGGTGATGTTTTGGAGGAAAGCTGCAGAGATGTCACGGGAAGAAGTTTATAGCTGGGTGTCGTCAGCATACTGTTGGTATTGGAGGCCAAATCTCCTGATGGTTTGTCCAATAGGGGCTGTGTAAATAGAGAAAAGGAGGGGGACGAGGGCCAAGCCCTGGTGGACCCTAACAGCAAGGAGAAGAGGTAGAGCCAGCAAAGGAGACGCTGAAGGAGTGGTCAGATAGGTAGGAGGAGAACCAGAAGAGAGCAGTGTCCTTTAGGCCAATGGAGCGAAGCATACTGAGGAGTTTGTGGTCGACAGTGTCAAATGCTGCGAAGAGGTCGAGGAGGATCAGTAAGGAGTAATCACCCCTCAATTTGGCTGTCAGTAGGTCATTGAATACCCTTGTAAGGGGAGTTTCTATCTAGTGTTGTGGTCAGAAGCCAGACTGTAGAGGGTCTAGGAGAGAGTGCTCTGATAGATAGCTTACAAGGTGGGAGTAAATTAGGCGTTCTAGTAGTTTGGAGATGGAGAGATTAGAGATGGGTTGGTAGTTGGCAGCATCAGTCGCGTCCAGAGCCGGCTTCTTTAGCAGTGGGGATATGATGGCGTGTTTGAAAGAAGAGGGAAAGATGCCAGAGGTCAGAGAGGTTGAATATAGTGGTGAGATGGGAGATGACAACCACTAGGGAGAGGGATAGGAGGAGGTGTGAGGCGAGGGTGTCTCTAGCGTAGGTGGTGGGGCGAGCAAAGAGCAGCAATTTGGAGACTTCCATTTGTCGTTGGTCTGAGTACAGACAGTGAGCAGGAGCTGGATGCAGTGCTGACAAGACTAGGGTCAGGGCTAGTCTGGGATTGGGAAGTTATTTTCTGATGATGTCATCAATTTTCTCTTTGAAGTAAGCAGCCAACTCTACAGCACTGAGATCTGTCACGGGGCTGCAGTTTAGGGCTGAGAAGGGAGTGAAAAGTATCAAAGAGCTGTTAAGGGTTGTGCAATAGTGAGGAGACTAAAGAGGTGAAGTATACTTGTTTAATGTGGTGGAGGGCGAGGTTGTAGGTTCTGAGCATGAATTTGTGGTGGATGAAGTCTGCGGACGTTTGTGACTTCCTCCACAGCCATTCAGCACTTCTAGAGCATTGCCGGATGAAGCATGTTTGAGGCGTGAGCCAGGGTTGCCGCGTTCCACATGGGATGGCTCGGGTCAGGGGGGAGCCGCTTCATCCAGGGCATGTTTGAGAGCGGTGTTGTAGTGAGCGGCAGCCAGGTTGGGGCAGGAGAGGAGAGAGGGGACAGAGGACTGTAAGGATTCAGCAAAGTCCTGGGTGTGAATGGCCTTAACGTTCCTGTAGGTATGGTAGGTAGGTGGTTCTGGAGAGGTGCTAGGGAGCATGACAGAAAAAAAGCGAGGAGCTTATGATCCGAGAGTGGGAGAGTGGAGTTGGTGAAGTTGGAAGCAGTGAAGAGATAGAGGAAGACCAGATCAAGAGGGTTTCCATCCCTGTGAGTGGGAGAGGCTGTGAGTTGAGAGACCAAGGGGGGAGGTGAGTGAAAGAAGCTGAGTCAGGGTCATTAGTGGGGATGTTAAAATCACCTAAGATGAGGGTTGGAATTTCGCAGGATAGGAAGTGGGGGTGGCAGGCAGGAAATTGGTCCAAAAACAGGCGAGGAGCACCTGGGGGCAGTAGATAACTGCTACTCGCATGGACAGTGGACTGAAAAGCTGTAAAGTATGTACCTCAAATAATGGAAAAGTGAGTGAGGGTACGGGGGGATGACTTGGTAGGTGCATTGCAGGGAGAGAAGAGCACCTCCTCCGCCACGCCTGTCATCTGGTCTCAGGGTATGGGACAACTGCAGGCCATTGTAAGACAGTGCAGCAGGGGAGGCCATGTCAGACTGCTGTATCCATGTTTCTGTGCGAGCGAGCAGATTCAAAGATTTAGCAGTAAAAGTCGTGGATGGTGGGGAGTTTATTACATGCTGACTGGCAGTTTCTGAGTGCACATTTAAAGCAGTCAGGGGAGGGTATGCATGGGCTAGCAGTTGGGCTTGGGGATTTTATTAGGAGATATCCCCAGCAGCTAGTAGCAGCAGGATAGCTTTAAAGTGTAAAGCATTTAGGCAGAGTTTGTGACCTACCTGTCTCCTACCCTGTTGTACTGCCATGGTCAAACTGCATTATACTTCATCCAGCCATACTTAATACAGCTTATATTCGAGTGGCATACATGCTTACACTGATATTGTGAGAGTTAAAAGGTACGACGAGGACACAGCTGGGAGTGGCTAATCAGGTTCCAATTGACTAGCCAGCTGACTTTAGCATTGCAAACCAGTGACCAAAAGGAGGAGGGGGTGAAATGTATTGTTCTCCTTAGATAAGGCAAGTATCTCAACAAGGATGGGTAAAAGATGCCATATGGGGGAGATGGATTGCAGAAATGACTAAAAGTAGTTTCATTTAGCCAGTAAAACGTACCAATGCAAACAGATAAAATGCAAAACACACAATTCACAGCAAGCAAGCAGTACAGATGATTTAGGCAGAGCAGAATAGCAGAGCAGGTTCCGCTTGGAGTGGGGTGGTGCAGAAATGAACGTACCAATGCAAACAGATGTAATGCAAAGCACACAATTCACAGCAAGCAGGCAGTACAGATGATTTAGGCAGAGCGGAATAGCAGAGCAGGTTCCACTTGGAGTGGGGTGGTGCAGGAATGAACGTACCTGTTGAGAGACAGAGAAGGTAGATGGATGTAAACTGCATCATACTTCATCCAGCCATACTTAATACAGCTTATATTCGCGTGGCAGCCACACGCATGGCATACTAGAAATAAAGACTTTCTGCCTGATGTCCGCCAACCCTGACTGTTTTTAAAACTCAAATCCTTCATTCTTCAATTTTCATCAAGTGTACAAGTATCACCTGCAGTCAGAATAGGCCACAGTGAAGCTCTACTAGCAACCTCCGCTAAATATACTTTAGATAGAGCTTGCTTAAAGGTGTATAGTATCCCTGGTGGCAGCCGAATTACCAACCATAAAAATTTGCTCCTGGGCCAAATCGCTAAAACCGGGATATTAGGCTTTGTGTACAATGACGCCTTTAGCAGCAGCTTCCAAAAAAGTCCTCTGTTTTTCATCATTAGTCCGTAAACTATGCAGCCTTGCATCTGGATGGTCACCAGATTACAGCCAGGTCTTTTCAACCTGATTTTTGACGCTGAATTAGCGATTAGGGAATACATGGCTCTTGTATGTGTGTGTGTATATATAAATCTCCGGAAAGCAGAGAACAGACGGCTCAATTTCAATTGATAGGAATGAGTTCATTAGTGGCTATACATTTTTTTTACTTTTGACCTTTCCCCATACTTGGAACTGGGTACGAACCTGCCAGCGGAAATGAGATTCGCCCTCCCAACCCCGCATACTGTAAATAAGGTGGTATACTCTGTCAACTCCGCTATTCTGGAAATAAATCACAGAAGTCCTGTACGATTTTAGAATTAAATTATGAACAATCTTCAATTTACTAATCTCCTTAAATCTGATCCTTATACTTTGGGAATTTTTGCTGGGGTATACATAAGTGATTTCCTCCCACGCTTCAATGTGGATAAAAGACCTTCGGATTATATAATTAATTTGATTATTCCACTCTGCGAGGATGACACTGGGTGTTAATTGTACTATGTAACGCTGAGAGCCATCTTTTTTGATAGTTATGGCTTACCCCCAGATAGTGACATTTTTCCCACGGCTTTTAGAGAGTTTTTTTTAAAATTGTCAGAGATACACATCAGGATAACCAAATTCAGAATACTGACAGTGTATTTTGTGGACATTACTGTGTGCTTCTATTATATTACGTAGCTCCTGGATTATTTTATGATCGCATTTTACGTTTCCTTATGTCAGATTTAAAATATATATATATTCAACTTATTATAAAAGAAAAATTGTGATGCCCAATACCGCTGTCAAATCCCTTGTTTTTAAATATCTGCACCTTTATAAGATAGATACACACATTAGCTGTTAGAATACTTATTGATTCTAGCTGTGTAATAATAGACATCTTCATTCATCACTACACTGACATCCTGACAGAGCTGGAGCTAATTAGCTAATGGTTGCAGATGTGTAACTAATGCAAGACATGCCCCATTCATTAATACACAGCCCACCTACTAGGGCCTGAACATTAGTGGTTGGCGTGACTAAATACAATCAGCTTATCACACTACCTCAGTTTTGGACTCTAAGGACAGAGTTCATAGCTATATTGAAGTTAAGACTTTTTAATATGGACTCGGACTACTCAATTCTGTCCATACACGCTGCTGAAATGAGCACGTTATGATGATGAAATAGCGGATGTCAAACAACGCTGGGACCTGCCGCAGCCGTGCAAGAAAAACAGAGCGATTTGCTTACTGAGCTACTCAATCGCCGGGATATTATTACATGGAACAATAAGCACGAAATAGTATATAAAAATGTTGTAATTCATGGAACCAATCTCACTGTGCTGGTCAGGCATATGACGAGTTACACGTTTGTGAGAAACTATACCGATAGTCTGGAACATTTTTATGCATGCAATAGCAGAGGCTAATGTACCAAGTGTACTGCAGATGCATGTAGTAGTGAGTTGGTATCTTTGAAGATGGATTGTTTAATAGAGGCCATGATGGATGTTAAACTTAGTCAAAGACTTTTGCGCTGTTTCCGCTCAAACATGCTGGACTTAATCCGTTATGCTACCCCACTCAAAATCACACAGGGGACTATATATCTGTTAACATTATACAGTGTTCTACACATCAATGTAATTCTTATGCATTCATTTATGTAATAACTCATCGCACATCAGTTATATATTCAGTGCGCTCAATAAAGCTTTATGAAACTTTGCATTGTCTACTGTGTGTTCTCTATAATACTGCCACTGTCAGGCTATACATAAAAGCTTATTAGGAGGGTGTGGAAATGCTAAAAAGGTTATTAGGGGGTGGAAATGCATTCTATATATTAACCCTTATACTCATAAGGCAACTTGAATGGTATATAATATCAAGTCAGACTATAAATAAAATAAGCCCTTGATTTATCATGAGACACACTTTATTCACAGTGTGTCTCATGATACGTCACAGGCCCTGGAATGCGGAAGAGGCCCCCACCAACCTCCCAGGTGGCTGCTAGATGGCGAGCCAAAGGAGGAGGTTCAAAGGTCATGGGAAGGGGGTGAGGCACCTGTCACTTACCAAAAGGGGGCAGTTTGACATGAGGTATGGACGTAATACTACTAACACATACTCAGATCATCTGGGTCACTCACAATGCTGGCACATGGGAACTTCGATTTCTGCACAAATTTTCCCCACAAGGAGTTTAAGAAAAGCTTGGAGATTTTATCTTAGCAGGATTTACGTGTATTTCACCCTTACGCAATTGCACACCTTTTTCAAGGAGGGAATTGATGCATTCATTTTTCTTCACACCAGCTAGGATATCCTGAAGCCTCTTGTTTATCCCTAAGATGAAACTTGATGTTAGATGCAAACAGATCATCCGATGTTTACAGAAAATGCCATAATTCGTAGGTGTTGGCTATCCTGTAGCCTTTCCTGAGCTATATCGTACACCATGTATAGATAGACCTCTATTCATTGGTGTGAATTTAAAGCTTGCGTGTAATAGAGGGGACATATCAATTTATGATTCATTTTCACCAGAAGCACTGGGAAAAATAAATTGCACGGCAGACACTTTATCTTTTGCAAGTCCAAAATATTTTTGATGTAGCCCAAATTTTTCATGAATAATTGTCGAGTGCCCTGTAGGGTAAGTCTTTTCTTGATAAGGTGGTAGAGACTAGTGAAATCATTATAATTTATCGTCTCACCCTCGCTCAGTCTGTGGTAAAGCTCTATTGCATTGGGTCGGACCCCCCCCCCCCCCATCCCCTGTAAAGCATGTCATGAGTCTAGTGACACTGGGGACTGCATTTTAAGAAAAAATGCCTGAAGGGTCGCATCCCTCAACTATTTCATGCCATTCATCCTCCCATAAGACAAGTAAGGAGTACCCTATGTCTTGTAAAAAACACTCTTTTTTAGCTAAAAAAAAAAAAATTGTCCGGTATACTGTAACACATATGAATGCAGACGAGCCTCCGACAGCACAGTCCTGTCCGGTATACTGTAACACATACGAATGCAGACGAGCCTCCGACAGCACAGTCCTGTCCGGTATCCTGTAACACATACGAGTGCAGACGAGCCTCCGACAGCACAGTCCTGTCCGGTATACTGTAACACATACGAATGCAGACGAGCCTCCGACAGCACAGTCCTGTCCGGTATACTGTAACACATACGAATGCAGACGAGCCTCCGACAGCACAGTCCTGTCCGGTATACTGTAACACATACGAATGCAGACGAGCCTCCGACAGCGGATACACAACAGATTCCTGGTCGAAATTCACAGTGGTGGTGCGACTGTTGACGCCTTATGTGGAAATGCTGCCGAATTTGTCATTGCCATGTGCGAGCATACCCTAAAAGGTTGCTTACCAACAGCATATACGCTGTGTATTTTCCAGGTGTATATTACAGCACACTATGTGGAAGAGATTATACTGCATCAGCTGTAGAATTTTAATCCGATGTATGTCAACATAGGCTGAGGATTGCAAAGTGAGATCCGCAGCTAATCTGCATGAAAACACATGGCAATTTTTGCTGTGGAATTTCCATTGTGGAAAATGTCCCAATGTAGACATAGCCAAACAGGCAATCATATGACACTTTCCTGTCAAGGGGCTAATTAGGTAACAAACGCCCACTGTCCAACCAGCTGTCAAACCTCTGCAAGGAAACGTGCTCACAATTACTGTTGGCATAATTTAAACAGTTAAGCTTACCTGTTTCACAGTAACACAGTAACACTGCATAACTAATTCATTTTCTAAATGCATATTAGTGCTATTCTAGGATTGAATAGGTAATACACAATCGTGTGATCCTTTAAAGAGCTATTGGAGTGTCTATTGGTGGTGTTACTAACAGCTGTAATGTCATTTGGGAAGAAAACCTCTGCAAAATGTGGTTAGTCTGCTCTGTCCTGAGCTCATTCTAAGCATTTAAGTATGGAGCATATTATGGGTACCTGAATGCCTCAGATCTAAGCAAGGAGCGGACCCACAACGAACATTTATCCACTAGATAAGTAATGAACATATGATTTCTGTGACCTCCAATAATCACCAGCCATAGAATGAAGGGTCCTAAGACCTCCATTCTTTACTGCAAGAGAACAGTCAGTTTGGTTGCAGGGCTGGTCATGCACGAACACTGCCACTACAATCAATGTCTGATGCAGATGGAAATAGCTGAGGGCTATACTTGGCCATTTCCATTCACATGATCAGATAATTAGATATCCACAGGAAAAAGGTGATGTGTACATTGTGGTTAGAACCCCTTTTAAAGGTGTGTTCTTTGTTTCCAGAATGATTCTCTGAAACCTGTATCCAAATACGGAACTCTAATAACTGACAAGATTTCACTTTAGTTTGGCATGTCGAGAGGCTGGGGATGCAGGGTAGAAGGGGGTTTGTCTTTTCGAAAAACATTTTGTCTGGAAGTGGTCCATTGCATTCATCGAAATTATTGGGTTTCCTGCTTTTACAGTGCATTGAAAAGCCTGGTATAGCTGGGTGTACTTGGTTTTTTTTTTTAAATCAAATTTTTATTAAGTTTTCACAAAAGAATACAGGGAATCAGACATCAGCCTCTACAGCAGCAGACATTCCGACGGACTCTCGTCCATCGCGTAACGACATTCCAACAGCATAATACCGTAAACAACATAGTTTTCCCAGTTAGGTAATTAATACGAATATAAACTACTAGAGTAGCCACCTGGGGAACAATATCGCCCCGCAACGAGCTGAGCTCAGCAGTCAGCCTTAAACTGTCTGCATTAAATACATTGAGAAAAGAGAAGGACTAACATAAAGACAACATTAAGGGGGGGGGAGGAGGGAGGGTAACACAGGGAAGGGGGGGGGGAGGCGGAGATGTTACATAGCGGGGGGTTTAAGGGGACCACGTCTCATACATCCCATGACGCCGTTGATCTCACCTCACGCCAAGGCGCCCAAGTCACAATGAATTTATCATAGGTATTATTCGACCAACTGTGTAGTTCCTCCAAGGAGTAAAGGTTGTCGACTCTCTCCCTCCAGAGACCCAACGATGGTGGCACACTCTGAAGCCACAGACGGGGAATCAAGGATTTGGCCGTGTCTATTAGTAGGGCTATTAGTTTGTTTTTTTTTGGATGGAAATGTTTATTCGGTCTCCACAGAAAAACCAGGTCTGGGGTAAGGCAGACACCAGACGCGATCTTTTCAACAATGTTCCCCACTCCCCTCCAAAAAGGGGCTAGCACCGGGCAGTCCCACCAGATATGGAGATATGAGCCTGTCTCCCTTTTGCATCTCCAGCAGGAGTCTTGTGGAGAGAGCTTGTGCTCAAATAGCCATTGTGGCGTCCGGTACCACCTGACAAGTAGCTTATAGTGCGCCTCTTGTGCTATTACACAGGGGGTGAGGCCAAAAGACGTGTCGAGGATTGTCCCGGTCTCCTCCTCCGTGAGCCGGATACCCAGCTCCTTCTCCCATGATGTAAGGAAGGCCGGTTTGTAGGGTTGGAAGGGGGAGATAAAGGATCTGCGAATGAACGAGATCTTTTTATGAGAGGTTTTGTTGTCCAACCACGATCTCTCAAACTCAGAGAGGGGTCTGGTTGACTTATACTCACTGAAGAATTCTTTGAAGAATCCTGCTAATTGGGCACTCTCCAGGAAGGAGAAGGATTCTGTGGGGAGAAGTTTTTGAGGGATCGTGGAGGGGGGCAGGTGAGAGAGGGCTTGCAGTTTGGCTATGGAAATTGATCTACACTTTCTCCATACCGGCGCCCGGGGTCGGTCTCCATGCGGATTCATTACTCTGGGAATCACTTCTATGGGGGAGACAGGTGAGGGAGACGGAGCAAGGTCTGTTCTGAGCTTGTCCCACACTTCGCATGGACCCCTGAGGAGGGGGTTAAAAGTTTTAGCCCGATATTGAGCGCTTCTGGGTAGCCATAAAGCCTCAATCGGAGGTGTGTTGCTGAACTCTACTATTAACCTTGAGAGAAGATCGTCGTCCTCCAACTTAGAGAGGTCCCACCAGTAGCGGAGGTGGGCAGCGCAGTAGTAATCATATAGATTAGGGAGATCAACTCCCCCCTCCCTTCTCTTCCTAATCATCAGACCCTGTGCCAATCTCGGTCTCCTCTGTCTCCACACAAAAGCCGAGAAGATCCCGCGCATAAGTTTGAAGAATTTCGTGGGTAGATGAATAGGAAGCATTCGGATTTTGTAGAGTATGAGAGGAAGTATATATGACTTAATGATATTCTTCCTCCCCAGCCAGGAGATATAGGGGATGTCATAAGATTTAAGGAGTTGTTTGACCCGCGTGATTAGGGGGATAAAGTTAGTGACATATAGGTCTTCCGCTTTTTTAGTCAATTTAATCCCCAGGTACTCCAGATGGGAGGATGACCAAGAAAAGGGGGAATTACTTCTCAAAATGTCATATTGCCTTAGTGGGATGGAAACGTTCAGGGCAGTTGATTTCGTGAAATTGATCTTGAAGTTTGAGAACGTCCCGAATTCTTCGAGAAGCTCAGAGAGTCTAGGGAGACTCTTCTGGGGATCAGTGACCACAAAGGCAATATCATCGGCAAAAGCCGCCGCCGAGATTTGCTGTTCTCCCACCCGCAGGCCCTTGACCCCTGGGTCTTGTCTGACCCTCTGGAGAAGGGGTTCTAGAGATAAAATAAAAAGCGAGGGGGAGAGGGGGCAACCCTGCCGAGTGCCGTTTCTTATAAGGAAGGGAGGGGAGAGGATCTCATTGATTTTCAGCCTAGCATGCGGGCAACTGTAAAGCGAAAAGATCGCTCGTGTGAACTGCACCGGAAGGCCGAAAGAATGCAAAACTCTCTCCATGTACAACCAGTCTACCCTATCAAAAGCCTTTTCGGCATCTGTACCTACTAGTGCGAGTGGAATCTTGTGGTGTTGGGCGTACCTGGCTGCATGGAGGAGCTTGATGCAGTTATCTCTCCCCTCCCTCCCCTTAACGAAGCCGGCCTGTTCCGGGTTAATCAACCCGGGTATAAACGGCTCTAATCTTTTTGCAAGCAATTTTGCCCACAGCTTCATATCAAAATTAATCAGAGATATGGGGCGATAACTGCCGCACATTTCTGGGTCCTTGTTGTCTTTGAGAATTAGCGTAATGTGGGCTTCTTGGGCTTGCCTCGGCAGGGATGCCCCCCTTAACAGGTCATTGAATAGAGAAGTCAGTTTTGGTTTTAGTATAGGGAGGAAGGTTTTGTAGTAATGTAGCGGGAGGCCGTCCGGCCCCGGGCTTTTGTTGGGGGGGCTCGAGACGATCAGCGCCTCCACCTCCTCCTGTGAGACCTCTGTAACCAGACTTGCGGCCTCCGCAGAGTTCAGTTTCGGCATACTAAGATGTTCCAGGAATTTATCTACATGGGCCGCGGGGTTCTCTCCCGGAAGGGCATTATGAGTGTCTCGGAGGTTGTACAAGTTCGCGTAGAACCTCCGAAACTCCTCTGCAATATCCCCGGAGGTAGTCAGGGTCGCCCCGGCAGGGGATTTGATTGCTCTAATTAGATTTTTTGCTCTGGCCTTTTTAATCAGTGACGACATGAACTTGCTGCCCCTATTACCCTGGGCGTATAATTTATGACGGAAATGCAGCTGGTTTTTGTTATATTTCGAGTTGAGCAGGAGTTTCAGATCTGCTCTTGCTGCCGCAAGTTCAGCTCCATTCTGTACTACTTGGGAAAGTTTCGCAGTCAGCTCCAAACTGGCGATACGTGAAAGCTTCTCATCGATAGCTTTCTGTTTTTTTTTCTTTATGCGTGAGCCCAGGGCAATAAGGAGGCCACGGATGTAGGCCTTATGGGCCTCCCAGACCAGAGGCGACCCCGACTCTTTTGTGGAGTTGAGGCGGAAGTATTCTTCCAGATATAAGAGGGAGATGTTCAGTGACCATCTCCACTCCCTGGCTACTGGATGAGGGAGACGCAGAGATGTATGAACCGGAGCGTGATCGGAGATCGTCATAGTATCAATGTTCGATCCAATCAGGGACGGGAGTAGGGAGGAGGAGACCAGGACATAATCTAACCTCTGAAAAGTGGAGTGCACAGAGGAGAAAAAAGAAAAATCTTTAGTGGAGGGGTGCAAAGTGCGCCAGGTGTCGACCAAACCCAACTCTTGAAGTCGTTTGCCCAATCTTTTCAGTTTCCCTTGGGATATATGCGAGCGGCCCGAAGAGGAATCTACTGTGGGATTAAGAGTGACGTTAAGGTCACCCGCCAAGATAATCTGGCCTTCGCTAAAGTGTTTTAAGGTCTCGAGTTGCTTAAGCAGCCAAGGGATCTGCTCTGTATTTGGGGTGTATAAATTGGCTAATGTAAGTTTTGTGTTATTCAGAGTGCCCCTGATGAACAGAACTCTGCCCTCGTCGTCTCCAAACCGGGCCTCCTCGACAAAATTAATTGTTCTATGGAGAAAAATGGAGACCCCCCTTCGAGGCCGACGAGGGATGAGTGCAGTGGAATGCCCGAGGGAATGATTTCCCAGGTAGGGGGAAAGTCTTATTACCTTTGTAGTGGGTCTCCTGGAGGAAGAGAATCTTAGTGTCGTACCTCCTCAGAAGTAGTTCCAAGCTGTGACGTTTGGAGGGCGAGTTAAGACCTTTGGCGTTGAAGGAGGCGAGACGTAGTTCATTCATGGTGGAGTCCCTGTACTAAATGGGGGAGAAAACGCACGTGAGAAAAGCAATGACGTAATCGCCGTTGATAAGAATAAAATGAGTTTCCGTAAGTGCTCTTCTTCGCCGTCCCCGGTTTGGAGGCAGGGAGTGGGATAGGGGGGGGAGGGGTAGGAAGACAGGAGAAGAAGAAAGATACAAGAAGGTAAGGTTACGCACAAATCTAAAACAACAGAAAAAAAATAATGCAAGGTAAATCTCCGCAGCAGAGCCACTGCTGGCAAAGGGAACCTATGCGAGTGTGCCCCGGGGGGGTCCGTAGACTCCCCACTAGGGTCCACACGTGGGGCGGCCTACTGAGATCCCACCTAGAAATGGATCTGATGGGATGTCAGAGAATAAGTTACGGCCTGGACGGAGCAGGCCCCACAGCCCACTAGCTAGTAAAACGAGATATACAACCAGCGAAACATAAGAGCAAATAGTTCCAACAACTTACAACAATTACAGATAATAAACGACCTATGAAGGCATGCTCACAGTCTTTTACAAAGTCCCTGGCTCGAGCAGTGCGATATGCGATATCATAACCTGAAAGAGGGGTGTCCTGAAGTCGCGAAATCAAAGGGCTACCAGGTCTCTTGTATGACTCCGACACGATCCGATATACCGCTCAACTCCGGCCGTACGTTGTAGCATGCTGTAGGCATAAAAGGTTAATAAGAAACAGCTTATAACATCAATTGCCATAGGGCTATCCTCCACGACGCATGTAAAACGGCTATAGGAGGGATAGGCCCCGTGGCTAGTCCCATATTTGAGGGCAAAACAGGAGAGGACACTCTCCGGGATCAGCGGATCACGAGTCCTGCTTGGGATTTTTCTTCTTCCCCTTAGGGGATTTTGTGCTGCCCGCCAGCAGCCAGTCTTCTGGGTTCTCTAGCGACTGAAACTGAGGAAGGTCCGGGAGAGGTTGCCAATTGGGAAGTTCGATCGGGTCTATCTCCAGGAGGGTCCATAGCTCCGCCATCTCCTCTTGGGTGCGGATATTGACCCTCTTACCCTTGATGGTCACGCTGATGCCGAAAGGGAACAACCACGCGTATCGGATGTCGCGGTTTTTCAGAACATCGAGCAAAGGGCGTAAAGCGCGGCGCTTTGCTAGGGTAGAGGGCGCCAGGTCCTGGAATAACAGAATAGACGAACCTTCAAACTTCAAATCCTTAAAAGATCTGGCCGCTCTAAGGACCGCGACTGCGTCCGGGAAGGACAAAATTTTGCATATTACGTCCCTTGGTTGTTCAGAGGGACCCGCCGGCAGCCGAAGAGCACGGTGTATTCTTTCCACGCAAATAGTGGCCGCTCTCTCCTCCCCCAACAAGGTGGCGAAAATAGCTTTGGCGATTTTTTCAAGGCAATCGTTTGCATACAATTCAGGGATGCCCTTAAAGCGTAGATTATTGCGCCTGTTCCTATTTTCTAGGTCTTCCTGGAGCAGCAGAGATCTGTTTAAATGCAGGTGCTGTTCCCTTAAGGCTAGCTCCAATTGCAGAGAGTGGGAGGTAATGGCTGCAGAGGAGGACTCTAAATCTTCCCCCCTGTGCCCCATTAGTTTAAAATCTTCTTTTATCTCTGCTAAATCAGCACTAATGGGGCGCAGGGCTTGTGCTATCAGGTGCTTCATAAAGCCCCTGGAAACGGACTCACCATCCTCCTCCTCCGAGGTCCGTTCTTCATCCTCTCCATGGCTGAGAGCGGGAGCGAGCGCTCGTGTCGGCGCCATCTTAGCAGGGGGCCGCGGGGAGCGAGAGGAGCGATCCCTGAAGAAACCCCTCATGTCAGCCTGCGTTTTGGTCGGGCGAGGGGTGCCCTGCAGGTCAGTGGACTTCTCTTTACTTGTTTTGCCCATGCTTCTGTTGGTTGTCAGCCGCTGTAAGGTGCTGTGGGTGCCTGCTTGTGGGAGCGCAGCTCTCAAGCAGCCATTGCGCTCGTCGTGTGTACTTGGTTTTAATGTTATTTTGAGCTTCTTCATTGTAGCATATGGGGCAACCATGGTAAAAGCACCCCTGAAATTCAAAAGCGATACGTTTGCCGTCAACATATGCGTATTCATCTAAATAACAGTTGCTGACCTGATTTTCACCACTCAGCACTTGCTGCATGACTGTTTTTTTGCAGTGAGACACTGAATAGCAGGGGTTGAGTACCCTTTTTTAGCCTTGTGGTAATTATCAGGAGGCAAAATAGCTATAGTGTTTTCAGGTAAGAATTTAAACCTGTATATAGCCATGCATACAGACGCGAGAGTAATATTCTGGAATGTGTCAACACAATAAGTCACACTAACATTTCTCTTTCCGTACAATACCTTGTAACAATTTTTTTTTTTATAGCCATTTCCATCACTCGATCTCTATAACATTCACAAGCTTGGCGCAACGCTTCGGCATCTTGCTTACAATAAGACTTCAGTTCTGACTTAAAATCAAATGTGCATCCTTTTTCTGCATCTCATACCACTCCATGAACTCCTTTTTGTTATCGGGCATCATGTACTCGGGTCCATAATATTTAGCATCAGGTAGGGGGCTGACATAATTCTGGTTTTCTTCAGTGTTTGAAAAAGTGAGGGAAATGACCGTTGCAGCCACGATACTGTGCCAGTCTAAACAATCAGACAAGCGACCAAACACGTGGAAACTGGGACATGGGAATATCGATCCCGTGCTTTCGACACATGACTGTCTGGCAAGCTGTGCAAAAGTACTGACACGTGATTTTATTTTTGTGGTGAAAAAACTGCAGTGATCACAAAAGTAATCAGTCCCAATAAAACCGCCTATATTCGTAATCCCGTAATGGTTATCATGGTGGTGGATGTATACAGCACCCCCGCCAGATGTTTCACTGGTGCGAAAATAATGCCAATCACTGACTGTGGTAAAGAACCCTTATGGTTATTCCCAGATATTTCTCAAATGCCGCAGTATCGCTAAAACTCACTGTCCAGGTGTCCAATTCATGATGTAATTGTCTAACTCGTGTCAAAACACCATCGACAGAAGCCTCCTCTAACAGCGCATATAGACTGGCTGCTAAACACAGGTTAGTTATAATTGTTAGTCATACAGCCACTGTTTTTTTTTTTTGTTTGTTTTGATCTGGGTATAAAGTATGGATTTCAAATGCCTCCAGCGTCTCCTTTCCTATTTCTGACTAAAAGGACCATGACTATCAAGCATTCACCAGCTAAACACTCCGCATTACTCTGTTATGAGTTGGCCACGACATTTTAAGAAGCTCTCTGCGTTAAAATCATCCCTGGCCTGTTTTAGCGAATAAATAGGATCCAACCATTGCCCCCCTTTGACTCTCCACTTTATAAAATCACTGGGGTGTATATCCCATCTGATTCTGTCAAGCAGAGCCTGAATGACGCCATGTACAGCATTAACAGCATCAACAAATGAGTGCAGTGTAAATTTACAAAGCTGAAATGATCAACGTGCTCAATGGCATTGACGCGTTTAACTTTACGCTGTCTATGAAATGCTGTAAAAATACTCATCAGCAGGTTGCTCAATCCGATCAGCCAGCTTACAACATTGCTCCGGCGGTGGGCTCAGAACAAGGCCCTCATTATTTACATGTTGTTCAGGCGTATTTGGACTCTGCGAGGTATGTGTGGGTGGCTCAGGACTTTGAGGAAAGGTTCTGTCATGGATCTTTCAACCTCTGTTCGGCTATCGATCTAGCGGTCATATGCAGCATTTTTATAGTTTTTTTTTTTGTTTTTTTTTTAACAGCCTTTGTTCTGCGACAACCAGTAGCACCGGTTTTTGTTTTTTTTTCCCAAGCCTGATCCAACCATAGTCAGAACGTGTCAGGTTGGGGCAATTCCCGAAACCCTGGATCCACCAAGCACGTTTTAGTGCTGCTGGTATAGTTCAAGAATTTTCAGGGGTTCTATTGTGGTCCAGCAAACGGACTATTAGCTCTTATCGCTTCTGCAGCATATGCGATACTTTAGCGCTAAGATTTGTTAGCTTAGCAACAAGGTAGGGGTCTAGACACTGCATTTTATTTAAAAGGTCTAATATGCCCACCAGCTATGGTTTGTAAATAGGAATGTCACCATTTCTGTGTCATCGGTCTTTTTGCACCTTTGTGCTCCTCAGATAATTTTCTCTTGCTACGCTGTTTAGTGGTTGCTGTAGGTCTAGCTAGCGACTGCTGTGTATCAATACATGTTGTGGTTACAGTGCTAGCACTAGCCTCGACTACAGGATGTTGTGTATCAGTTCGTGTTGCATTATGACAAACCCGTATATCATTTGAAATTACGTCATGCGGCTTACCATTACTGCGGCAAGTGTTTTTTTGTTTTTCAGCTTCTTCCAAAATAGACACGAGCTGGTTTTCTCAAGCATTTGTTTGTCTCTTAATAAGCTGCATCGTTTACCAACATCCACCGGGGGACGATTCATTTGTCAGTTTTATGCTTGGTTCTAATGGGTGCAATGTCAGTAGTGTCGCGTATCTTGGGAAATTTGGTTTGTGTCTGTAACCCCGGACTGGATGCATCCGTCGACGCGCTCACAGGCTCTATAGAGGTTAGGGGCAGGTTTGACAACGCCATTTTGTTTTTTTGTTTTTTTTTCCCCATGCTGCAGCGACGATTCTCTGGAAGAAAAGTGTGACGTTAATGAATTACAGTGATTTACACATGTAGCACTTTATAGCTATAATTGACCAATTGTGGGGACCTGACCACGTCGTGTTATGACAAAGCAATATATCATATGAAATTGATGCATGCGGCTTACTGATGCCGCTGCTATCATTGGTAGATTGGTTTTCGCAGGCGTCCAAAATAGGTCATAGGGCCTCCATTCTTATGCACCCATTTTGTTGTCTTAATGGGCTGTTTGGCTGGTTGGCGACCAACGGTCGTAGAGGCTCATTCATGAATTGATTGGTTCTAGAGTATACCGTTGTCTGTAGTAGCGCGTTTTACATCCACAGCGTCTGTAGTGAAACAATAGCTATTTAGCCTAACGCATAACATCTACATAAAAACAGTGCAAATTGTGTGTATAAAATGGACCATATGGGCTGCAGGGCTGGTTGTCTGCTTCCACCGCCATAGGGGCTTGTTCTTGAATTGCGCTTGCTTCTAGAGGATACGGTCTCTCTAGCTGATCACATACATCCACAGCATCTGTAGCGAAACAATAGTTATTTAGCCTAACACATAACATCTGCATAAAATGTTGCATACGCATGTATAAAACCTACCATTTGTAGAGCGTTACAAGATCAAATTGCGTTTTCATCAAAATCCTCGATGCGTGCATACCCAGTGCTCCACTTTGAACAGAAAAATAAGTGGGTACAATTTAGCAAATTTAATATTTATCCATCTTTAGCGCTATAAGAAATCAAATGGATAAATGTATACCTAGAAATCTGGCTGTTGGTAATTTCAAAGGGCAAACTATTTATCCTGGTTTCCATCTGAAAATGCAAAAACATTAAGGCCTCATGTCCACGGGGAAAATCAGATCCGCTGCAGATTCTACATGTAGAATCTGCAGCGGGTCCCTCCTGCCCCGCGGACATGAGCGCTGAAAATAGAAATTTAAAAGTATTTACCTATCCGGCGCGGGCGGGGAATGTCAGCTGTTCCTCACGGCCGGATCTTCATTTTCGGCCGGCGGATGAATTCCTGACGCCGGCGGCACGTCGCCGGCACGTCGTCGACGTGCCGCGCGCATGCGCCGGGCACATCCGCCGAGCCGAAGCAAGGAAGATGCGGCCGTGAGGAACAGCTGACATTCCGCGCCCGCGCCGGATAGGTAAATACTTTAAATTCCTATTTTAGGTCTCCCGCGGATCCGGACGGCTTCCATAGGCTTCAATAGAAGCCCGCGGGAGCCGTCCCCGCGGGAGACCCGCATGAAAATGGAGCATGGTCCAGATTTTTTCATGCTCCATTTTTTTTTAAATCACTTTTATTGACGATCCGCGGGTATTTATGTACCCGCGGGTGGTCAATGCATCCCTATGGGGTGCGGATCCGCATGCAGGAAATCCGCTGCGGATCCTAAATCCTATTTTCCCCGTGGACATGAGCCCTAAATACCCGCGGATCGTCAATAAAAGTGATTTAAAAAAAAATGGAGCATGAAAAAATCTGGACCATGCTCCATTTTCATGCGGGTCTCCCGCGGGGACGGCTCCCGCGGGCTTCTATTGAAGCCTATGGAAGCCGTCCGGATCCGCGGGAGACCTAAAATAGGAATTTAAAGCATTTACTCACCCGCAGCGGACCGCGAAGCTCTTCTCTTCCTCACGGCCGCATCTCCCTTGCTTCGGCTCGGCGGATGTCAGGAATTCATCCGCCGGCCGAAAATGAAGATCCAGCCGTGAGGAAGAGCAGAGCTTCGTCGCCCGCGCCGGATAGGTAAATACTTTTAAATTGCTATTTTCGGCGCTCATGTCCGCGGGGCAGGAGGGACCCGCTGCAGATTCTCCATGGAGAATCTGCAGCGGATCTGATTTTCCCCGTGGACATGAGGCCTAATAGGCCAAAACTTGTTTTCTAGCGACGCAGCTGGTCCAAAGACAATACATTTTTAAAATATTTAGCCTATGGTATTACCGCAGCATTAATTAATGCTTATATTAAGGACCAGATATTAAAAATATACATACAATATAATCGAACAGTAGTCCGCTATAATCCACCACCGACACAATACCGCAGTTACAATATAAATAGAGCTATTATATGGCATCACAATTTTTAAATATTTAGCCTTTAGTATTAACTTATTTCATGCATATAATATCTGAATATTAAAAATATACATAATATAGTTAGTATAAATACAGTAATCATGGTTTGTTTGTTTTTTTTGCTTATACATTAATATGAAAACTTTCAGCAGTATTTTGGGGGGTCCAAAAGATGAGCTCTCTGTAAATTTGGCATGTATGGCCTGTTTGGCTTCTGTATGTATGTATGTATGCCCCTTCATCGTCCCGAGACATCTCTGTCCTATAATGGAGGGTGGTTATCTTGTAACCGGCTTTTATTGTTCCTGGATGTGATATTTTTCTTCTGTAATTAATTACTTTGACTACTACATCTGGATTTTTATTTATTAAAGTATCATGATTAGAGATGAGCGAGCACCAAAATGCTCGGGTGCTCGTTGCTCGAGTCCAACTTTCCGTGATGCTTGAGAGTTCGTTTCGAGTAATGAACCCCATTGAAGTCAATGGGCGACTCGAGCATTTTTGTATATCGACTATGCTCGCTAAGGTTTTCATTTACAAGTGCAAATCCTTAAAACTTACGAAAGTGATGGAAACGACACAGATACGGATAGGGCAGGTGAGGGGCAACATGCTGGGCTGCATCTCAGGCTACCAGGTCTCACTATTAAGCCACAATAGCGGCAAGAGTGCCCCCCCCCCCCCAACAATTTTTACTTCGGACAAACCCTCATTAGCAAGGCACACCTTAGCTAAGCACCACACTACCTCCAACCAAGCACAAGCACTGCCTGCGGGACACACCGCTGCCTCTTCTCCTGGGTTACATGCTGCCCAACCCCCCCGCCCCCCCCCCCCCGCACGACCCTGCGTCCGCAGCGCACACAAGTGTCCCTGCGCAGCCTTCAGCTGCCCTCATGCCACACGCTGGCCACATAGCCACACCACCCTCATGTCTATTTATAAGTGCGTCTGCCATGAGGAGGAACCGGAGGCACACACTGCAGAGGGTTCGCAGCGCCAGGTCGCGACCCTCTTTAAAAGGGGCGGGGCGATAGCCCACAATGCTGTAGAGAATCGATAAGAAATTGACGTTCGATCTTCATTCCAATCCTGTGCCACCTCCGTCAGGAGCTGCAAACGTGGGCATGAGTTACATAGCTATGGGGAATCCATGTGCCCACACAGTATTCATTTTGTCTAGGTGTCGCATAGCTCAATCCACACTGCAAGGGGAAAGCCATCTGCACTCTGCCTCCTACCCAAGTCAGTCAGTGTCTTTGTGCCAGACAGGTCAAACACCGCGATGGGAACTAAGTTTGCACCAACAGCATAGGTGGGTCCTAGGCAACCCAAGACATGAACAATAAATCAGAGCAGCCAAACATGGCTGACTTGCACCGCGCCGACGACATAGGCCTCGGCCCTCAGCTTCAGCAATCATAGGCATGAAGCGGACTTCGATGCTAGTTCATCTGCGACGGGCTCATTAAATCAGTTTCCTTTCCCCGCTCCAATGACTGGATTAGCCAGGTAAAAGCTCCACAGCCCCAACTTGGCACAGTTGCAGTTCCCCCGGGACATAGGCCTCGGCCAACAGCTTCAGCAATCGTAGGCAGGAAGCGGACTTTCACTGCACCCAGGACATAGGCCTCTGCACAAACCCTCAGCAATCGTGGGCCTAGAGCAGACTCCAATGCTAGCGTAGCTGTTAACGTCTCATTAGCGCTGTATTGCTCCTCTTGTTTGTCCCATTGCAGTGCCCCGGACAGCTGAGCTATCGTCAGATAAAGTACAGGTGGACTTCGGCCCACACTGCATGCCAGTCAGACTGGTTTTTTGGGGGGCCAGATACGTAGAACACCACGATGGGAAAACTTAGTGCACCCATACTATGCACAGACCCCTGTAGTATTCCTGTAGCAAAGGTATAAGCTGACCCCACTAACAGTTATGTTGCAGAAGTCTAGGTAGACCCCAGTAACATTTCTGTAGTTACAGTATTGACAGACCCCTGTAACATTTCAGTAGCAGCAGTATAGGCAGAGCCCAGTGACATTTCAGTAGCAGCAGTATAGGCAGAGCCCAGTGACATTTATGTAGCTGCGGTATTGGCAGACCCCTGCAACATTTCTGCAGCTGAAGTATAGGCAGACCCCTGTAACGTTAATGCAGTTACGGTCCTCTCCTTGGCCCAAACAAGTTTCTCCGATAACTGGTAACACGAGAGAAAATACATAATGCGCATTGCTGATCCCCTGACCCCAAGCGGGAGGAGGAGGTGGCAATACAAGGCCAAGACAGCATGACCTGGACCCGCTATAGTCTGTGTGGAAGCACGTTAACGGGCCCAGGGTCAGGCTGGGTTCCGTGCATCCACCATGAATTTTTCCGCCTCCTCCTCCGGCTCCTCCCCCTCCTCCAAAATGCGCTGAGATAGACATGAGGGTGCTCTGACTATCCAGCGACATACTGTCTTCCCCCATCTCCTGTTCTGACCGCAAAGTGTCAGCCTTTATGCTTTGCATGGCACTTCTTAACAGGCATAGCAGAGGAATGGTGACGCTAATGATTGCAGCATCGCCGCTCACCATCTGGATAGACTCCTCAGTTTCCAAGGACCTAGCAGATATCTGCCATCCATGCCCACTCCTCTGTAAAGAATTGAGGAGGCTGACTACCACTACGTCGCCCAAGTTGGAGTTGGTATTCCACTATAGCTCTACACTGCTCATAGAGCCTGGCCAACATGTGTAGCGTAGAGTTCCACCGTGTGGGCACGTCGCACAGCAGTCAGTGCACTGGGAGATTAAACCGATGTTGCAGGGTCCGCAGGGTGGCAGCGTCCATGCTGGACTTGCAGAAATGTGCGCTGATCCGGCGCACCTTGCCGAGGAGGTCTGTGTGGTTAGTTTTTCAGAAACCGCTGAACCACCAAATGAAAGACGTGGGCCAGGCATGCAGAGCTGCAGAGCCGCCACCAGGTTACAGCCGTTGTCACACACGACAATGCCCAGTTGGAGGCTCAGCGGCGAAAGCCAGCGGTCGGTCTGCTCTGTCAGACCATGCAACAGTTCGTGGGCCATGTGCCTCTTCTCTCCTAAGCTGCCACGCGACATCGACTGCTAGCGACGTGCTGCTGACACATCTTAATTGCGAGGTAGAGGTTGCGTAGGAGGAGGGGGAAGGTTTAGTAGAGGTGGCATACACCGCCGCAGAAAACAGCACCCAGCTGGGGTCGCTATTCTGGGTGTGGGTAGGACCTGAGCGGTCCCAGGCTCTGACTCGGTCCCAGCCTCCACTAAATTCACCCAATGTGCCATCAGGGAGATATAGTGGCCCTGGCCACCTGTGCTAGTCCCACGTGTCCGTTAAAGGGACCTTCCCAGTAACCGCGTTGGTGACGGCACGTACAATGTTGCGAGAGACGTGGTCGTGCAGGGCTGGGACGGCACACCCTGAAAAATAGTGGTGACTGGGGACCGAGTAGCGCGGGGCCGCCGCCATGTTTTTGAAAGCCTCCGTTTCCACAAGCCTGTACGGCAGGATCTCCAGGTTGATCAATTTGGCAATGTGCACGTTTAAAGCTTGAGCGTGCGGGTGCGTGGTGGCGTATTTGCGCTTTCGCTCCAACGCTTGTGCTAGCGACAGCTGGACGCTGCGAGACATTGCTGGATGGGCCCGAGGACAGCGGAGGTGAGGGTGTGGGTGCAGGCCAGGAGACGCTCGTGCCTGTGTCCTGAGAGGGGGGTGGGATCTCAGTGGCAGGTTGGGGCACAGGGGGAGAAGCAGTGGTGCAACCCGGTGGCGGTGAACGGCCTTTGTCCCACCTTGTGGGGTGCTTTGCCATCATATGCCTGCGCATGCTGGTGGTGGTGAGGCTGGTAGTGATGGCTCCCCGGCTGATCTTGGCGCGACAAAGGTTGCACACTGTCCGTCGGTCGTCTGCGCTTAGTAAAAAAACTGCCAGACCTTTTGAGCACCTTGGCCTCTGCACGGTGGCTTGGCGTGAGGGGGTGCTTTGGGAAACAATTGGGGGATTATTCGGTCTGGCCCTGCCTCTACCCCTGGCCACCCCACTGCCTCTTCCAACCTGTGCTGCTGCTGCTGCACTTGCCTCCCCCTCTGAAGACCTGTCCTCAGTTGGCTTATCAAACCAGGTGGGGTCAGTCACCTCATCGTCCAGGAACTCTTCCTCCGAATCCTCTGTGTGCTCCTCCCTGGGACTTACTGCCCTTACTACTACCTCACTGATAGACAGCTGTGTCTCATCGTCATCAGCCTCCTCACCCACTGAAAGCTCTTGAGACAGTTGCCGGAAGTCCCCAGCCTCATCCCCCGGACCCCGGGAACTTTCCAAAGGTTGGGCATCGGTCACGACAAACTCCTCAGGTGAGAGGAACCATTTTTTTTCCCAATCAGGGCAGGGGCCCAAGAACAGTTTCTGGGAGTCTGCCTGCTCATCAGAATGTGTCATTTTCATGGAGTGAGAAGGCTGGGAGGAAGGAGGAGCAGCAGTGAGAGGATTCAGAGTTGCAGCAGTGGACGGCGTAGAGGACAGGTTGCTGGAGACATTGCTGGATGCACTTTCTACCATCCACGACAGGACCTGCTCACTCTGCTCTGCTTGTAATAAAGGTTTAAGACGTGGACCCATAAATTGTGATATGAAGCTGGGGACCCCAGAAAGCTTCCTCTCTCCTAATCCTGCAGCAGCCGGCTGCGATTCACCTGGACCAGGAACTCGGCCTATGCCCACACCCTCACTTGGAACTTCGCGTCCTCGTCCACATCCTCTAGCCCTACCGCTCAGAATGTTGGATTACGAATAGAGCAGACAGAGCGGTGTAAAAAATTTTTGAATTATTGGCGTGCAGTTGGAGGGAGACACCGCTTATGTTACGCAAGCTGCAGCCAGAAAAAAAATTATATGGGAGCCTGCAAGCAGGCCTAGCTGTGCAATATGCAATAGTGATACACCTAAACTAACACCAGTCACGCAGTGAAATGCAGAGGGTCACAGGTAGCCGTAAGAAGTTTTTTTTTTCTTAATTTTTGGGAAATGCAATCCAGGCTATATATCGTGTATCTGACTTTCCCTCTAACCGGGGGCTGTCGCCGTCCACTGTGTGTGCAGTGGACAGCAGACACAGCAGTGTAAAAATTTTTGGAATTATTGGCGTGCAGTTGGAGGGAAACAGCGCTTATGTTACGCAAACTGTACCCAGGACAAAAAATATTACGGAAGCCTGCAAGCAGGCCTAGCTGTGCAATAGTGAGGTACTAGAACTGCCAGCAGCCACAAAGTTAAATGCACACTGTCCCAGATAGCCCTAGGCAGGAGCTTTTTCGGGGTACTTGTTGACAGGATTCTACACTACCTCTGTCCCTGCCTCACCAATACTGCCCCTATACTCTGTATAATTGGCTGCAGACTGAGAACGCAATACTCTGCAGAGCACAAGATGAAAAAAAAATGGTGCAAAACTGCTTCTAGCAGCCACAACAGTAATGCACACGGTAAGATGTGGCCCTAAGAAGAACCGTTGGGGTTCTTGAACACAAAATTCCACACTACCCACTGTCCCTGCCTGACCAATACTGCCCCTATACTACGTAGTACAGACTGCAGCCTGAGAACGCAATAGCCTGCACGCCCGATATAAAAAAAAAAAAAGCAGAACAGCTCCCAGCAGCCACTACAGTAATGCACATGGTCAGATGTGGCCCTAAGAAGGACCGTTGGGGTTCTTAAAGACTCCAACACTCTAACTATAGCACCAGCTGCACACTCCCTAATCTCTGCCAGCGTGTGTCTGAGGCGAGCAGCGGGCGGTAAAGCTTTAAATCGGTGGTCACTTGATCTCGCCAGCCACTCACTGCAGGGGGGTGGGATAGGGCTGGAACGTCACAGGAGGAAGTTGTAATGCCTTCTCTGCATGTCTATTGGCCAGAAAATGGTGCAAAACTTTCAGGGAAGGAAATGGAATTGACTCGAGTAACGCGTGGTCATGATGGGTAACTCAGGAGGTCAGAAGGTCTCAAGATTCATCTAGACTTTTTTTTCATGGTGTGCTAGCCACCTGGCGACTGACTTAAATTTGTTAGTTAAAAATCCGGATGTAAATAACATGTAAATGGCTTTCGCTGTTCCTGTCGGTGATGTTAGATCTTTAATCACTTTGTGAATACCCGATCTGGTTTTTTATTTTATTAACGTGTCATGATGGTAACTTGAGGAGGTCAGAAGGTCTTAAGCTTTATCTACTTGCCAGGGTGGATTAGCCACCTGGAGAGGGGAGTTAAATTTGCTAGATATATGCAATAAAGCTGTGCTTGGCATTCTATGTTCTGTAATTATGGGTTTTAAGCTGCGGATGATAGAATCAAATGTGATAGATACTTTATAAAAAGTTGTGTAATTAAAACAGTGAATGCCCTCCATGATGCGTAATTACTAGGGATGAGCGAGTATTCTCGCTAAGGCACTAGTCGCTCGAATAATGTGCCTTAGCCGAGTATCTCCCTGCTCGTCCCTAAAGATTCGGTAGCTGCCGCAGCTGACAGGTGAGTTGCGGCGGGGAGCAGTGGAGAGCGGGCGGGAGAGAGGGGGGGAGAGAGATCTCCCCTCCGCTCCTCCTTGCTCTCCCCAGCAGCTCCCCGCCCCGCGCCGGCCCCCGAATCTTTCGGGACGAGCGGGGAGATACTTGGCTAAGGCACATTACTCGAGCGAGTAGTGCCTTAGTGAGTATACTCGCTCATCCCTAGTAATTACCAACATGGCCTCTTCACGGATTGCACACAAATTGCAGTGACTATTTTAACCTCACACTGCCAGGTTTGTACTGTGGGCTTGATAATGTGTATAAATCGAAGCGATGTTACTGAATGGTAGTGAAAGATTGTTAACCTTCACAAGCTAATCAGAAATTTGCTAGAAATAATAAAATAATAGTATTGGATATCTATTCCCTCTGGGAAGCTGACCTGGTGTGTTTTAATACAGTACTCTAAAGAAAATGAGGGAATAAAATATACATTTTAACAGTTAGATGCTTTATCAAAATGTGTGGTGGATCGGATTAGCATCCAAATGCATGGTGTAAACCTTCAAGCTGATATTTGAGAATGGCAGTGGCTCTCCCTGAGCCTTCATTGTAGTCCTTGGTCCAGATAAATAATGCTGCTCTTGGTAACTGAGATGGAACACCCCACCAGCAGCAACAGTTTGCTGTCTTGGGATCACGGACTTCGTTGGTTAGCCAATCAGAGCTGCCACTCCATGAACCAGTTCCAGCAAGTCAATGAGGCCATTAATGTAATGGCTGGGTTTGCTTCTGAGCACTGGATCTGTTCGCTGGAGCCACGGCCCTCGTAATCCAATAACCTCTTGCTGGAGCTGGGGTATTCCAGCCCCCGTACCAGGAAGGGAATGCTCAGTGGTGTGAACTTCAGTGAAGACTGGCGGAGCGCCGTTGCCCAGCGTCAATGATCTAGATGTCAGCTTCAAGGTTAGTTTTTCATTGCAGTTGGAGTGGAGCTGGAGCATATTTTTGAGGGCTTATTTTAAGCCCCCCCCTCAAATTTAATACAAAGGCTATGGATTACTACCGTGGTACATTTTTTTACCATGGGAATAACGGCACCTAGCTGCTCCTGTCAGGACCGGTGCAACCACCCACTCTGTGCTAACTGGGACAACCTGTCCACTGCAAACTTTGACTATACTAACTAAACTCAGTTAATAGTCATTACATCAACTTGTTTCCTAAAATGAAATGCCTGTTAGGACTTAACAGTATTGCACCTGGCGTGAGAGACACCACAAAAGACGCTGACACTTGTTGAATACAAAAGTAGAAAAATGTTATTTTACATCTCAACAGCATATAAAAACATGTACCCCAAAACAAATCAACATTGAAAACACAGGGCAGCAGATAACTCTGCCTGCTAGTCTGGAAAATGGCAAAGCGGGACCAAACTGGAGCCATGGGCCCAAACTCCAGCCCAAAGTCCACCACAAAAAAAGAGGCAGGTGGGCTAACTGGTGGGACCGTCTGACCGATGGAGCGACTTTCACACGGGGTTCCAAAATGCTCTACCCTCCCCCCCCCAGGTGGCATAAGCCAGAGTCTCTCCAGCAGGCTATCCATCGTACTGCGCAGGGCTAGCACCTTTTGTGGTGCATGCCTGCACATTTGTGAAAAACCACTCTGGCCCTGCATCCAGGGGGAAATGGCAGCAACACTGTGGGTAGTGAAAAAAACAAAACATAAGTATGCCTTCACACTGGTTAAAGGCAATGCATTGAGGAAACGTACGTAGACTACAACACTGCCAGGGCACTTTATCCTTTTTGAAAATTTACCCTGGCCACCTGTGACCTATGTTGCTCTGGTGCCACCCCATGCCTGCGTTGTGCCGCTGGAGAGACAAAGGGGAAAAAAAATGAGCTTCACACCTATGGCGCAAACAGCCAGTCGTAAAGAGTCTATGGCCCCTGGCCAGACATATCAGCAAACCGTGCCATACACACTACTCAGATGTGCATGGCCATTGTAACGTCTGCCCATTAGTGTGCTAACCAGCCCATGGAACATGGGGCCCTCTTTCAAGTGTGGCAAGCCCATAGTTTATAAACGTGGGTAAAGCAAACCGGTTTAAAGGAATAAATGGCTTAAGCCCGACAACCATGTATTTGTAATCTCATCCAACATTAGGGTACAAACACAATACACACTATTGGGCAAGAGGGTACGACAGTAGCAGGCATACAATTTGAACTGGGCATAAAGACAATGAGGGAATAGACTGAGGAGGACAGCACATTGTGCCCTAAACCCGGCTTTGGCCAAAATTATTGCTTTTGTAAAAAAAAAAAAAAATTTGCTCAAATAGCCCATAAAGAAACGCAAAAGCAATAAAGGGCCTAATTCCACAATTGCCTCTCCCTGTGAGCCTCCACAACCGCCCCCCACACACCTGCACTACCGAAACCCCAGAGCTCATTTCTTTTTTGAATGTGCCATGTTAAGCTTTTACTGCTGCCCGCACAAACTTCTTTGATTTAATGCGTCTTTGCCTGCGGCCCGGTGAAGTGAGCACATTCAGCTCGAGAAAGTGGATGTTAACAGCCGCATTAACACTTTTTGGGGCAGGGGCTGGGGACCTGCAATATGCATTTCTGCACAATTTTTGGACAAACCTACACACTTTGGCACAAGGGCAGAAACGTGTCTGCCACTATAAATGTGGCACATCACAGCAGTTGTTGCACTAATCTTACAATCAGGTAATTTCCCCAATCATTGGAACAGTAAACATAGATGCAAAGCTAAACTGTGTGAAGGATGGCTCACACGAGCGTGCAACCAGTAGACTTGTGTAGAAAAATGTTGGCCAAATCGCTATTAAATGTGTGTGCTGCTTTATCCGGGATATAGCTTGCCAACTTTGGCAACCCTGTGGTTCATCCCATCCTGGTCCATTGAGAAATAGAGGCAGTGTACAAAGCATTTTTTGAAATCAACCGTTTGTCCTTACACAGTGAATAAATTGTTGCTTCTCGCATTGAAAAGCCTAAGGTTTTTAGGGGAGGGGGGAGAGGAGACATTTTGCCATTGCTCTGGCTTCAAAGAGGGCTAGGTTGTCCAACATATGGGGTAACCTAAAAGGACTAACTCATTTAGGGCAGCTTTAAAAATAAGCTAACCATGATTCTCAATCTCCAACATGGAGACTAGTCCCTTTTCTTGAAGCCAAAGGGCACTGTACATTAAACCACCCAATCCCCATGAACCCCATTTATGCATTTAACCAATTGTTCTGGGATGGCCACCCACCTACCCTTTGTTTTCTACTCCACTGCCAGCCATGTGGACTTTTGGAACTGACAAGTGGTCTATTCCAAATCCCATAAAGCCCATCCAGCACTAAGCAATGTAAAGACTGTCCAACACAAAGTAAAACGCAAAAAAAATATTTTACAATACAAATGATGGAACAAAAATAACCATTTTCGGTTTAAGCATTTAGATTACTGGCCTGTCGCAGAATAATAGAAAAGCATAATGCAAAATAACATTTGGTAGCCTAATTGGCCCATGGCCCTGACTGCTAGATTGCTGGGCGCCATGGCCAGTTTGGTAGGGGGAAGGCCTGCTTATTACCCGGTGTGTCATCAACTGCAAACTTTAGCTAGCAGTCTGCCTCAGCCATGCGCCTGTTGGACCAAGGCAATGCTGGAGCCTAGTGTATTGCCAAAGTCTTGCCAGTCCATAAAGGCTGGCTGAGGTTGTGGATGCTGGTATCCAAATCTGCCATGAAGATATGGGGAGTCCAATTATGGCCTAGACCACCCAGCCAGGCAACACCAAGTAGCACAATGAAGAGGGAGATGGGGCTGCATAAATTGCTGCTGATGGCCAATCCATGTCCCACTTCCTACAACTGGGCAGCACTGGTAGATGGGCTTTGAAGTGGCCGCATCTCAGGAGGCCTGATATCTGCTACAACTGCTGTGGGGGATTCATTACAACTCCCACCAGATACACAGTAAATTTCAGACGGTCAGGGGTAGCCCAACCAAGGAGCTTTTAGCCTGTATATGACTTTTTCTTTAAGTGGCTGTGGCCGTACGCTGTGCGTGAAGTTGACGGCAGGCACAGAGCGGTGTAAATAATTATGGAATTATTGGCGTACAGTTGGAGGCTGACAGCGGTATTGTAACGCTAACTCCAGGCAAAAGCAAAGACTATGGAAGGCTGCAAAGAGGCCTAGCTGTGCAATACTGATGCACTGCAACTCCCACCAGACACAGTAAATTTCAGACGGTCAGGGGTAGCCCAACCAAGGAGCTTTTATTGTAATTTTGTTTGAAAGAAAACAGGCTATATAGTGTGTATGACTTTCCCTTTATCAGGGGCTGTCGCCGCATGCTGTGCCTGAAGCTGACGGCAGACACAGAGCAGTGTTAAAATTAGGGAATTATTGGCGTACAGTTGGAGGCTGACAGCGGTTATGTAATGCAAACTGCAGCCAAAAAAATAAATTATACGCAAGGCTGCAAAAAGACCTAGCTGCGTAATAGTGAAGCACTACAACTCCCAGCAGCCAGGCAGTAAAATGCAGACGTCAGAGGTAGCCCTAAGGACCGTTGGGGTACTTGTTGACAAGATTGTACACTCACTGTCCCTGCCTGACCAGTACTGCCCCTATACTTTGTATAATTGACTGCAGACTGAGAACGCCTTAGCTGTAATAGTCTGCAGAGCCCGAGATGAGAGAAATTTTTTGGTGCAAAACTGCTCCCAGCAGCCACAACAGTAATGCACACTGTCAGATGTGGCCCGAAGAAGGACCATTGGGGTTCTTGAAGACGCTAACACTATCCCTGAATGAGCAACAGCACCTTCCCTAATCTCTGCCAGCGTGTGTCTGAGGTGAGCCACCGGCAGGACCGCTTTAAATACTCGGTCACTTGATCTCACCAGGCACTCACTGCAGGGGGGTGGGATAGGGCTGGAAAGTCACAGGAGGAAGTTGTAATGCCTTCCCTGCATGTCTATTGGCTAGAAAATGGCGCTAAACATGCAGGGAAAGAAATGGAATTGACTCCAACATCGCGTGGTGCTTGTCTCGAGTAACGAACATCTCGAACACCCTAACACTCGAACGAGCAAGCTCGGATGAGTGTGCTCGCTCATCTCTAGTCGCTACTTATTTTGGCATTCATTTTTATATTTCTTCAGCATGTGTTTTTATGTATATATTTACTTTTTATAAAAAAAATACACTCAGGGCTGGGAAGAAGTTCTTTTGCTATTCCTCAGTATGCAGTCCAGCTTTCATGAAGTAAATGAAGACCATTGCCAGGAGATAGTATTCATCATAGTCTGAAGTGCTTTGTAGTATTTTTACTAACCTTCTCACAAGTGTCCCAGTCCATCCAGTCCGGAAGAGCAACATGTGGTCATGGTGGAGTTTTTCTCTCTTCTGTGTCTAGGTGTATCCCAAGGCCCATCTATTAAATCTCATGGCAAAAGCAGACTTCCTCTTCCATCTGGTTGGCTACGAACCTAGCAGGAAAAAATAATGAATCACTATTTATTGTAGTACTCACTTTATATCTATTCAACAGCAAACTGTTCTAACAATTTTGGAGCTGGGAAGCAGTTCTTTCGATATTCCTCAGTCCGCAGTCTGGCTCTCATAAAGTAAACGAAGACCATCGACGGGAGGTACTATTGGGACACTTGGAACTTCTTTTTTGTGTAACCTGTTTTTCCTATTGAAGAGCCTTTCTGTGTCCTGACAATCCCTTTTAACATGGCAGATAATCTATAAACTGGCACTATTTATTTCTTCCCATAATTTCTTACCTTGTCAGTCTCATGTAGCTGTCTGTGATGAGAAACAACCAGATGTATATATCGTCTAGGAAAAGAAGAAATATATCTTTCATAAACATCATTTTTAACTTTTTTTAGTGACTAACAGATTAACAAATGGAGTGATGGCTATCTACTATAGTGTGCACCTGCTTCACCACTAGAAGTAATAGGAGTAATGGGTCTCACCAAAGACTCTGAAGAATGCAGCCATCTCCAGCTGCCATAGGGCCTATCCCTTTATCCTCTTTTGGAGGTGTCGCTGGATGGTAGACCTTGAACTGTGGCAGAATGATACTATATCAGGCAAACTTCACATGAGTGGATTACAGCCACACTTCTTCATCCATGGTATGGATGTGTTTACTGGCCTAACTGATTTACTGGCCAAAACCTTTACCATTCCAGGAATCTACCACCACAGACAATGGGGTTGTACCACAATAGGCTTTTATTACTGCTATGCTAAATGTCTGAGGGTGTCACCGCTGGGACCTCAACGATCCTGAGAACAAGGATCCAGTGTACGCACCCCTATATATAGTAAGTTAAAGTGAAAGTTATTAGCTCCCATCAATCACAAAGAGGGTACAGCAACATGCAGAACAGGAAAAACCCCAGTGGAGGAAACCTATAGGGAAACAATGGTGGCTGTACTGTCCTTCCTTTCCGGGCAAACTTGGGGAGGGCAAAATTATAAATGTGTGCAAGACACAAGAACAGTGATTGTATGTGTATTTGCACCTATAAGTATGTACCATGAATGTGTAATCTGTTACCGCTCAGCTTCTGGATCTTCTGGCTGGCTCACAATTGCCCTTCCTCCTTTTATGGCTGCCTCTCAGACTTACCCTTTGCATAGAGGAAGACAGATTGTCTTTCAAAGCCTGTAGAGATGAAGGCTGCTCCATGGGCCATAGCAAAGCGTGGCTGTCATGGATGGGTCTCTCACATCTCCATGCCCATTGTAGAGTATTTTCTACCATGATCTAGAACTAAACACATGGATAACATTATCACATTAATCCCAGATTGAAGTACTCATTTTTACTAACCTGCTCACAGGTATACAGTTTCACCCACGCTCTGAATCTAATCCAACGAAGCAACATGTGGTCATGGTGGAGTTTTTCTCTCTTCTGTGTCCCAAGTGTATCCTGAGACCTACCAATATATTTCGTGATGGAAGACGACTTCCTCTTCTATCTGGTTGGCTAAGAATGTAGCAGGAGAAAAAAATTAATGATTCACTACTTATTTTAGTTTTCATTCTATATCTATTCATAAGCAAACTGTTCTAAAAGAAATTCAGATCTGGGAAGAAGTTGTTTTGATTTTCCTAAGTATGCATTCCAGCTCTTCTGAAGTAAACTAGGACCATCGTCAGGGAATACTAGTGGGATGAGAAGGACAGTGTGTTTTTTTTTTTTTTTTTTCTTATTACCAATTATGTTAAAAGCATATAGAAACAAGATCAACAAGGCAAATGTTAAATAAAGCAACAAACTCTGGAACAGCAGGAAACTGAGCTGCGGAGTGTAGAGAAAGGACCAGCCAGAAATGATGGCAACGCAGGGACCCATCTGCACCTGAACTGCGACAAGTCATGGATGTTTTGAAAGATCCATGGGTGGTGCCGTTGACTTTGCAGACCTGTGTTTTCCAAGTTAAAAGGGAACAAGTTCTGATACAGCTTTAAAGGACAGATAGGCTGAAGCAACTCAATTTTATTAAGATAATGAACCAAATTGTATAAAATAAGTGCTAATTAAACTAAATTGCATAAAATGGGTGATATGGCATACACTTTTACAATATTTCTTATGCAAAGGTTAACTACTGATATCACCAAGAGTTTTTCACCCGAGTAGGCAGGTACTCGAAAAAAGCGATTGCTCGATTTAGGAAATAGCCCTAAATGAGTACGCTCGCTCATCTCTATTATACATGAATCATATTCACCTTACCTAGGTATATACTCACATCACAAACGCATCTGTCTTGGAACATCAACTACAGGAAGAGGCAGCGAAAGACAGAGAACGAATCCCATCTGTAGTAGCCTTCTTTATCTGTCTGGACGTCCACTGGAGAAGCTGGCAGCGGAAAACAGCCCCTGGGAAACCAGGCCCAACAGGTCTTTACCAGAGAGGTTCATAGTCCAGACAATGATGTGCTCATGAAGAATCAAATTTATATCACAATATAAAAATATATATAATTTCTTTTTTATTCAGGGCTACTAATATATAAAAAACGGTGGGCTATAAATAGTCACTTTTTATACATTTTTACCACAATCCACCCTTGGCTATTTGTAGCCATTACAACTCAAAGAAATCATTTTCGAAATCTGTTTACCTACTTTGTAAATTATACAATAATTTCTATAATGTGAGTAAAATACATAAAATTAATATAAGTAACATAGGATGTAATATCCAATTTAAAGTCTGAGAAGCAGCAGGAGACCAACCTGTAAATATATCATACCAGGGATAGTTTGCCTCTGCTTGCTTGAATTTTATTTGCTATACTTATTATTCCTTTTGACATAACTATGGTTTTGTTTTTCAAGTTCTATTAATTGATTAGTGATAGAGATGAGCGAGCACCAAAATGCTCGGATGCTCGTTACTCGAGTCGAACTTCCTGCGATGCTCGAGGGTTCGTTTCGAGTAACGAACCCCATTGAAGTCAATGGGCGACCCGAGCATTTTTGTATGGGACCTATGCTCCGCTAAGGTTTTCATTTGTGAAAATCTGGGAAATTCAAGAAAATGAAGGGAACGACACAAACGGATATGGCAGGCGAGGGGCTACATGCTGCGCTGCATCTCAAGTTCCTAGGTCCCACTATTAAGCCAGAATAGCGGCAAGAGTGCCCCCCCCCCAACAATTTTTTCTTCCGAAAAACCCTCATTAGCAAGGTGTACCTTAGCTAAGCACCACACTACCTTCAACAAAGCACAATCACTGCCTGCATGACACTCCGCTGCCACTTCTCCTGGGTAACATGCTGCCCAACGCCCATTTCAGTAATAGTAGCAGTCAAGACAGGCCCCAGTAACAATTCCAAAGCAGCAGTATAGGGGGGGCACAGTATTAGTTCCATTTCAGTAGTAGTAGCAGTGTAGACAGGCACCAGTAACATATGACAAGCAGCAGTATAGGGGGAGCACAGTATTAGTTCCATTTCAGTAGTAGTAGCAGTGTAGACAGGCCCCAGTAACATATGACAAGCAGCAGTATAGGGGGAGCACATTATTAGTTCCATTTCAGTAGTAATAGCAGTCAAGACAGGCCCCAGTAACAATTCCGTTGCAGCAGTTTAGGGAGATAAGTCTCTTTCACATTTCAGTAGTTGCAGTATAGACAAGGCCCCAGTTACATTTATGTAGCAAAAGTGTAGGCCAACCCCACACACCTTGCTGTACCATGAGTGCAGGCAAAGCCCAAAAAGATACTAGGATTACACTGTGTAGGCGAGGGCCCAAAAAAATTGGTGTACCAACAGTACAAATGTACCCCAGAAAAATTGCCCATGCCCAACCAAGAGGGCAGGTGAAACCCATTAATCGCTTTGGTTACTGTGGCTTAATTTGTAACTAGGCCTGGAGGCAGCCCAGTTAAATAAAAATTGGTTCAGGTGCAAGTTTCAATGCTTTAATAAGAATTGAAACATATAAACATTGTTTACTAAAGTCTTATGACTGAGCCTTGTGGGCCTAAGAAACATTGCCCGTTCGGCGTGATTACGTGAGGTTTCAGGAGGAGGAGGAGGAATAGAATACACAGATTGATGAAGCTAAAAGGTCTCCGTTTTTTATGGTGATAGAGAACGATGCTTCCATCCGCGGGTGCAGCCTACGTATTGTTTAGGTACCGCTGCTGTCCGCTGGTGGAGAAGAGAAGTCTGGGGAAATCCAGGCTTTGTTCATCTTGATGAGTGTAAGCCTGTCGGCACTGTCAGTTGACAGGCGGGTACGCTTATCCGTGATGATTCCCCCAGCCGCACTAAACACCCTCTCTGACAAGACTCTAGCCGCAGGGCAAGCAAGCACCTCCAGGGCATACAGCGAGAGTTCAGGCCACGTGTCCAGCTTTGACACCCAGTAGTTGTATAGAGCATAGGCATCACGGAGGACGGTAGTGCGATCGGCTACGTACTCCCTCACCATCCTTTTACAGTGCTCCCGCCAACTCAGCCTTGACTGGGGAGCGGTGACACAGTCTTGCTGGGGAGCCAGAAAGCTGGCAAAGGCCTTGGAGAGTGTTTCCCTGTCTGCGCTGTACATGCTGCCTGATCTCCATGCCTCCCCTGCTACCTGGCCCTCGGAACTGCGCCTTCTGCCGCTAGCGCTGTCGGATGGGAATTTTACCATCAGTTTGTCCGCCAGGGTCCTGTGGTATAGCATCACTCTCGAACCCCTTTCCTCTTCGGGTATGAGAGTGGAAAGGTTCTCCTTATACCGTGGGTCGAGCAGTGTGTACACCCAGTAATCCGTAGTGGCCAGAATGCGTGTAATGCGAGGGTCATGAGAAAGGCATCCTAACATGAAGTCAGCCATGTGTGCCAGGGTACCTGTATGCAACACATGGCTGTCCTCACTAGGAAGATCACTTTCAGGATCCTCCTCCTCCGGCCATACACGCTGAAAGGATGACAGGCAAGCAGCATGGGTACCCTCAGCATTGGGCCCGGCTGTCTCTTCCCCCTCCCCCTCCTCAGGCTCCTCCCCTCCCCCTCCTCAGGCTCCTCCCCTCCCCCTCCTCAGGCTCCTCCCCTCCCCCTCCTCAGGCTCCTCCCCTCCCCCTCCTCAGGCTCCTCCCCTCCCCCTCCTCAGGCTCCTCCCCTCCCCCTCCTCAGGCTCCTCCCCTCCCCCTCCTCAGGCTCCTCCCCTCCCCTCCTCAGGCTCCTCCCCTCCCCTCCTCAGGCTCCTCCCCTCCCCCTCCTCAGGCTCCTCCCCTCCCCCTCCTCAGGCTCCTCCCCTCCCCCTCCTCAGGCTCCTCCCCTCCCCCTCCTCAGGCTCCTCCCCTCCCCCTCCTCAGGCTCCTCCCCTCCCCCTCCTCAGGCTCCTCCCCTCCCCCTCCTCAGGCTCCTCCCCTCCCCCTCCTCAGGCTCCTCCCCTCCCCCTCCTCAGGCTCCTCCCCTCCCCCTCCTCAGGCTCCTCCCCTCCCCCTCCTCAGGCTCCTCCCCTCCCCCTCTTCAGGCTCCTCCCCTCCCCCTCTTCAGGCTCCTCCCCTCCCCCTCCTCAGGCTCCTCCCCTCCCCCTCCCCCTCCTCAGGCTCCTCCCCTCCTCCTCAGGCTCCGCCCCCGCCTCCTCAGGCTCCGCCCCCGCCTCCTCAGGCTCCTCCCCCGCCTCCTCAGGCTCCTCCCCCTCCTCCCCCACCTCCTCCCCCTCCTCCCCCACCTCCTCCCCCTCCTCCCCCACCTCCTCCCCCTCCTCCCCCACCTCCTCCCCCTCCTCCCCCACCTCCTCAGGCTCCTCCCCCACCTCCGCCTCCACCGGCTCCTCCCCCACCTCCACCGGCTCCTCCCCCACCTCCGCCTCCTCCTCCCCCACCTCCGCCTCCTCCTCCCCCACCTCCGCCTCCTCCTCCCCCACCTCCGCCTCCTCCTCCCCCACCTCCGCCTCCTCCTCCCCCACCTCCGCCTCCTCCTCCCCCACCTCCGCCTCCTCCTCCCCCACCTCCGCCTCCTCCTCCCCCACCTCCGCCTCCTCCTCCCCCACCTCCGCCTCCTCCTCCCCCACCTCCGCCTCCTCCTCCCCCACCTCCGCCTCCTCCTCCCCCACCTCCGCCTCCTCCTCCCCCACCTCCGCCTCCTCCTCCCCCACCTCCGCCTCCTCCTCCTCCGCCTCCTCCTCCTCCGGCTCCTCCCCCACCTCCGCCTCCTCCTCCTCCGGCTCCTCCCCCACCTCCGCCTCCTCCTCCTCCTCAGGCTCCTCCCCCACCTCCGCCTCCTCCTCCTCCTCAGGCTCCTCCCCCACCTCCGCCTCCTCCTCCTCCTCAGGCTCCTCCGCCTCCTCCTCCTCAGGCTCCTCCCCCACCTCCGCCTCCTCCTCCTCCTCAGGCTCCTCCGCCTCCTCCTCCTCAGGCTCCTCCCCCACCTCCGCCTCCTCCTCCGGCTCCTCCCCCACCTCCACCTCCTCCTCCTCCTCAGGCTCCTCCCCCACCTCCACCTCCTCCTCCTCCCCCACCTCCACCTCCTCCTCCTCCTCCTCCCCCACCTCCACCTCCTCCTCCTCCTCCTCCTCAGGCTCCTCCCCCACCTCCACCTCCTCCTCCTCCTCAGGCTCCTCCTCCACCTCCACCTCCTCCTCCTCCTCAGGCTCCTCCCCCACCTCCACCTCCTCCTCCTCCTCAGGCTCCTCCCCCACCTCCACCTCCTCCTCAGGCTCCTCCCCCACCTCCACCTCCTCCTCCTCCTCAGGCTCCTCCCCCACCTCCACCTCCTCCTCCTCCGGCTCCTCCCCCACCTCCACCTCCTCCTCCTCCTCAGGCTCCTCCCCCACCTCCACCTCCTCCCCCACCTCCACCTCCTCCCCCACCTCCACCTCCTCCCCCACCTCCACCTCCTCCCCCACCTCCACCCCCCACCTCCACCTCCTCCCCCTCCTCCTCCGGCTCCTCCCCCACCTCCTCCTCCTCCGGCTCCTCCCCCACCTCCTCCTCCTCCGGCTCCTCCCCCACCTCCTCCTCCTCAGGCTCCTCCCCCACCTCCACCTCCTCAGGCTCCTCCCCCACCTCCACCTCCTCAGGCTCCTCCCCCACCTCCACCTCCTCAGGCTCCTCCCCCACCTCCTCAGGCTCCTCCCCCACCTCCACCTCCTCAGGCTCCTCCCCCACCTCCTCCCCCACCTCCTCCGGCTCCTCCTCCACCTCCACCTCCTCCCCCACCTCCACCTCCTCCCCCACCTCCACCTCCTCCCCCACCTCCACCTCCTCCCCCACCTCCACCGGCTCCTCCTCCGGCTCCTCCCCCACCTCCACCTCCTCCTCCTCCGGCTCCTCCCCCACCTCCACCTCCTCCTCCTCCGGCTCCTCGCCCACCTCCACCTCCTCTTCCTCAGGCTCCTCGCCCACCTCCACCTCCTCCTCCTCAGGCTCCTCGCCCACCTCCACCTCCTCCTCCTCAGGCTCCTCGCCCACCTCCACCTCCTCCTCCTCAGGCTCCTCGCCCACCTCCACCTCCTCCTCCTCAGGCTCCTCGCCCACCTCCACCTCCTCCTCCTCAGGCTCCTCGCCCACCTCCACCTCCTCCTCCTCAGGCTCCTCGCCCACCTCCACCTCCTCCTCCTCAGGCTCCTCCCCCACCTCCACCTCCTCCTCCTCAGGCTCCTCCCCCACCTCCACCTCCTCAGGCTCCTCCCCCACCTCCACCTCCTCAGGCTCCTCCCCCACCTCCACCTCCTCCCCCACCTCCACCTCCTCCCCCACCTCCACCTCCACCTTCTCAGGCTCCACCTCCACCTCCTCAGGCTCCTCCCCCACCTCCACAGGCTCCACCTCCTTAGGCTCCTCCCCCACCTCCTCAGGCTCCTCCTCCTCAGGCTCCTTCCCCACCTCCTCCTCCTCAGGCTCCTCCCCCACCTCCTCCTCCTCAGGCTCCTCCCCCACCTCCTCCTCCTCAGGCTCCTCCCCCACCTCCTCCTCCTCCTCCTCAGGCTCCTCCCCCACCTCCTCCTCCTCCTCCTCAGGCTCCTCCCCCACCTCCACCTCCTCCTCCTCAGGCTCCTCCCCCACCTCCACCTCCTCCTCCTCAGGCTCCTCCCCCACCTCCACCTCCTCCTCCTCAGGCTCCTCCCCCACCTCCACCTCCTCCTCCTCAGGCTCCTCCCCCACCTCCACCTCCTCCTCCTCAGGCTCCTCCCCCACCTCCACCTCCTCCTCCTCAGGCTCCTCCCCCACCTCCACCTCCTCCTCCTCAGGCTCCTCCCCCACCTCCACCTCCTCCTCCTCAGGCTCCTCCCCCACCTCCTCCTCAGGCTCCTCCCCCACCTCCACCTCCTCCTCCTCAGCATGCTGAGCTATAGACAGGAGGGTGCTCTGACTATCCAGCGACATACTGTCTTTCCCCGCCTCCGTTTCCGAGCGCAAAGTGTCTGCCTTTATGCTTTGCAGGGAACTTCTCAAGAGGCATAGCAGAGGAATGGTGACGCTAATGATTGCAGCATCGCTGCTCACCATCTGGGTAGACTCCTCAAAGTTTCCAAGGACCTGGCAGATGTCTGCCAACCAGGCCCACTCTTCTGTAAAGAATTGAGGAGGCTGACTCCCACTACGCTGACCATGTTGGAGTTGGTATTACACTATAGCTCTACGCTGCTCATAGAGCCTAGCCAACATGTGGAGCGTAGAGTTCCACCGTGTGGGCACGTCGCACAGCAGTCGGTGCACTGGCAGATTAAACTGATGTTGCAGGGTGGCAGCATCCGTGTTGGACTTGCGGAAATGTGCGCTGACCCGGAGCACCTTTCCGAGCAGGTCTGACAAGCGTGGGTAGCTTTTCAGAAACTGCTGAACCACCAAATTAAAGATGTGGGCCAGGCATGGCACATGCGTGAGGCTGCCGAGCTGCAGAGCCGCCACCAGGTTACACACGACCATGCCCGGTTGGAGTCTCAGTGGTGAAAGCCAGCGGTCGGTCTGCTCTGTCAGATCCTGCAGCAGTTTGTGGGCCGCGTGCCTCTTCTCTCCTAAGATGAGTAGTTTCAGCACGGCCTGCTGACGCTTGCCCACCGCTGTGCTGCCACACCGCGCGTCACCGACTGCTGGCGACTTGCTGCTGACACGTCTTGATTGCGAGGCAGAGGTTGCGTTGGAGGAGGAGGAGGAGGGTGGTTTAGTGGAGGAAGCATACACTGCCGCAGATACCAGCACAGACCTGGGGCCTGCAATTCTGGGGGTGGGTAGGACGTGAGCGATCCCAGGCTCTGACTCGGTCCCAGCCTCCACTAAATGTACCCAATGTGCCGTCAGGGAGATATAGTGGCCCTGCCCGCCTGTGCTTGTCCACGTGTCCGTTGTTAAGTGGATCTTGCCAGAAACCACGTTGGTGAGGGCGCGTACAATGTTGCGGGAAACGTGGTCGTGCAGGGCTGGGACGACACATCGGGAAAAGTAGTGGCGACTGGGAACTGAGTAGCGCGGGGCCGCCGCCATCATGTTTTTGAAAGCCTCTGTTTCCACAAGCCTATACGGCAGCATCTCCAGGCTGATCAATTTGGCTATGTGCACGTTAAACGCTTGAGTATGTGGGTGCGTGGCGTCGTACTTACGCTTGCGCTCAAACCGTTGCACTAGCGACTGCTGGACGCTGCGCTGAGAGACATTACTGGATGGGGCCGAGGACAGCGGAGGTGAGGGTGCAGGCCGGGAGACGGTCGTGCCTGTGTCTTGAGAGGGGGGTTGGATCTCAGTGACAGGTTGGGGCACAGGGGGAGAGGCAGTGGTGCAAACCGGAGGTGGTGAACGGCCTTCGTCCCACCTTGTGGGGTGCTTGGCCATCATATGCCTGTGCATGCTGGTGGTGGTGAGGCTGGTGGTGGTGGCTCCCCGGCTGATCTTGGCGCGACAAAGGTTGCACACCACAGTTCGTCGGTCGTCTGCACGCTCAGTGAAAAACTGCCAGACCTTTTGAGCACCTCGGCCTCTGCAGGGTGGCATGGCGCGAGGGGGCGCTTTGGGAAACGGTGGATTATTCGGTCTGGCCCTGCCTCTACCCCTGGCCACCGCACTGCCTCTTCCAACCTGCCCTGCTGCTGCACTTGCCTCCCCCTCTGAAGACCTGTCCTCAGTAAGCTTAGCAAACCAGTTGGGGTCAGTCACCTCATCGTCCAGCTGCTCTTCCTCCGAATCCTCTGTGCACTCCTCCCTCGGACTTACTGCCCTTACTACTACCTCACTGATAGACAACTGTGTCTCATCATCATCGACCTCCTCACCCACTGAATGCTCTTGAGACAGTTGCCGGAAGTCCCCAGTCTCCTCACCCGGATCCTGGGAACTTTCCAAAGGTTGGGCATCGGTCATGAGAAACTCCTCAGGTGATAGACGATCCATTTTTTCGCACTCAAGGCCGGGACCCGAGAACAGTTCCTGGAAGCCTGCCTGCTCTTCTGAATGTGTCATTTGCTGGGAGGGAGGAGGCTGGGAGAAGGGAGGAGCAGCAGCGAGAGGATTCAGGAATGCAGCAGTGGACGGCGTAGAAGACTGGGTGGTGACGGTGGATAGTTTGCTGGATGCACTTTCTGCCATCCACGACAGGACCTGCTCACACTGCTCATTTTCTAATAAAGGTCTACCGCGTGGACCCATTAATTGTGAGATGAATCTGGGGACCCCAGAAACTTGCTTCTCTCCTAATCCCGCAGCAGTCGGCTGCGATACACCTGGACCAGGAGCTCGGCCTGTGCCCACACCCTCACTTGGGCCTCCGCGTCCTCGCCCGCATCCACATCCTCTAGGCCTACCCCTACCCCTCAGCATGGTGTATTATGAGTAGAGCAGAAACAGAATGCTGTAATTAAATATGCTGCTTATTTGCCTGTGGTTGCAGGCTGACTTCGCTTACGGAATGCACAGCAGAGCCAAGAAACAATTAAGCGCAAGCCTGTAGTGAGACCTAGGTGCGTATGACTGAGCTACTGGAATTCACAGGGCAGAACCAGTCAAGTGGCCAAAGGCCAGTGGTAGGCCTTAAGTATTTTGCTTCAATTTTTTAAAATGGTGAGGTGAAAAACCAGACAGACACCGTATGCAGCGTATATATGTATACTCTTTCCCTCTGGCGGGATGCCGGCGATCATGTAACGGACACAGCAGAGCCAGGAAACAATTATGCGCAAGCCTGCTGTAATGCTTAGCTGGGTAATAATGAGTGACTACCCCCAGCAGACACGCAGTAAACTGAACACGGTCACAGGCAGCCCAAATAGTATGTTTTTCCAATTTTTGGGAAAGCCCACTGCCTATATAGCCTGTATATGGATTTCCCTGTTGGAGGATGACTGTGGTTATTGAAAGCACAGTGCAGCCAGAAAAAATTATGCACAAGGCTGCAGTAACACCTAGCTGGGTAATGAGCGACTACTACCCCCAGCAGACATGCAGTAAACTGAACATGGTCACAGGCAGCCCAAAGATTTTTTTTCCAATTTTTTTGAAAAAGCCCACTGCCTATATAGCCAGTATATCTCTTTCCCTGTACCACTGTCCCTGCCTCACCAGTACTGCCCCTATACTCAGTAAAATGACTGCAGACTAAGGACACTATGGTCTGCACGCCCGATATACCAAAATAAAAAAAAATGTGCAAAACTGCTAAAAGCAGCCTCAACAGTACTGCACACGGTCAGATGTGGCCCTAAGAAGGACCGTTGGGGTTCTTGAAGACGAAGATAGCCTAACACTCTCCCTATAGCAGCTACAGCAGGACGGCACTTTCCCTAATGTCTCTCAGCGTGCATCTGTGGCGAGCCACGGCCGGCCCTAGTTTATATACTCGGGTGTCACCTGATCTCCCCAGCCACTCACTGCAGGAGGGGGGGGGGATAGGGCTTGAACTTCACAGGAGGAAGTTGTAATGCCTTCCCTGTGTTTCTATTGGCCAGAAAACAGCGCAAACTTTTCTGGGAAGAAAATGGAAGTGACTCGAACACCGCGTGGTGCTCGTCTCGAGTAACGAGCATCTCGAGTACCCTAATACTCGAACGAGCATCAAGCTCGGACGAGTACGCTCGCTCATCTCTAATTAGTGACCTCTAAATGTTTCTTTAAATGTTTAGTATTTTTCATCAGATTAATAAACTTCGTAAGACACAGTAAGATTTGATTCAGGCAATGTGTCTGGCTGCCAATATAAAACTAATGATTGCTCTAGATCAGGAAAAAAAGTGTATAAATTTCATTAAACCAATATAACAATGAAACATCACGCAAACATCCTGAAAAAGGTGTAGTCAAACTGTATAAGCGAGTTGTATTTGATTTCTAACTATGCAAATATACTGTGGGGCAATCTCTACAAACATAGTAAACATGGAAGGTAACACAGTCCAATCCCATATACTAACTGAATGCTGCAAAGGACATGGCTCATATATTGCTGTACCCTGCCCACAAACTGACCCATCCAGAGTCCTTTCACAGTTTATATCATGAGTATGATTTTTACTATCACACAATACACCTTTTAAATTTAGGTAACCAGTATTGATAAGGATGGGCAGGTTGACCAAATATTATTGGAAGAACTACAAATCTACACATCCAATCAAAACTTTGTACTTTTAAATAAACTACCTGGTACAATAAGCTTCTGTACATTTTACACTTTGGGGTTTCAGAGATATCCAAACATTGAATGGGATTATATTCTTAAAAATATTTCTCCATAACTGCTCATTATTAGTCATTAGATCTGATTGTGCCTTATCTCTCATGTATCATTTAAACATATTGCAAACTACACTGTGTATATTTAATAAAAACACTCATTACTAAATCATGCTGTAAAGCAAAATCTAAATGTTAATACATCCTTATCGTAACCTAACATAAGACGTTGAGGGAGAAATATTGATGGCATCCACTGTGCCTGTAAATTACTAGATTGGGAAATCTGTGTTCCTACCCTTGATGCTTTATTTTTCATTATTTCCATATCAATTGAATTCAGAACACCTACTCCAGTTTCAATTCCTCCCAACAAGGTATCCTACGATGCCCTTTCTGCCTCCTACACTTCTTTACTTTTGGGAAAGAAATATTAAAATGTATTACCATTTTCTGTGACAGGTAGCAGGTATTTTTTAATAGATTATCATTATATACCTGGAGCTTCATGAGTAGCATAGTAATTCATAAATACCCATGGTAATCTACTATAGACTTGACTAGTGTTTTTGACACCATATACAATACTATCCTTTTAAAGATATTGATTGATTAAATCTGGTTTACAAGATTGTTCAGTCTTTTTGAACGTATGTAAATTATGTCTTTTACCCCAATCCATCAGGCAAGTCTGATCCATATTGAAACATTTTATGCTGATTTTATGTATCAGCAAATAGGGATCTTCTCCATCCTTGGGTTGAGCATAAAAACGTCCAGAATGTTCTTTTCCTCTATAAAGTTGTGCTATTCCTTTTTAAATGTAGCATTTGGTATTGTACATCCAATCAAGTGTGTGCGTGTGAAATTATCTTGTCTTCTTGGTTTGGCACTTTTTGTCAATTGCCATCTCCATTCTAGATCGGGAGTTCCATCAGGTGCTCTAATTGCTGTCAACTGCTCTCCTGGGGTAAGTGGATTTGCCAAAGGAACCACAAGTGCCAGCAGACCAATCATCCGAATATACCATTGAATCTAAAAAGATCAAGCAGCATACAATTACTCTTTGAGATAACATCTTTCTGTTGGTACATGTTCCCATTTCTCTTGTCCTGCTTTCATTATCAGTACCACGTTGTCTGCGCATCTAGCGATGATTTCAGCTGCTTCAGGAGGACCCTTATCTCCTGGCTGCTTTTCCATATCTTGGCACTGTTATTCAAGGGGTCAATGGAACCAAAATTCTTATCCACTCGTACAGTAACCAAAGTGGGGGCTTGTCCTTTTACCACTTGCATCTTAGAAATGGACATGACCAACAGCTGTGCAATCCTGTCTCCTTTTTGAATCAATAATTTCACCTTGGTAATCTTGATCAATGATTCCACCCATTACCTGTAGTCCCATCAAAGCCAATCCAGATTGTGGAGCTATCAATCCAAAATGATCTGGAGGCATTTGAATACCAGTTGCTGTTCTAATTGTTTTTACTACTGCTTTGTCTAAACCAATTTCTTCATGAGCATTCAGATCTAACCCTGCTGCCTGTGGAGTAGACCTATATGGACCCAATGCACCTGGTTCTATTTCCCAATAAATAATCGTTTGCTCAGATGCTGTAGCTTGTAAAGGCATTACTGCCAAATTGGGAGTAGTCATTCTCATTAATGGAGTTTCCTGTTCTCCGATTGGCCAATTTTTATTCAGAACATTTTAAGGCCTCATTAAGAGGTCCCCATTGTTTATAGGTTCCTCCTGCTAACTTTCTCTTAACATTCCATTCATCCTCACTACTAAACCAGCAGCTTGAGGATAATGTGGAATGTGAAAAATCCATTCAATATTGTCTCTACAAAATTGTGCAACTTTCAGACTTTTAAAATGTGATCCATTATCACTTTGTATCTGTAAAGTGACTCCATAATATAAAATTATGGTCTAAGGTTTTCAAAGTACTATTAGCATTAGATATCTTACTTGGACATTCCAACATATACCCTGAATATGTATCCACAGCCGTGCATACATATACACATCCAGTATCCTGGGGCAAAGGACCGATTTTGTAATCTATCTGCCAAATTTGGCCTCGAACTACATGGGGAACAGGCCTCTGCTGTGAATGTTGACAAACCAGACATTTGAGAATTACTTCCTTATCATATCTAACCTGATGGGCACCCCTCTGGATTGTGCCCACTGATCAGTGGCTTTCTCTCCTAGATATCCACGTTTTTGATGGGCCCACTGAGCCAATCCCAAATCTTATCTGTTTGAACAGGTTCACTGACTTCAGCAGTTGATATTTTCTAGTGTTCGTCAGCTATTGCATTGTAAAGTCTTTCCAGGGTATCTGCGGTACAATGAGCATCAACATGAAATACAGTAACTTTTACTCACTGCACAATTGCCCAAATATCTTGCCACAATTCCTTCCCCCACACTTCTTTGCTATAAATCTTAAAAATCATTCTCTGCGCATGTGGGAAGCCATATAGTCAATCCATTTGCCACTGACCAAGAATCTGTGTACACGGAGCATTCACTCAGAGATTCCTGTCATAATACACTATAAACAGCATATAATTCTGCATATTGACTACTTTCCCTCACCTGTTATTAACATTCTGTTTGTAGTTGGTTGATATCCTACTGCTTTCCACACAATTTAGCTGATCCATCAGTAAACCATGCATGTGTTTTTTTGTTGATCACTTAATTGATCAAACGGTACCCCATTCTCTGACCGCCTTCAGGACGGCTCCTGTTTCCTGCGCAGTCTGATTCACCAATAAAGCCATAACAGATTTGTATGCTGGCAGGGCACATTTAATAATTTCATTCCTCACGCCCACTGGAAAGGGCAACTATTAGGGATGAGTGAGCACCAAAATGCTCGGGTGCTTGTTGCTCGAGTCACGCTTTCCGTGATGCTCGAGGGTTCATTTCGAGTAACGAACCCCATTGAATTCAAAGGGCCACTCGAGCCATTTTGTATATGACCAATGCTCGCTAAGGTTTTCATTTGTGCAAATCTGCAAAACCTACGAAAGTGATGGAAACGACACAAACTGATAGGGCAGGCGAGGGGCAACATGCAGGGCTGCATCTCAGGTGCCCAGGTCTCACTATTAAGCCCCAATAGCGGGAAGAGTGCCCCCCCCCCCACCAATTTTTACTTCGGACAAACCCTCATCAGCAAGGCACACCTTAGCTAAGCAGCACAATACCTCCAACCAAGCACAATCACTGCCTGCAGGACACACTGCTGCCTCTTCTCCTGGGTTACATGCTGCCCAACCCCCCCTCCCCCCCCCCCCCCGTGCACGGCCCTGCATCCGCAGCGCACACAAGTGCCCCTGCGCAGCCTTCAGCTGCCCTCATGCCACACTCTGGCCTAATAGTCACACCACCCTCATGTCTATAAGTGCGTCTGCCATGAGGAGGAACCGGAGGCACACCCTGCAGTGGGTTGGCAGTGCCAGGCAGCGACCCTCTTTGAAGGGGGGGGGGGGGTGATAGCCCACAATGTTGTTGAATTGATAATAGATTGACGTTCGATCTATACTCCAATCCTGTGCCACCTCCGTCAGCTGCAAACATGGGCATAAAGGGAACTCTGCTGCCAGCCCAGCACTTCTACACATCTCCACAATGCAGCAATATTCTGTGTGGGAAGTATGTAAGCGGGCCCTTTCTCAGCCTCTGTCCCAGCAAACACCTTGTGTGACCCAAGATGATGCGAGTGACATAGCAATGGGGACTCCATGTGTCCACACACTACTCATTTTGTTTGGGTGTCGGATACATCTTCGACAACGCCAGGGGTAAACCATCTGCACTCTGCACCCTACCCAAGTCTGTCAGTGTTTTGGGGACTGACAGGTACAACTCCGCTATGGCAAGTCTGTGTGCACCCGCAGCATGGGTGGCTAGCAGGTACACACAGACGGTACAGAAAGAAATCCCATTGCAGTGCCCCGAATAGCTGAGGTTACGTGAGAGGAAATACATGTTGGCTGCGGCCCACATGCCATGCCCTAGTCAGTCTGGGTTTTTTGGGGACAGATAGGTAGAACACCGTGATGGGAAGACTTAGTGCACCTATAGTATACACAGACCCCTGTAATATTCCTGTAGCAAAGGTATAAGCTTTACCTGTAACACTTATGTTGCAGAAGTCTAGGGAGACCCCAGTAACATTTCTGTAGTAACAGTATAGACAGACCCCAGTAACATTTCATTAGCAGAAGTATAGGCAGACCCCTGTAACATTTACGTGCCAGAAGTATAGGCAGACCCCTGTAACATTTACGTGCCAGAAGTATAGGCAGACCCCTGTAACATTTACGTGCCAGAAGTATAGGCAGACCCCTGTAACATTTACGTGCCAGAAGTATAGGCAGACCCCTGTAACATTTACGTGCCAGAAGTATAGGCAGACCCCTGTAACATTTACGTGCCAGAAGTATAGGCAGACCCCTGTAACATTTACGTGCCAGAAGTATAGGCAGACCCCTGTAACATTTACGTGCCAGAAGTATAGGCAGACCCCTGTAACATTTACGTGCCAGAAGTATAGGCAGACCCCTGTAACATTTACGTGCCAGAAGTATAGGCAGACCCCTGTAACATTTACGTGCCAGAAGTATAGGCAGACCCCTGTAACATTTACGTGCCAGAAGTATAGGCAGACCCCTGTAACATTTACGTGCCAGCAGTATAGGCAGACCCCTGTAACATTTACGTAGCAGCAGTATAGGCAGACCCCTGTAACATTTATGTAGCAGCAGTATAGGCAGACCCCTGTAACATTTATGTAGCAGCAGTATAGGCAGACCCCTGTAACATTTACGTGCCAGAAGTATAGGCAGACCCCTGTAATATTTCAGTAGCAGCAGTATAGGCAGACCCCTGTAACATTTACGTAGCAGCAGTATAGGCAGAGCCCAGTAACTTTAACGCAGTTACGCTCCTCCTGTGGCCCAAACAAGTTTCTTCGATAAATCTGAACACGAGAGAAAATACATGATGCGCATTGCTGATCCCCTGACCCCAAGCGGGAGGAGGAGGTGGCATTACAAGGCCAAGACAGCATGACCTGGACCCGCTATAGTCTGTGTGGGAAGCACGTTAACGGGCCCAGGGTCAGGCTGGGTTCCGCACATCCACCATGAATTTTGTCGCCTCCTCCCCCTCCTCCTCCAAAATGCGCTGAGAAATAGACATGAGGGTGCTCTGACTATCCAGTGACATACTGTCTTCCCCCCGTCTCCTGTTCCGACCGCAAAGTGTCAGCCTTTATGCTTTGCAGGGAACTTCTCAAGAGCCATAGCAGAGGAATGGTGACGCTAATGATTGCAGCATCGCCGCTCACCATCTGGATAGACTCCTCAGTTTCCAAGGACCTAGCAGATATCTGCCATCCATGCCCACTCCTCTGTAAAGAATTGAGGAGGCTGACTACCACTACGCCGCCGATGTTGGAGTTGGTATTCCACTATAGCTCTACGCTGCTCATACAGCCTGGCCAACATGTGCAGCGTAGAGTTCCACTGTGTGGACACGTCGCACAGCAGTCGGTGCTCTGGCAGATTAAACCGATGTTGCAGGGTTCGCAGGGTGGCAGCGTCCATGCTCGACTTGCAGAAATGTGCGCTGATCCGGCGCACCTTGCCAAGGAGGTCTGACAAGTGTGGGTAGTTTTTCAGAAACCGCTGAACCACCAAATTAAAGACGTGGGCCAGGCATGGCACATGCATGAGGCTGCCGAGCTGCAGAGCCGCCACCAGGTTACAGCTGTTGTCACACACGACAATACCCGGTTCGAGGCTCAGCAGCGAAAGCCAGCGGTCGGTCTGCTCTGTCAGACCATGCAACAGTTCGTGGGCCATGTGCCTCTTCTCTCCTAAGCTGCCGCGTGACACCGACTGCTGGCGACATGCTGCTGACACATCTTAATTGCGAGGTAGAGGATGCGTAGGAGGAGGAGGGGGAAGGTTTAGTAGAGGTGGCATTCACCGCCGCAGATACCAGCACCGAGCTGGCGTCCACTATTCTGGGTGTGGGTAGGACGTGAGCGGTCCCAGGCTCTGACTCGGTCCCAGCCTCCACTAAATTCACCCAATGTGCCGTCAGGGAGATATAGTGGCCCTGCCCGCCAGTACTTTTCCACGTATCCGTTGTTAAGTGGACCTTGGCAGTAACCGCGTTGGTGAGGGCACGTACAATGTTGCAAGAGACGTGGTCATGCAGGGCTGGGACGGCACACCCTGAAAAATAGTGGCGACTGGGGACCGAGTAGCGCGGGGCTTCCGCCGCCATGTTTTTAAAAGCCTCCATTTCCACAAGCCTGTACGGCAGCATCTCCAGGCTGATCAATTTGGCAATGTACACGTTTAAAGCTTGAGCGTGCTGGTGTGTGGTGACATATTTGTGCTTTCGCTCCAACGCTTGTGCTAGCGACAGCTGGACGCTGCGCTGTGAGACATTGCTGGATGGGCCCGAGGACAGCGAATGTGGGGGTGTGGGTGCAGGCCGGGAAACGCTCGTGCCTGTGTCCTGAGAGGGGGTTGGATCTTAGTGGCAGGTTGGGGCACAGGGGGAGAAGCAGTGGTGCAACCCGGAGGCAGTGAACGGCCTTCGTCTCATCTAGTGGGGTGCTTGGCTATCATATGCCTGCGCATGCTGGTGGTGGTGAGGCTGGTAGTGGTGGCTCCCCGGCTGATCTTGGCGCGACAAAGGTTGCACACTGTCCGTCGGTCGTCCGCGCTCAGTAAAAAACTGCCACACCTTTTGAGCACCTTGGCCTCTGCACGGTGGCTTGGCGTGAGGGGGTGCTTTGGGAAACAGTTGGGGGATTATTCGCTCTGGCCCTGCCTCTACCCCTGGCCACCCCACTGCCTCTTCCAACCTGTCCTGCTGCTGCACTTGCCTCCCCCCTCTGAAGACCTGTCCTCAGTTGGCTTATCAAATCTGGTGGGGTCAGTCACCTCATCGTCCGAATCCTCTGTGCGCTCCTCCCTCAGGCTTACTGCCCTTACTACTACCTCACAGATAGACAACTGTCTCATCATCCTCAACCTCCTCACCCACTGAAAGCTCTTGAGACAGTTGCCGGAAGTCCCCAGCCTTATCACCCGGACCCCGGGAACTTTCCAAAGGTTGAGCATCGGTCACGACAAACTCCTTTGGTGGGAGAGGAACCATTTTTTCCCAATCAGGGCAGGGGCCCAAGAACAGTTCCTGGGAGTCTGCCTGCTCATCAGATTGTGTCATTTTCATGGAGTGAGGAGGCTGGGAGGAAGGAGGAGCAGCAGTGAGAGGATTCAGAGTTGCAGCAGTGGACGGAGTAGAAGACAGGTTGCTGGAGACATTGCTGGATGCACTTTCTGCCATCCACGACAGGACCTGTTCACACCTGTAATAAAGGTCTACGACGTGGACTAATAAATTGTGATATGAAGCTGGGGACCCCAGAAAGTTTCCTCTCTCCTTATCCCGCAGCAGCCGGCTGCGATTCACCTGGACCAGGAACTCGGCCTATGCCCACACCCTTGCTTGGAACTCCGCGTCCGCGTCCTCTAGCCCTACTGCTCAGAATGGTGGATTACGAATAGAGCAGACAGAGCGGTGTAAAAAATTTTTGAATTATTGGCGTACAGTTGGAGGGAGACAGCACTAATGTTAGGCAAGCTGCAGCCAGAAAAAAAATTATATGGGAGCCTGCAAGCAGACCTAGCTGTGCAATATACAATCATGATACACCTAAACTGACACCAGTCACGCAGTGAAATGCAGAGGGTCACAGGTAGCCGTAAGAAGTTTTTATTTTTATTTTTGGGAAATGCAATGCAGCCTATATATCGTGCATCTGACTTTCTCTCTAACTGGGGGCTGTCGCCATCCACTGTGTGTGCAGTGGACAGCAGACACACAGCGGTGTAAAAAATTTTGGAATTATTGGCGTGCAGTTGGAGGGAAACAGCGCTTATGTTACGCAAACTGCACCCAGAACAAAAAATATTACGGAAGCCTGCAAGCAGGCCTAGCTGTGCAATAGTGAGGTACTAGAACTGCCAGCAGCCACAGAGTTAAATGCACACTGTCCCAGATAGCCCTAAGAAGAAGCTTTTTCGGGGTACTTGTTGACAGGATTCTACACTACCACTGTCCCTGCCTCACCAATACTGCCCCTATACTCTGTATAATTGGCTGCAGACTGAGAACGCAATACTCTTCAGAGCCCAAGATGAAAAAAAAAATGGTGCAAAACTGCTTCTAGCAGCCACAACAGTAATGCACACGGTAAGATGTGGCCCTAAGAAGGACTGTTGGGGCTCTTGGACACAGGATTCCACACTACCCACTGTCCCTGCCTGACCAATACTGCCCCTATACTACGTAGTACAGACTGCAGCCTGAGAACGCTATAGCCTGCACGCCCGATATAAAAAAAAAATGAGCAAAACAGCTCCCAGCAGCCACTACAGTAATGCACACGGTCAGATGTGGCCCTAAGAAGGACCGTTGGGGTTCTTGAAGACGCCAACACTCTAACTATAGCACCAGCTGCACACTCCCTAATCTCTGCCAGCGTGTGCCTGAGGCGAGCAGCGGGCAGTAAAGCTTTGAATACTCGGCGGTCACTTGATCTCGCCAGCCACTCACTGCAGGGGCGTGGGATAGGGCTGGAACGTCACAGGAGGAAGTTGTAATGCCTTCTCTGCATTTCTATTGGTCAGAAAATGGCGCAAAACTTTCAGGGAAGGAAATGGAATTGACTCGAGTAACGCGTGGTCATGATGGGTAACTCAGGTCTCAAGATTCATCTAGACTTTTATTTTTTTTTTAAAATTTGTGTTAGCCACCTGGCGACTGACTTAAATTTGTTAGTTAAAAATCTGGATGTAAATAACATGTAACAGGCTTTCGCTGTTCCTGTCTGTGATGTTAGATCTTTAATCACTTTGTGACTACCCCATCTGGTTTTTTTTAATTAACGTGTCATGATGGTAACTCCAGGAGGTCAGAAGGTCTTAAGCTTTATCTACTTGCCAGGGTGGATTAGCCACCTGGAGAGGGGAGTTAAATTTGCTAGATATATGCAATAAAGCTGTGCTTGGCATTCTATGTTCTGTAATTATGGGTTTTAAGCTGCGGATGATAGAATCAAATGTGATAGATACTTTATAAAAAGTTGTGTAATTAAAACAGTGAATGCCCTCCATGATGCCTAATTACCAACATGGCCTCTTCACGGATTGCGCACAAATTGCAGTGACTATTTTAACCTCACACTGCCAGGTTTATACTATGGGCTTGATAATGTGTATAAATCGAAGCGATGTTACTGAATGGTAGTGAAAGATTGTTAGCCTTCACAAGCTAATCAGAAATTTGCTAGAAATAATAAAATAATTGTATCGGATATCTATTCCCTCTAGGAAGCTGACCTGGTGTGTTTTTTAATACAGTACTCTAAAGAAAATAAGGGAATAAAATACATTTTAAGTTATAGATGCTTTATCAAAATGTGTGGTGGATCGGATTAGCATCCAAATCGGGAGCATGCATTGTGTAAACCTTCAAGCTGATATCTGAGAATGGCAATGGCTCTCCCTGAGCCTTCATTGTAGTCCTCCGCGGCCTGGGGAAGTGAGCACATTCAGCTCGAGAAAGTGGATGTTAAAGAAATCACAGTGGTATGTAAATCTATATATAAAATGTTCAAAACCCTTCACAGATATAGATATAAAAATAATAATTTTTATTAAATTGTTCTAAAAACGTGGGCTTACACTGACACTAACAAACATAAATCAAGACGAAACAAAGGAAAAACCAAAAAAGAGGGGGATACCCTGGTTTAGGATTAAATAGGGGATTCACTTCCTCTATACTTCGTGGAGATAGATGTATAATCCCTCCCACTCTGTCTAGGGGTGTCCCTTATCGATTAGTGCGTTGCAGGTACAAATAGATGTATAGAGGTAGATATTATCAATTGGCAAGATTCAGCTGAATTCCGCTATTCAAGGTGTAGATCCACCTCTCGAAAATCCACTGGGTGAATATGCGGTCTTCTGGTAGATCCCCAATTATGCCACAATGTTCCTTTGCATATTCGTTGTTTTGTTTGAGGATCTGGTCATAATATAATCAGGCTTTTAATAACCAGATCTTACAAACAGGTTCTTGCACGTCAATGGTGCTAGATCCAATAGCTCAAAAAGAGAGCTTGCAGTAGCACTAGGCAGGTACGAGTCTGTGGGCTCCCGTCCTGCAGTAGTGCCATGCAGCAACAATCACTGGTAGGCTCGACGCGTTTCCCTATCCGATTTTTGGATAGTTCCTCAGGAGCAAAGGTACATATACCATCAGTTAATGTGCCGTCCTTTTATCGTGGACCAATCGTCACCAGGGTTGGTGAAAAAGTTGTGTGGTTTTTTCACGGTGGATTCACGGTTTTTCCACCTGTTTCTGTTAAAGGAATTCCGTATCAAACGGTTGTAAATTCCTTCTCTCGCTCTCAAAGTGTGCACACCAACAAGACATCACTATTAGTCGGATTGAACAGAGTTCCGATGTATATCAGCACTCTATCAGATCATATAGTGAGAGTAGTTGGAGCTGAATGACCCTTAGTATATAGTGGTCAATTTCATGAACCATCTCAACCGTAAACCCGGTGTCAAAAAAGGGGGTTTACTGTTGTCTAGATTCAGCCTCTCTCCAGTCTATCTTAACCCATAAGGTGCTATATAAGCGAGTCCCCTATGAGTTTGTCGGCGTCCTATTTGTTCGCCAGTGACTTTGCTGTCGGTCTATATAAAAAGCCAATCGGAGGTGATACTCCGTGTATCAGTCAAAGAGTGACTTATTTGCCCATCGGGGGATGCGTAAGCAGAACCCCTCTAGGTTTAGTAGCGTTCTTTAGTCCGTCAATGACCTGGCTATTAATTTATATATAGACAGCCAAGGATGGTACTCCGTATAGCAGTCAGGGAGTGACTGTATTAAATTAGGAGAAAAGAAATCCACTCATATGGGTAGTTTCCAGGGTTAGAACCCAATCGGTACAGACAAGCCTAGAGAGAGGACAACAACACCCCTAGATAGTCCCATCCACAGTCAGATAGGACCCGGGTGTAGAGTCAGAGTAGAGAGAGCAAGAGGTCGTGCCTGCGGCTCTAATGGTGAGCGGCCGGCTATGAGGTGTTGAAGCAGATGACAGGGATTATAAAGGGCTAACTCCTCCTCTACAAAGAGGGAGTGTAAATGAGTTGACCAATCAGATGTATCGAGGGGCGGTCCCATTGTTCCGTGCTGTAATTGAAGTTTATTTATCTCGCTCCTCCATGCATGCATATCATTCGCATTGGAGGTTGTCTCCAGCAGTTCGACATGGGATGTGAACGCCATTGATCCTCGCTGTACTCCCCCGATTAGGCTCCTGGGAGCGCTCACTGATTTCCGCGTTCCATGCTGGAACGCATAGCGCGCCGTGCGGCTGCGTCACCACGCTTCCTCCCATGCATTGGGTAGTAAGTGGTGACGTAGTGACGCGCCGCGTCCCCTGGGAGGAGGCACCCGGTCGATGCACTGATTTCCGCGTTCCATGCTGGAACGCATAGCGTGCTGTGCGGCCGCGTCACCACGCTTCTTCCCATGCATTGGGTAGTAAGTGGTGACGTAATGACGCGCCGCGTCACCTGGGAGGAGGCACCCGGTCGATGCAATTGCTGCAGGCGGGTCGAATGTAATACATCACCGTGAGACCCCGCCTCTCATATTCGGTAAGTAGATTTACTATATGTCAGGCCCTGTGTGTGACGTAGCCGTTCGAGCAGGGGTAACTCCGGGTGCATGGTTAAGTGAGATATAATATCCGGATATTAGATCTCATATATTGGGGTGTCCCTACAGCGAAGGCTCTGTAGGGGGGCGGAGTCAGGCGTAGTATAGCGTCCGGTTGCTATGGTAGCCAAGATGTCTATGGAGTACTTGTGGATCGTAATTAACCCCATAGATTGTGCTGTATTGGATACTAGTCTTCATATAGTGGCTTCACGATATCACTAATGGAGGGAGAACAGTCCCAGCAGTTAGAGTGCCCTTCCGACAGGGGGTATGTGGAGGGGTGGCTTCGGGTGTAATGTATCTCCCTGTTGCTATGGAGACCAGCGTACCGGGGAGATGGAGAATAGGCCCCCCTTGGAGAGGACAGCATAGGATTTCCATCAACCATATGTTAAGTACTAGATGTTTCCGCTGTATGGCTCGTCAGCAGCAGATTGTGTGGTTTCTATAACTGTCATGTACGTATGGGTCAACTATCATTAGCCTCTTGTTTTTTGTCATCCTGTCAGCCCCCTAGGGGTTGTAAGGTCAGATATAAGTCCAGTAGTATATATGATCATACAGTGATAGATACCCGATATGTCAGAGGTCATATGTAGAGGTGCCAATAGATATTCATGATATATGGATAGTACCGTGGGACAATGCCCGTATAGATTAGTTTATTGAGTCCTCAGGAAATCGCCCATGGGGACTAATGTTTTTTACAAGGAGAAAAAGGTCTGTAGAGCTTTATAAAAAGCAATTAAAATTCAAAATTGCGTTGAGACCTTCGGGCTTAACTGTATTTAATCTAAATATCTATCCGGCCTCCTTTTGCAGCAATTTTTTATCAATATCCCCACGTCTTGCGTTTGTTCGTAGTGTCTCGATGCCCTGGAATTTCAGATCTTCAACTTCGCCATTATGGACATCTCGAAAATGATCGGCAAGCGGGGTCGATTCTCCACGACGGATATTGCCCACGTGCCCCAGGATACGACGCCGGAACTCCTGAGTAGTCTTCCCGACGTAGTTCCTGGGGCACGGGCAGGAGGCCATATATACAATGTTGCGTGTTTTGCAGTTGATAAATCCCCGATTGTAATAGGTTTTGTGTGTACTTGCACTCGTAAGGGGGGTTACCTTTAAGAATAAACGTACATGCAACGCAATTGTGGCAGGGGAAGGTTCCGGATGGTTTATGGCTGCTTAGCCAGTTGTCCCTGGATTCCGATGTTAGGTGACTCTTGACTATGTGGTCCCTAATATTATGTCCTCTCCGGAATGTAATCATGGGGTTAGGTGGCAGAGTTTCTGTGAGATCAAGGTCGTTTGTGATTATACTCCAATAGTGTTGGAGTATTTGTCTCACTTCGTGTGTGCCCGTATCAAAGGTCCCAATTATCCTTGTTACCGAAGAATCGTCTCTCTGTTTAGGAACAAGGAGATTGCTTCTCGACTGTTGTTTGGCATGTTTATACGCATCTTCAATGATTTCACGTGGGTATTCTCTATCAAGGAATCTCTTTTTCAGACCCAAACTGTTTCGTTCGAACTCATGGTCGTCGGAGCAATTGCGTCTGACTCTGAGAAATTGTCCTTTTGGAATGCCACGTTTTAGGGCAAAAGGATGGTGGCTGTCCCATTTGAGGAGGCTATTTGTAGCTGTTTTCTTCCGGTGGAGTGTAGAAGAGATCAAACCATCCTCATTTTTAGATATCCATAGATCCAGGAAGGCTACCGAATTTGTGTTCACTTCTGCTATCAGTTTCAAGTTTAAATCATTAATATTGAGTGTATCAATGAAACTTTGGAGAGATGTTTCGGTGCCTCCCCATATGATCAGGATATCATCTATGAAGCGTAGCCATAATATGATTTTATCCGACCATTCGCAGTTGGTATAGACGAACTTTTCCTCCCACCAGCCCAGGTAGAGATTGGTATATGATGGGGCACATGATGTCCCCATCGCCGTCCCCCTGAGCTGGTGGATGTACTTAGTGTCGAATAAGAAATAGTTGTGGGTCAATACAAATGATAGAAATTCCAAGACATAGTAGTTATGTTGCGAGAATTGGGATCCCCTTTGTTCAAGAAACTATTGGGTCGCTTTGACGCCTCCAGTGTGTGGGATGGAACTGTAAAGAGATTCCACGTCGAGGGTGGCAAGAATAGTCTCTGGATCAACAGTGATTCCCTCTTATCATTTTGAGGACATCCATTGTGTCCTGTACATGGGACCTTAATAAGGTCACGAAGGGTCTTAAGATTTTATCTATGTACATGCTCAGGTTTTGTGTGAGATTGTTGATGCCAGAGACTATTGGCCTTCCACGAAGGGGATTCGTCCCCTTGTGTACCTTTAGGAGGGCGTAAAATGTAGCCACCGTCAGATGGTTTGGATAGATGAAGTCCCGTTCTTCCTGATCAATACATTTTGTTTCTAAGGCCTTTTGTAAAAGATTTTTTAGTTCCATCTGGAACCGTAGAGTAGGGTCAGAGGATAGTATCTTGTACGTAGTTGTATCTTTTAATAGCTGATGGCACAGTGGATGTTAACAGCCGCATTAACACTTTTTGGGGGCAGGAGCTGGGGACCTGCAATATGCATTTCTGCACAATTTTTGGACAAACCTACACACTTTGGCACAAGGGCAGAAACGTGTCTGCCACTATAAATGTGGCACATCACAGCAGTTGTTGCACTAATCTTACAATCAGGTAATTTCCCCAATCATTGGAACAGTAAACATAGATGCAAAGTTAAACTGTGTGAAGGATGGCTCACACGAGCGTGCAACCAGTAGACTTGTGTAGAAAAATGTTGGCCAAATCGCCATTAAATGTGTGTGCTGCTTTATCCGGGATATAGCTTGCCAACTTTGGCAACCCTGTTTGTCCCATCCTGGTCCACTAAGAAATAGAGGCAGTGTACAAAGCATTTTTTGAAATCAACCGTTTGTTCTTACACAGTGAATAAATTGTTGCTTCTCGCATTGAAAAGCCTAAGGTTTTTAGGGGAGGGGGGAGAGGAGACATTTTGCCGTTGCTCTGGCTTCAAAGAGGGCTAGGTTGTCCAACATATGGGGTAACCTAAAAGGACTAACTCATTTAGGGCAGCTTTAAAAATAAGCTAGCCATGGTTCTCAATCTCCAACATGGAGACTAGTCCCCTTTTTTGAAGCCAAAGGGCACTGTACATTCGAACCACCCTATCCCCATGAACACCGTTTATGCATTTAACCAATTGTTCTGGGATGGCCACCCACCTACCCTTTGTTTTCTACTCCACTGCCAGCCATGTGGACTTTTGGAACTGACAAGTGGTCTATTCCAAATCCCATAAAGCCCATCCAGCACTAAGCAATGTAAAGACTGTCCAACACAAAGTAAAACGCAAAAAAAATATTTTACAATACAAATGATGGAACAAAAATAACCATTTTCGGTTTAAGCATTTAGATTACTGGCCTGTCGCAGAATAATAGAAAAGCATAATGCAAAATAACATTTGGTAGCCTAACTAATTGGCCCATGGCCCTGACTGCTAGATTGCTGGGCGCCATGGCCAGTTTGGTAGGGGGAAGGCCTGCTTATTACCCGGTGTGTCATCAACTGCAAACTTTAGCTAGCAGTCTGCCTCAGCCATGCGCCTGTTGGACCAAGGCAATGCTGGAGCCTAGTGTATTGCCAAAGTCTTGCCAGTCCATAAAGGCTGGCTGAGGTTGTGGATGCTGGTATCCAAATCTGCCATGAAGATATGGGGAGTCCAATTATGGCCTAGACCACCCAGCCAGGCAACACCAAGTAGCACAATGAAGAGGGAGATGGGGCTGCATAAATTGCTGCTGATGGCCAATCCATGTCCCACTTCCTACAACTGGGCAGCACTGGTAGATGGGCTTTGAAGTGGCCGCATCTCAGGAGGCCTGATATCTGCCACAACTGCTGTGGGGGATTCATTACAACTCCCACCAGACACACAGTAAATTTCAGACGGTCAGAGGTAGCCCAACCAAGGAGCTTTTATTGTAATTTTGTTTGAAAGAAAACAGGCTATATAGCGTTTATATAACTTTCCCTTTTATCAGGGGCTGTCGCCGCACGCTTTGCCTGAAGCGGACGGCAGACACAGAGCAGTGTAAAAAATTAGGGAATTATTGGCGTACAGTTGGAGGCTGACAGCGGTTATGTAACGCAAACTGCAGCCCCAAAAAAAATTATACACAAGCTGCAAAAAGACCTAGTTGCGTAATAGTGAAGCACTACAACTCCCAGCAGCCACGCAGTAAAATGCAGATGTTCAGAAGTAGCCCTAAGGACCGTTGGGATACTTGTTGACAGGATTGTACACTACCACTGTCCCTGCCTGACCAGTACTGCCCCTATACTCTGTATAATTGACTGCAAACTGAGAACGCGATAGCTGTAATAGCTTGCAGAGCCTGAGATGAGAGAAATTTTTTGGTGCAAAACTGCTCCCAGAAGCCACAACAGTAATGTACACTGTCAGATGTGGCCCTAAGAAAGACCGCTGGGGTTCTTTAAGACGCTAACACTATCCCTGAATGAGCAACCGCACCTTCCCTTATTTCTGCCAGCGTGTCTGAGGCGAGCCGCGGGCGGGACCGCTTTAAATACTGTCACTTGATCTCACCAGGCACTCACTGCAGGGGGGTGGGATAGGGCTGGAAAGTCACAGGAGGAAGTTGTAATGCCTTCCCTGCATGTCTATTGGCTAGAAAATGACGCTAAACATGCAGGGAAAGAAATGGAATTGACTCGAGTACCGCGTGGTGCTCGTCTCTAGTAACGAGCATCTCGAACACCCTAATACTCAAACGAGCATCAAGCTCGGATGAGTACGCTTGCTCATCTCTAGTCGCTACTTATTTTGGCATTCATTTTATATTTCTTCATCAGCATGTGTTTTTATGTATATATTTACTTTTTATAAAAAAAATACACTCAGGGCTGGGAAGAAGTTCTTTCAATATTCCTCAGTATGCAGTCCAGCTCTCATGAAGTAAAGAAAGACCATTGCCAGGAGATAGTATTCATCATAGTCTGAAGTGCTTTGTAGCATTTTTACTAACCTTCTCACAAGTGTCCCAGTCCACCCAAGCTCTGAATCCAGCCCAGAAGAGCAACATGTGGTCATGGTGGAGTTTTTCTCTCTCCTGTGTCTAGGTGTATCCCAAGGCTCATCTATTAAATCTCATGGCAAAAGCAGACTTCCTCTTCCATCTGATTGGCTACAAACCTAGCAGGAAAAAATAATGAATCACTATTTATTGTAGTACTCACTTTATATCTATTCATAAGCAAACTGTTCTAAAAATTTTGGAGCTGGGAAGCAGTTCTTTCGATATTCCTCAGTCCGCAGTCTGGCTCTCATAAAGTAAACGAAGACCATTGACGGGAGGTACTATTGGGACACTTGGAACTTTTGTGTAACCTGTTTTTCCTATTGAAGAGCCTTTCTGTGTCCTGACAATCCCTTTTAACATGGCAGATAATCTATAAACTGGCACTATTTATTTCTTCCCATAATAATTTCTTACCTTGTCAGTCTCATGTAGCTGTCTGTGATGAGAAACAACCAGATGTATATATCGTCTAGGAAAAGAAGAAATATATCTTTCATAAACATCATTTTTAACTTTTTTTAGTGACTAACAGATTAACAAATAAAGTGATGGCTATCTACTATAGTGTGCACCTGCTTCACCACTAGAAGTAATAGCAGTAATGGGTCTCACCAAAGACTCTCTGAAGAATGCAGCCATCTCCAGTTGCCATAGGGTCTATCCCTTCTTTCTCCTCTTTTGAAGGTGTCGCTGGATGGTAGACCTTGAACTGTGGCAGAATGATACTATATTAGGCAAACTTCACATGAGTGGATTACAGCCACACTTCTTCATCCATGGTATGGATGCGTTTACTGGCCTAACTAATTTACTGCCCAAAACTTTTACCATCCCAGGAATCTACCACCACAGACAATGGGGTTGTACCACAATAGGCTTTTATTACTGCTATGCTAAATGTCTGAAGGTGTCACAGCTGGGACCTCAACAATCCTGAGAACAAGGATCCAGTGTACGCACCCCTATATATAGTAAGTTAAAGTGAAATTTATTACCTCCCATCAATCACAAAGAGGGTACAGCAACATGCAGAACAGGAAAAACCCCAGTGGAGGAAATCTATAGGGAAACAATGGTGGCTGTACTGTCCTGCCTTCCGGGCAAACTTGGGGAGGGCAAAATTATAAATGTGTGCAAGACACAAGAACAGTGATTGTATGTGTATTTGCACCTATAAGTATGTACCATGAATGTGTAATCTGTTACCGCTCAGCTTCTGGATCTTCTGGCTGGCTCACAATTGCCATTCCTCCTTTTATGGCTGCCTCTCAGACTTACCCTTTGCATAGAGGAAGACAGATTGCCTTACAAAGCCTGTAGAGATGAAGGCTGCTCCATGGGCCATAGCGAAGCGTGGCTGTCATGGATGGGTCTCTCACGTCTCCATGCCCATTGTAGAGTATTTTCTACAATGATCTAGAATTAAACACATGGATAACATTATCACATTAATCCCAGATTGAAGTACTCATTTTTACTAACCTGCTCACAGGTATACCCTTTCACCCACGCTCTGAATCCAATCCAACGAAGCAACATGTGGTCATGGTGGAGTTTTTCTCTCTTCTGTGTCCAAGTGTATCCTGAGACCTACCAATATATCTCATGATGGAAGACGACTTCCTCTTCTATCTGGTTGGCTAAGAACGTGGCAGAAGAAAAAAATAATTCACTAATTTTAGTTTTCATTCTATATCTATTCATAAGCAAACTGTTCTAAAAGAAATTCAGATCTGGGAAGAAGTTGTTTTGATTTTCCTAAGTATGCAGTCCAGCTCTTCTGAAGTAAACTAGGACCATCGTCAGGGAATACTAGTGGGATGAGAAGGACAGTGTGTTTTTTTTTTTTTTTCTTCTTACCAATTATGTTAAAAGCATATAGAAACAAGATCAACAAGGCATATGTTAAATAAAGCAACAAACTCTGGAACTGCAGGAAACTGAGCTGCGGAGTGTAGAGAAAGGACCAGCCAGAAATGATGGCAACGCAGGGACCCATCTGCACCTGAACTGCGACAAGTCATAACATAGTAACATAGTAACATAGTATGTAAGGCCGAATGAAGACATTGTCCATCTAGTCCAGCCTGTCTATCCTACTGTGTTGATCCAGAGGAAGGCAAAAAACCCCAAGGCCAGAAGTCAATTGGCTCTTTTGGGGAAAAAATTCCTTCCCGACTCCCTAATGGCAATCAGACTGTTCCCTGGATCAACCCCTAATAGTTCCTACCTGCCTATATACCAGGATTGACACTTAAACTAAAATTTATATCCTGTAATATCCTTCTCCAGAAAGACATCAAGTCCCCTTTTAAACTCCTCTATGGATTTTGCCATCACCACTTCCTCCGGTAGAGAGTTCCACAGTCTAACTGCTCTTACAGTAAAGAACCCCTTTCTGTGTTGGTGATGAAACCTACTTTCCTCTAATCGTAGCGGATGTCCTCTTGTTACCGTCGTGGTCCTGGGTGTAAACAGATCGTGGGAGAGATCCATGTGTTGTCCCCTCATGTACTTATACATGGTTATTTGGTCGCCTCTTAACCTTCTTTTTTCTAGAGTAAATAGTCCCAATTTGGACAGCCTCTCTGGGTATTCCAGTCCCGTCATTCCATGTATTAGTTTAGTCGCTCTTCTTTGAACCCCCTCAAGCACTGTTACATCTTTCCTGAGCACCGGTGTCCAGAATTGTACGCAGTACTCCATGTGAGGCCTGACAAGTGCCTTATATAATGGAAGGATAATGTTCTCGTCCTTCGCCCCTATACCTCTTTTAATGCACCCCAAGACTTTATTTGCCTTTGCAGCGGCTGACTTGCATTGGTTACTCCAGTTTAGTCTATTATCCACTAGTACCCCCAGATCCTTTTCCATATCACTTTTCCCTAGTGGTACCCCATTAAGTGAATATTGGTGACATCCGTTCCTCCTGCCCATGTGCATAGTCTTACATTTTTCAACATTGAACTTCATTTGCCATTTTTCTGCCCAAGCCCCCAGCTTGTCCAGGTCCGTTTGTAGCCACACATTGTCCTCCGTTGCATTAATTATATTGTATAATTTTGTGTCATCTGCAAATATTGATATTTTGCTGTGCAGCCCCTCTATCAGGTCATTGATAAATATATTGAACAGAATGGGGCCTATTACTGAACCCTGTGGCACCCCGCTAGCGACTGTGGTCCAATCAGAGTACGAACCATTTATTACCACCCTCTGCTTTCTATCGTTGAGCCAATTTTTTACCCACTTACACACGTTTTCGCCCAATCCGAGCTGCCTCATTTTGTATATTAGCCTATTATGAGGCACGGTGTCAAAGGCTTTAGAGAAGTCCAGATATACAAGATCAATAGATTCTCCCTGGTCCAGCTTAGAGCTTACTTCATCGTAGAAACTGATCAGATTTGTCTGACATGAGCGACCCTTCATGAATCCATGTTGGTGAGGAGTTATTCCCTTAATCTCCTTGAGGTACTCATCGATTGCGTCTCTCAGAATCCCCTCGAAAATTTTTCCCGTTACTGAAGTGAGACTTACTGGCCTGTAGTTACCAGGCTCACTTTTGCTCCCTTTTTTGTAAATTGGGACCACGTTGGCAATGCGCCAGTCCAATGGTACTACTCCGGTCTTAATAGTGTCTAGAAATATTAGGTATAGCGGCCTAGCTATCTCGTCACTTAGTTCCTTTAGTATCCTTGGGTGTAATCCATCTGGGCCCGGTGATTTATCAATTTTAGTTTTCTTTAGACGCTTCCGCACCTCCTCCTGCGTTAGGTATGAGATATTTTGTGAGGGGTTCGTTTTATTCCCCTGCATCTCGTATGGCATTTCCTTTTCTTTGGTGAACACACTTGAGAAGAAATTGTTTAGTAGATTTGCTTTCCCTTCGTCATCATCAATGATTTCTCCTGCATTGTTTTTTAAAGGGCCAGCGCTCTCCCTGCAAATCCTTTTGCTGTTTATGTAGTTGAAAAATAGCTTCGGGTTGTTTCTGCTCTCTTTTGCGATCCGTCTTTCTGCTTCCTCCTTGGCAGTTTTGATCGTATCTTTGCATATTTTGTTTTTTTCCCTGTATGATTTTAGCGCTTCTTCGCTGCCTTGTTGCTTTAGTAGTTTGAACGCTTTCTTTTTTTCGTTTATTGCCCCTCTTACCGTCTTGTCGAGCCACATTGGTTTCCTTTTAGTTGAGTTTCTTTTATTTTTAAAGGGAATGAACTGCTCACATGAGGCGATTAGGATCCTTTTGAACTTTTCCCATTTGTCCTCCGTACTGATATTTTTGAGGATGTTGTCCCAATTAATGTTACCGATAGTAGTTCTAAGCTCATCAAATTTTGCTTTACTAAAGTTTAGTTTCTTTGTCACTCCCTGATAAGGCTTCCTATTGATTGACAGCTGGAAGTTGATTATATTGTGGTCACTGTTCCCCAAGTGCCCCTCAACCTGCACCCCCTTTATACGTTCCGGTTTGTTGGTTAGTACTAGGTCCAGAATGGCCCTCCCTCTTGTTGGTTCCTGCACAAGTTGGTTCAGGTAATTGTCTTTAATTACTCTCAAGAACTTATCACCCCTGTGAGATTTGCAGGTTTCGTTCTCCCATGTTATATCTGGGTAATTAAAGTCCCCCATGATAATTACTTCGTTTCGTTTTGACACCTCTTCTATCTGCCTTAGTAGTAAGTCTTCAGTTTCTTCTGTTGCTTTTGGTGGTCTATAGAAGACCCCTATCAGGATTTTGTTATTTTTTCCTCCCTGTATTTCTACCCACAGAGATTCCACCTGTTCGTCTCCTTCCCCTATATCCTCCCGTAGCCTCGGCTTCAAGTTCGATTTGACGTACAGACATACCCCTCCCCCTTTCTGGTTCCTTCGGTCTCTTCTGAAGAGATTGTACCCCTGCAAATTCACCGCCCAATCGCACTTATCATCAAGCCATGTTTCCGTAATTCCGACTATATCATAACTTTCATCAGTCATTCTTGCTTCAAGCTCACCCACTTTACCGATCAGACTTCGTGCATTCGTGATCATACAATTTATTTCATTTTTTTTGTTTTTTAAATTTGTTTTGTTGCTATTCGTACTATTGGCTGATCTATCAGTTCTAACTGTACTAACCCCACCCCCTGCTCGTCCCCCATTCCCTTTGCTTGGACCCAGATCGCTAATTACACTGGCTACCCCACTATTTCTCATTTTACCCTCCCCCCCAGTCCCTAGTTTAAACAATCCTCCAGCCTTCTAGCCATCTTTTCCCCCAGCACAGCTGCACCCTCCCCATTTAGATGCAGCCCGTCCCTACGGTAGAGCCTGTAGCCGACCGCAAAGTCAGCCCAGTTCTCCAGGAACCCAAATCCCTCCTTCTTGCACCAACTCCGGAGCCACTTGTTTACCTCCCTAAGATCCTGCTGCCTTTCTAGTGTGGCATTAGGTACAGGTAGTATTTCCGAGAAAACTACCCTGGAGGTCCGTGCCCTGAGCTTGGACCCTAAGTCCCTGAAATCATTTTTGAGGGCCCTCCATTGACCTCTAATTTGTTCATTGGTGCCAACGTGCACCATGACCGCTGGATCCTCACCAGCCCCTCCCAGTAATCTGTCAATCCGATCCGCGATGTGTCGAACTCGAGCGCCAGGAAGACAACACACCGTTCGACGATCCCGGTCTTTATGGCAGATTGCCCTCTCTGTCCCCCTAATAATTGAGTCCCCCACCACTAGAACCTGTCTAGCCTGCCCTGCGCTCCCCGTCCCCGTCTCACTGGAGCAGTCATCCCCCTGGATGTTTTGAAAGATCCATGGGTGGTGCCGTTGACTTTGCAGACCTGTGTTTTCCAAGTTAAAAGGGAACAAGTTCTGATACAGCTTTAAAGGACAGATAGGCTGAAGCAACACAATTTTATTAAGATAATGAACCAAATTGTATAAAATAAGTGCTAATTAAACTAAATTACATGAAATGGGTGATATGGCATACACTTTTACAATATTTCTTATGCAAAGGTTAAGTACTGATATCACCAAGAGTTATACATTAGAGATGAGCGAACGTACTCGTTGAGGGCTATTTGTCAATCGAGTTTTTTTTTTTTTTCCCGAGTAACTGCTAGAGATGAGCGAGCACCAAAATGCTCGGGTGCTCGTTACTCGGGACGAAAATTTCGCGATGCTCGAGGGTTCGTTTAGAATAACGAACCCCATTGAAGTCAATGGGCGACCCGAGCATTTTTGTATATCGCCGATGCTCGCTAAGGTTTCCATTTGTGAAAATCTGGGCAATTCAAGAAAGTGATGGGAACGACGCAGCAACGGATAGGCAGGCGAGGGGCTACATGTTGGGCTGCATCTCAAGTTCCCAGGTCCCACTATTAAGCCACAATAGCGGCAAGAGTGCCCCCCCCCCCCTCCCAACAATTTTTACTTCTGAAAAGCCCTCATTAGCAATGCATACCTTAGCTAAGCACCACACTACCTCCAACAAAGCACAATCACTGCCTGCATGACACTCCGCTGCCACTTCTCCTGGTTACATGCTGCCCAACCCCCCCCCCCCCCGCATGACCCAGTGTCCACAGCACACACCAAAGTGTCCCTGCACAGCCTTCAGCTGCCCTCATGCCACGCCATACTCATGTCTATTTAGAAGTGCGTCTGCCATGAGGAGGAACCGCAGGCACACACTGCAGAGGGTTGGCACGGCTAGGGAGCGACCCTCTTGAAAAGGGGCAGGACGATAGCCCACAATGCTGTACAGAAGCAATGAGAAATATAATCCTGTACCACCACCATCAGGAGCTGCACACGTGGGCATAGCAATGGGGAACCTATGTGCCACACACTATTCATTCTGTCAAGCTGTCTGCATGCCCCAGTCAGACTGCGTTTTTTTATAAATAGTCACAGGCAGGTACAACTCCGCAATGGGAATTCCGTGTGCACCCACAGCATGGGTGGCTCCCTGGAACCCACCGGCTGTACATTAATGTATCCCATTGCAGTGGCCTGGACAGCAGAGCTAACGTCAGATTAAATGCAGGTGGGCTTCGGCCCAAACTGCATGCCCCAGTCAGGCTCGAGTTTTTTATAAGTATACATAGGCACGTACATCTCCCTAATGGGAAGTCCATGTGGACCGACAGCATGGGTGGGTCCCAGGAAGCCACTGGCGGTACATAAATATATCCCATTGCAGTGCCCAGCACAGCTGATGTAACGTCAGCTTTAATGCAGGTGGGCAAAAAATTAATTGGATTACACTGTAGGCTAGGGCCCAACAAAATTGGTGTACCAACAGTACTAATGTACCTCAGAAAAATTGCCCATGCCCAACCAAGAGGGCAGGTGAAACCCATTAATCGCTTTGGTTAATGTGGCTTAATTTGTAACTAGGCCTGGAGGCAGCCCAGTTTAAAATAAAAATTAGTTCAGGTGCAAGGTTCAATGCTTTAATGAGCATTGAAACGTATAAAAATTGTTTACAAAAATTATATGACTGAGCCTTGTGGGCCTAAGAAAAATTGCCCGTTCGGCGTGATTACGTGAGGTTGCAGCAGGGGGAGGATGAATAGAATACACAGATTGATGAAGCAAAAATGTCCCCATTTTTGATGGTGATAGAGAACGATGCTTCCATCCACGGGTGCAGCCTACGTATTGCTTAGGTATCGCTGCTGTCCGCTGGTGGAGAAGAGAAGTCTGGGGAAATCCAGGCTTTGTTCATCTTTGAGTATAAGCCTGTCGGCACTGTCGGTTGACAGGCGGGTACGTTTATCCATGATGATTCCCCCAGCCGCACTAAACACCCTCTGACAAGACGCTAGCCACAGGACAAGCAAGCACCTCCAGGGCATACAGCGCGAGTTCAGGCCACGTGTCCAGCTTCGACACCTAGTAGTTGTAGGGGGCAGAGGCGTCACCGAGGACGGTCATGCGATTGGCTACGTACTCCCTCACCATCCTTTTACAGTGCTCCCGCCAACTCAGCCTTGACTGGGGAGCGGTGACACAGTCTTGTTGGGGAGCCATAAAGCTGGCAAAGGCCTTGGAGAATGTTCCCCTGCCTGCGCTGTACATGCTGCCTGATCTCTGCGCCTCCCCTGCTACCTGGCCCTCGGAACTGCACCTTCTGCCACTAGCGCTGTCGGATGGGAATGTTACCATCAGTTTGTCCGCCAGGGTCCTGTGGTATAGCATCACTCTCGAACCCCTTTCCTCTTCGGGTATGAGAGTGGAAAGGTTCTCCTTATACCGTGGGTCGAGCAGTGTGTACACCCAGTAATCCGTAGTGGCCAGAATGCGTGTAACGCGAGGGTCTCGAGAAAGGCATCCTAACATGAAGTCAGCCATGTGTGCCAGGGTACCTGTATGCAACACATGGCTGTCCTCACTAGGAAGATCACTTTCAGGATCCTCCTCCTCCGGCCATACACGCTGAAAGGATGACAGGCAAGCAGCATGGGTACCCTCAGCAGTGGGCCAAGCTGTCTCTTCCCCCTCCTCCTCCTCCTCCTCCTCAACGCGCTGAGATATAGACATGAGGGTGCTCTGACTATCCAGCGACATACTGTCTTCCCACGCCTCCGTTTCCGAGTGCAAAGCATCTGCCTTTATGCTTTGCAGGGAACTTCTCAAGATGCATAGCAGAGGAATGGTGACGCTAATGATTGCAGCATCCCCGCTCACCATCTGGATAGACTCCTCAAAGTTTCCAAGGACCTGGCAGATGTCTGCCAACCAGGCCCACTCTTCTGTAAAGAATTGAGGAGGCTGACTCCCACTACGCCGCCCATGTTGGAGTTGGTATTCCACTATAGCTCTACGCTGCTCATAGAGCCTGGCCAACATGTGGAGCATAGAGTTCCACCGTGTGGGCACGTCGCAGAGCAGTCGGTGCACTGGCAGATTAAACTGATGTTGCAGGGTCCGCAGGGTGGCAGCGTCCGTCTTGGAGTTGCGGAAATGTGCGCTGACCCGGCGCACCTTTCCGAGCAGGTATGACAAGTGTGGGTAGCTTTTCAGAAAGCGCTGAACCACCAAATTAAAGACGTGGGCCAGGCATGGCACATGCGTGAGGCTGCCGAGCTGCAGAGCCGCCACCAGGTTACGGCCGTTGTCACACACGACCATGCCCGGTTGGAGGCTCAGCGGCGCAAGCCAGCGGTCAGTCTGCTCTGTCAGACCCTGCAGCAGTTCGTGGGCCGTGTGCCTCTTCTCTCCTAAGCTGAGTAGTTTCAGCACGGCCTGCTGACGCTTGCCCACCGCTGTGCTGCCACGCCGCGCGACACCGACTGCTGGCGACGTGCTGCTGCTGACACATCTTGATTGCGAGACAGAGGTTGCGTTGGAGGAGGAGGGTAGTTTAGTGGAGGAAGCATACACCGCCGCAGATACCAGCACCGAGCTGGGGCCCGCAATTCTGGGGGTGGGTAGGACGTGAGCGGTCCCAGCCTCTGACTCTGTCCCAGCCTCCACTAAATTCACCCAATGTGCCGTCAGGGAGATATAGTGGCCCTGCCTGCCTGTGCTTGTCCACGTGTCCGTTGTTAAGTGAATCTTGGCAGTAACCGCGTTGGTGAGGGCGCGTACAATGTTGCGGGAGACGTGGTCGTGCAGGGCTGGGTCGGCACATCGGGAAAAGTAGTGGCAACTGGGAACCGAATAGCGCGGGGCCGCCGCCGCCATCATGCTTTTGAAAGCCTCCGTTTCCACAAGCCTATACGGCAGCATCTCCAGGCTGATCAATTTGGCAATGTGCACGTTTAACGCTTGAGCGTGCGGGTGCGTGGCGGCGTACTTGCGCTTGCGCTCAAACACTTGCGCTAGCGACGGCTGGACGCTGCGCTGACAGACATTGCTGGATGGGGCCGAGGACAGTGGAGGTGAGGGTGTGGGTGCAGGCCAGGAGACGGTAGTGCCTGTGTCCTCAGAGGGGGGTTGGATCTCAGTGGCAGATTGGGGCACAGGGGGAGAGGCAGTGGTGCAAACCGGAGGCGGTGAACGGCCTTCGTCCCACCTTGTGGGGTGCTTGGCCATCATATGCCTGCGCATGCTGGTGGTGGTGGCTCCCCAGCTGATCTTGGCGTGACAAAGGTTGCACACCACTGTTCGTCAGTCGTCAGGCGTCTCTGTGAAAAACTGCCACACCGTAGAACACCTTGACCTCTGCAGGGTGGCATGGCGTGAGGGGGCGCTTTGGGAAACAGTTGGTGGATTATTCGGTCTGGCCCTGCCTCTACCCCTGGCCACCGCACTGGCTCGGCCTGTGCCCACACCCTGACTTGGGCCTCCGCGTCCTCACCCGCGTCCACGTCCTCTAGGCCTACACCTACGCCTCAGCATGCTGTATTACCAGTAGTGCAGAAACAGAACGCTGTAATTAAATGTGCCACTTATTGGCCTGTGGTTGGAGGCTGACTTCGCTTACGGAATGCACAGCAGAGCCAGGAAAGAATTTTGCGCAAGCCTGCTGTAACACTTAGCTGGCTGCGTATGAATTAGGACGACAACTACACCCAGCACAGACCCAGTTCACTGAGGACATCCACAGGCAGCCCAAATAGATTTTTTTCCCCAAATGTTTTAGGAAAGGCCCACTGCCTATATTCAATAAATGTCTTCTGTCCCTGCGTCACCACTACTGGCCCTGGAGTATGTATAATAACTGCAGACTGTTGCACTGTGGACAGGAGTACAGCGGTGATGTAAGAGGCAACACAAAGCCAGGAAATAATTTTGCGCAAGCCTGCTGTAACACTTAGCTGGCTGCGTATGAATTAGGAGGACAACTACACCCAGCACAGACCCAGTACACTGAGGACAGTCACAGGCAGCCCAAATAGATTTTTTTCCCCAAATGTTTTTGGAAAGGCCCACTGCCTATATTCAATAAATATGTCTTCTGTCCCTGCCTCACCACCACTACTGGCCCTGGAGTATGTATAATTACTGCAGGGCGCAATGCTCTGCACGGCCGATATACAAAAAAAAAAGTGCAACACTGCAAAAAGCAGCCTCCACACTACTGCACACGGTTAGATGTGGCCCTAAGAAGGACCGTTGGGGTTCTTGAAGCCTAAAATACTCCTAACACTCTCCCTACAGCAGCTCCGGCACCAACAGCACTTTCCCTGATCTCTGTCAGAATGCATCTGTGGCGAGCCGCGGGAGGGGCCGATTTATATACTCGGGTGACACCTGATCTCGCCAGCCACTCACTGCAGGAGGGTGGTATAGGGCTTGAACGTCACAGGGGGAAGTTGTAATGCCTTCCCTGTCTTTCTATTGGCCAGAAAAGCGCGCTAACGTCTCAGAGATTAAAGTGAAAGTAAATCGAACATCGCGTGGTACTCGTCACGAGTAACGAGCATCTCGAACGAGTATCAAGCTCGGACGAGTACGTTCGCTCATCTCTAATATTGATTAATTAAATCTGGTTTACATGATTGTTCAGTCTTTTTGAACGTATGTAAATTATGTCTTTTACCCCAATCCATCATGCAACTCTGATCCATATTGCAACATTTTATGCTGATCTTATGTATCAGCAAATAGGGATCTTCTCCATCCTTGGGTTGAGCATAAAAACGTCCAGAATGTTCTTTTCCTCTATAAACTTGTGCTATTCCTTTTTAAAAGTAGCATTTGGTATTGTACATCCAATCAAGTGTGTGCATGTGAAATTATCTTGTCTTCTTGGTTTGGCACTTTTTGTCCATTGCCATCTCCATTCTAGATCGGGAGTTCCATCAGGTGCTCTAATTGCTGTCAACTGCTCTCCTGGGGTAAGTGGATTTGCCAAAGGAACCAAAAGTGCCAGCAGACCAATCACCCGAATATACCATTGAATCTAAAAAGCTCAAACAGCATACAATTACTCTCTGAGATAGCATATTTCTGTTGGTACATGTTCCCATTTCTTTCATTATCAGTACCACGTTGTCTGCGCCTCTAGCGATGATTTCAGCTGCTTCAGGAGGACGCTTATCTCCTGGCTGCTTTTCCATATCTTGGCACTGTTATTCAAGGGGTCAATGGAACCAAAATTCTTATCCACTCGTACAGTAACCAAAGTGGGGGCTTGTCCTTTTACCACTTGCATCTTAGAAATGGACATGACCAACAGCTGTGCAATCCTGTCTCCTTTTTTGAATCAATAATTTCACCTTGGTAATCTTGATCAATGATTCCACCCATTACCTGTAGTACTTTCAAAGCCAATCCAGATTGTGGAGCTATCAATCCAAAATGATATGGAGGCATTTGAATACCAATTGCTGTTCTAATTGTTTTTACTACTGCTTTGTCTAAACCAATTTCTTCATGAGCATTCAGATCTAACCCTGCTGCCTGTGGAGTAGACCTATATGGACCCAATGCACCTGGTTCTATTTCCTAATAAATAATCGTTTGCTCAGATGCTGTAGCTTGTAAAGGCATTACTGCCAAATTGGGAGTAGTCATTCTCATTAATGGAGTTTCCTGTTCTCCGATTGGCCAATTTTTATTCAGAACATTTTAAGGCCTCATTAAGAGGTCCCCATTGTTTATAGGTTCCTCCTGCTAACTTTCTCTTAACATTCCATTCATCCTCACTACTAAACCAGCAGCTTGAGGATAATGCGGAATGTGAAAAATCCATTCAATATTGTCTCTACAAAATTGTGCAACTTTCAGACTTGAAAAAAATGCAGCGAATTGTGCGTGATAAAAACGCACAAGTAAAACGCAAGTGTGCAAGAGCCCTTAGGCTTTCAAAGTACTATTAGCATTAGCCATCTTACTTGGACATTCCAACATATACCCTGAATATGTATCCACAGCCGTGCATACATATACACATCCAGTATCCTGGGGGCAAAGGACCGATTTTGTAATCTATCTGCCAAATTTGCCCAGGCAATTTTCCCCGAGCAATTTGGCCTCGAACTACATGGGGAACAGGCCTGTGCTGTGAATGTTGACAAACCGGACATTTTGAGAATTACTTCCTTTATCATATCTAACCTGATGAACAGGTTCTCTGACTTCAGCAGTTGATATTTTCGAGTGTTAATCAGCTATTGTATTGTAAAGTCTTTCCAGGGTATCTGCGGTACAATGAGCATCAACATGAAATACAGTAACTTTTACTCACTGCACAATTGCCCAAATATCTTGCCACAATTCCTCCCCCCACACTTCTTTGCTATAAATCTTAAAAATCATTCTCTGCCCATGTGGGAAGCCATGTAGTCAATCCATTTGCCACTGACCAAGAGTCTGTGTACACGGAGCATTCACTCAGAGATTCCTGTCATAATACACTATAAACAGCATATAATTCTGCATATTGACTACTCTTTCCCTCACCTGTTATTAGCATTCTGTTAGGTCATCCAAACATGGCAGACAAAGTGCGCTGAGGCCATAGGCCTCTGCCCACATCCTTAGCAATGGCGGGCATAGACCGGACTCCGATGCTAGTACAGCAGTGAACGTTTCATTAATGCTGTTACGCTCCTCTGCTTTGGCCCAAACGAGTTTCTCAGATAGCTGTGGTAAAACGAGATAAATTCATGATGTGCATTGCTTATCCCCTGACCCCAAGCAGGAGGTGGCCTTACAAGGCCAAGAAACCATGACCAGGGCCCGCTGTAGCCTGTGTGGGAAGGATGTGAGCGGGCCCTTGACTGGCTCGGTCCCAGCAAATACCTTGTGAGACCCAAGGTGCTGCAACTGACATAGCAATCAGCAGTCCATGTGCCCACACAGTATTCATTTTGTCTAGGTGTCAGATAGCTCTAGTGACACCGCAAGGGGAAAGGCATCTGCACTATGCACCCTACCCAAGTCAGTCAGTCACTTTGTGCCAGACAGGGAAATCCCTGCTATGGGAAGTCTTTGTGCACCCACAGCATAGGCAAGCCGAAGGAACCCTAAGACAGTAATAAATATGAAGAAATGATAGTGCCCAAACATGCCAGACTTTCACTGTGCCGAGGACATAGGCCTCTGCACACACCCTCAGCAATCGTGGGCATAGAGCAGACTTCGATGCTAGTACAGCTGTGAAGGTCTCATCAATGCAGTAACGCTCCTCTTCTTTGGCCCAAACCAGTGTCTCATAACTGTGGTAACACGGGAGAAAATACATGATGCCCAGTGCTGATCCCCTGACCCCAAGCAGGAGGAGGAGGTGGCATTACAAGCCCAAGACACCATGAATAGGACCCAGTATCGTCTGTGTGGGAAGCACATTTAGCGGGCCCTGAGTCAGGCTTGGTTCCAAGCCTCCACCTTTGTGACCCAAGGTGCCCTGAGTTGCATAGCAATGGGAAATCCATGTGTTGCAACATAGCTCAACACTGGAAGGGGCAGTCTTTGAGTTCCTTGGCCTAGCCTATGCTGTTAGTGCACAAAGATGGTATTACACAGGAAGAAATCGGAGTGCCCAACCATGGGAGAGTTGCGCCCCGCCAAGCAACTTGGCCTCGGCCAGCAATTCTGGCCTAGTCAGTCACTGTACTATTTGGGCCAGATAGGTAGTACACCGCGATGGGAAGACTTAGTGCACCCATAGTATAGACAGACCCCTGTACAATTCCTGTAGCAAAGGTATAACGGACCCCTGTAACATTTTTGTAGCTGCAGTATAGGCAGACCTCTAACATTTTTGTAGCTGCAGTATAGGCAGACCCCTGTAACATTTTTGTAGCTGCAGTATAGGCAGACCCCTGTACCATTTTTGTAGCTGCAGTATAGGCAGACCCCTGTAACATTTTTGTAGCTGCAGTATAGGCAGACCACTGTAACATTTTTTGTAGCTGCAGTATAGGCAGACCCCAGTACCATTTTTTGTAGCTGCAGTATAGGCAGACCCCAGTACCATTTCTCTAGCAGCAGTATAGGCAGACCCCAGTACCATTTCTCTAGCAGCAGTATAGGCAGACCCCAGTACCATTTCTCTAGCAGCAGTATAGGCAGACCCCAGTACCATTTCTCTAGCAGCAGTATAGGCAGACCCCAGTACCATTTATATAGCGGAAGTATAGGCAGACCCCAGTACCATTTATATAGCGGAAGCATAGGCTGTGAGGAAGGAGGAGCAGCAGCCAGAGGATTCAGAGTTGCAGCAGTGGACGGTGTAGAAGACAGGTTGCTGGAGACATTGCTGGATGGATTTTCTGCCATCCACAACAGGACCTGCTCACACTGCTCTGTTTGCAATAAAGGTCTACCACGTGGACCCATAAATTGTGATATGAAGCTGGGGACCCCAGAAACTTGCCTCTCTTCTAATCCCGCAGCAGCCACCTGGGATTCACATGGACCAGGAACTCGGCCTGTGCCCACACCCTCATTTGGAACTCCGCATCGTCGCCCGCATCCACGTCCTCGATCCCCTACCCCTCAGCATGGTGCATTACGAATAGAGCAGACACAGACCACTGTAAATAATTATGGAATTATATGCGTACACTTTCATGCAGAGAGCGGAATCGTAACGCTAACTCCAGGCACAAAAAAAATTGAAGGAAGGCCGCAAACGGGTCTAGCAATGCAATAGTGATGCACCAAAACTCCCACCAGGAACCCAGGAAAATACAGATGGTCAGAGGTAGCCCAACGAAGGAGCTTTTTTTTTTGCTTTTTTTTTTTAAAGACAGGCTATATACTGTGTATATCACTTTCCCTCTAAGTACCTGTGTTGGCCGTACGCTGAGCGTCAAATTCACTGCAGACACAGACCGGTGTAAATCTTGGAATTATGTGCATAGACGTTGTCGCTGAGAGCTGTATAGTAAGGCAAACTCCAGGCAGAAAAAGTCAGGAAGGCCGCAAACAGGCCTAAGTGCAATAGTGATGGACTAAAACTCCCACCAGACACCCAGTAAAATTTTAGACTGTCAGATGTGGCCCTAAGAATGATCGTAGCGGTTCATGGAGACAGGATCCTACACTACACTAACGCTGTCCCTATACTATGCAGTACAAACTGCAGCCTGAGAACGCTATAGCTGTAATGGCCTGCACGCCCGATATACAAAAAAAAATAAAAATTTGCAAAACTGCTACCAGCAACCACAACAGTAATGCACACGATCAGATGTGGCCTTAAGAAGGACCGTTCTTGTACACAGGATCCTACACTGACACTATCCCTAAATAAGCAGCAGCACTCTCCCTGATCTCTCCCAGTGTGTGTCTGAGGCGAGCCGCGGGCGGCCCCACTTTAAATACTCGGTTACTTGATCTTGCCAGCCACTCACTGCAGGGGGCTGGGATAAGGCTGGAACATCACAGGAGGAAGTTGTAATGCCTTCCCTGCATGTCTATTGGCCAGAAAATGGCACAAAACATTCAGGAAAGGAAATGGAATTGACGCGAATATCGCGTGGTGCTCGCCTCAGGGTACTCGAGATGCTCGTTACTCAATACTCGAATGAGCATCAAGCTCGGATGAGTACGTTCGCTCCTCTTAGTGTACATGGCTTATGGCATTATTTTCTTTGTTCTACAAATTGCCTTATCAATCCCATATTTGGTCATTTTTTCACTTAGTATGAGATATTTTGTCAAATGCTTTACTAAATTCAAGATATACTATACCCACCGCATTATCCTGATCAAGCCAATTGGTGATTCTATCATAGATGGAAATTTAGATTCGTCTGGCATGACTTTTGTTACAAACCCATGCTGGCTTTCCTGGTAAAAGATAGATGAAAAGTGATCTCACCTCTTTGCCAGGTTGTGCTTGCTCCTTTTTTATTTTCTTTAGCAGGAATATTCCCACGCCCTTCACCACTCAATCCCAGTGGTCTGTTTAGCACATAGCCTGACCTCCTGGATTTATTATGTCTGTGAAAAAGTTTCCTGCTTTTATTTATCAGTGCTCATACATCAGGATTGCATGGAGAACGCGTTTCGATTCAACTCAGAACCTTGTTCACCTCATCTCGACATTACATCCTGTTTCCTTAAGACCAACTTTCATTAAAAACACTTGATTTTTATCCCCTTATTACCTCAGTTTTGGGTAGTGCTGCCTCTCTGCTCTCAAAGATTGCCATACCGATATAATACTGCACTCATATCCTTTTACATGCTATATTTATATCAGGGTTTCGTTTTCAATATGTTATTACTTGTAATAAAACACACTCCTCCTAACAAGAAACCTCATGAAAAGATGCAGTTTAAGGCCGGCTTTACACGAACGGAGCGGAAATCTGCAGCGTATTTCTGTAGCGGGAGCACTGTGGTAGTAAACAATGTTGCCAGCGGTATATCACGTTTTTCCGTGCGTATTTCTGCAGTTGTGCCACGGGAAAAACGCACGGAAAAAAACGCAACACTAATCACTCCCTGGCAGGTTGTCCAGCCCTGTGGAAAAATGCATAGATATATATAGCCAACGCCCAGTATTCAGTGTCTTTGTTCCTCTGACACGGGACATACTAGAAGCAGTCTCTACAGAATGTTTCCTTACGAAGCAGCGTTGTGGTCCTGGCTGCTCCATGCGAGCCAGCCAAACGGCAGTTGAGGAGGAGCCCCCCCGCCCAAAAAAAAGTCGCTTCTGGGTGCACCCCATTTTAGCACTGCGGCAACAAAGGGCAGTTCGGAACCCTTTACAACGATTTACGTTCACATCCGGAAAAGTTCCTGGCCTTTACCCGCATGTCAGTGGCAACCTTTGATAAATTGCTTGAGCAATTGTGCCCAGGAATTACCTACCGGAATACTAACATGCGACGCTGTATCTCACCTGAGGAGCGTCTCCTGGTCACCCTGCGGTAAGGGAATATTTGTTATTGACTGTTTGGTGAAGTGTTGATTTTATTTTTTTATTTTTTGAGTGCCATTTCATTCAAATGGAGGGGGGGCGTTCTGTGTTGCTATTCCTTTTTTTTTTTTTTGTTGTTTCGCTTCTGTCTTTTTTTGTTGTTGCAGTATACCGTTTCTAATTATACCATATTGTATTGTCCTCTTGTTCCTTAATACTATGAGTTCTCACACTGTATTTTTCCAATTTTGTTGTTTCAGATTCCTTGCGACCGGAAACTCCTTTGCATCACTGCAATTTGAGTTCCGGTTAGGATGTAGTACCATTAGTAAAATTGTCAGTTTGACCTGCGAAGTTATGTGGATAAGACTACGTCGCATCGTGATGTCGCCTCCCTCCACGCAAGACTGGCTCGACATTGCTGTACAGTTTAAACTTGCTTCGCAGTTCCCAAACTGCATTGGGGTCCTGGATGGTAAGCACATCCATGTCAAGAAGCCACCATGCTCAGGGTCCCGATATTTTAATAACAAGCATTACTTTTTGGTGGTCCTGTTGGCACTAGCCGACAGCGACTACCAATTTGTAATGGTTGATATCAGGGCCTATGGAAGCTCTGCAGACTCACGAGTCTTCAAGTCTTCCAGAATGGGCAAGCGGCTTTTTGCCAACCAGCTGGCCCTGCCAGAGCCACGGCTGCTACCTGGTTCTTCAGGTCCACCAGCACCATTCGTAATTGTCGCGGATGAGGCTTTTGGCTTGTCAACCCATGTTCTTCAGCCATACCCCCGAAGAGGGTTGGACACCAGACGGAGAGTCTTTAATTACCGACCCGGGCGCGCTCGGCGTTTCATCGAATGTGCTTTTGGAATTCTTACCAGTAAATGGTGGGTTTTCCTGGGCACCATTCAGCTGGAACCCGAAAGCGCATGCTCGCTAGTTTAAGCCGCTGTGGTTCTGCACAATTTTTGCCGGATCAATGATGCGGGTTGGATGCTTGAGGAAGATCAAATGCCCGCAACCTTACCAGTTCTAGGTGTTGATCGGAGCCAAGCGAATAGGCCTGCCGCTTCAGGACTAATGGTTAGAGACCGCTTCGCGGATTACTTCATAACACCTGAGGGAGAAGTTCCGTGGCAGCGGGAATCTGTTCATGAAGCCTGACTGGCAGGTCATTCCAAACAGCATTTTGATTTTTTTTCCCGGCTGCCAATTTTTTTTTAGTTTATTTATTTTTTTAGTTAGGGACTCGCAGGAGATGAGGACCCTTGACGCGGGCTGCGGGTTTATATAATGCGGCCGTACTTTGCTGATTTACATTTGTGTCAGCTACGTATGACAACCTTATAAACTAATACCTTATTAGCAAAGTTCAAAAATCTGAACGACACATATTAAAAATATTCTTGCAGTTTTTTTGGGTGTGTTGGAGAGCGATGGTGGTCACTAGAGATTAGCGAGTATACTCGCTAAGGGCAATTGCTTGAGCGAGCATTGCCCATAGCGAGTACCTGCCTGCTCGAGACGAAAGGTTCGTGTGCCGGCGCAGGGGAGCCGTGAGTAGCGGCAGTCAGCATGGGGGAGAGAGGGAGAGAGATCTCCCCTCCGTTCCTCCTCGCTCTCCCCAGCAGCTCCCTGACCGCCGCCGTCACACGAACATTGTCTCGAGCGGGCAGGTACTCGCTCATCACTAGTGGTCATGTTTCAGGAGTTGCGCAGCGGTTATCACTCCCGGTTCTGTTGCCCTTCCTATAATCCAAGAGGGAGTATGGAATGGGAAGAGCTAAGCGTGCGGGAGGATCTGAACCCGTCTTCCGTTACTGTTCTGCAACACCCTCTTCTCGTAACCAACGCAGAAAGAGTTGCTGGAAACGGGTTGAGGCTGCTGAAGACAAGTGGGTGTAATGATAATTTAAGTTGTGTGAGTACAGTGAGAGACTGAATATGGTGCTATAACATGTAAAATTTATTAACAAAACATAATAAAAGCTTTTTTAGCAAAATAACTATGCTTAAAAGCCATAAACAATTTAAAGAACATTAAACTGTCAAAAATCAGTTAAGTTTTAAAAGATTTTCGTAACGACGATCATGCAATCCACCGACATTGCCATGAGAGGTATGGCTGGGATCCCTGTGGGCCACATCGGGTGCAGGCATAGGTGGCGTTCTAAAACTGGAAGCTTGCGTCGATTTGTGTGGCCGGTTGTGAGTACCCTGTTGCTTGCGGACCGTACACAGTATTCATAGACTCCATGTAGGGGCTATTCTGTAGATAATGGCCCTGGAAATGAGGCTGCAAGACTGTGTTTGCCATGTGTAGCGGTGTGGGCAGTCTCTGTGTGGGGATCAGCGCTGCAGCACGCTGAATTTGCGCATGTCTATGTTGGTCAATTAGTGCGTGCAGTTGTGCGGGGGAGTTGGGTAGAGTCGCCATCTGCATGAGATACAAAATGAATCCTTACGTTTCCTGGCGATGATCTGCAGGGATCTCTCTCATTTGAGATGCCACCAACATCCCGAAACCATCGCAGCTGCCTCTAGCTGCATGCAGCTGCTGAAGGGATTCCAGTACCTCCCGCTGCAACTGTATGGTTAGGTTTGTAGCTTCTTGTTGTGCTGTTCCAACGCGATGCCTTGGTGCCCTTGCAGTGACTGGTGTTTGTCGCACTGGTGCAGCTGCTGTACTCGTTGATGGAACCGGTTCATCCTCTGTGGGCGTTTGTTGGGGGGAACTTACAGCTTCCGTGACATCCTCCGCATCACTTATGTTATGTTCCTCCAAATTGTCGCTGACACTGTGTGAGAGACACAAACCACATCCATAAAAAAACAGTTCTACGCTTGCTACGCTTATCAGGTAAGTCTATCTCACTGACCCAAAAGAGAATACAGCCTGGAGACAGCCTGTGTGTGGGTAGATATCAGAGGGCCAGATAAGAAAAGCTCAGTAGTGCTATTTAACATATTATCTTTGGTGGTGGAGATAAAAGGCAGAGAACAAAGAAAAAAAATTGCAGTAGACCATAGGCTCTGCCAGTCCCAAGAAGAGACCCTGTCAGTTATGTAACTTTGGACCAGCATTTACAGAAACATTTTTTTTCTTTCCCAGCCGTCTCCTGCCTTGTTTCTCCACCACACACCTGAACATATGTTACATGGTCCTATCAAGCTCTTCTTAGGTTAGACTCTCGTTAAACCCCCAACGCATACTGTCTACCCTTGCCCCCGGCTGGATTCTATGCTAGTTGTTAGGGATTGACATAACTGACAAGCCTCTACGATTTTGGGCAATAGTACACATTTATCAACAAGCCCGATCAAACTTTTTTTATGGAGGGAAAACCCCAAGCAAACACAGCTCTGCTATTCCGAAGCCATGACGCAGTCAGCACTGCTGCGCCCATGTCTTTGGAATACCACGGGTGCATGCACAAGCCCACGAGGCAAGGTTTTCCACCGAGGGGAAAACCCCTGGCAAACACAGCTCTGCTATTCCGAAGCCATGACGCAGTCAACTCTGCTGCGCCATGTCTTTGGAATAGCAGAGCTGTTACCGGATCCAAAATACAGTCTAATCACATAGAAAAAGAAACGTTACAACTTCAGAAAAAAATCAAAAAGGCAAAAATCGTTACTTACGGACGTGTTCCCATTGTGCGGCTGATGTAGAGCAGCTTTTCATAATGAATATATTTTCTTTTTCTCTTCCCCGAACTTCCGAGGGATATTTTGGTACTTTTTTAAATTGGTCCCTGGCACTACGCCATTTTTTTTTTGTCGTCCGCTGTAAAAAAAAAAAAAAAAAACACAAAAAAAAACCAATTCACAATTTGGAAATTATTTTCAATACAAACCAAAGTTGTGAATCAAATATACTCACATAGAGTATTCTTTTTGGTTTCATCAGCAGAATTCCACACCTCGCCATAAATTTGGACCGCCAGCTCTGCCCACTGGTGATCCCTCAACATCCTGTTACTGTAATCTTCGCAGCTCATGTCCCAGATGGCCGGATAGTCCTCCATAAGGACCACTAGCCTGCCCATGTCAACCATCTCTGCTTTTGTTCTTTGTCTTTGTCTGCGGCAGCAGAAAGCAGTCTTGTGCTTCCTCCACTCCCACTTCCTGGTTGTCCTGGCAACAAAATAAATAAAACGTCCACAATCGGTCCTCAAACGCTGTGTGCTGCGTGTGGAATGTGTTTAAAAACGCATCCATTGAAATCTATGGCCATCTCCCGCGCCGGATCCGACATGAAATAGAACATGTCGCGTATTACCGTATTACCCGGTGCGGAAATACGCGGTTAAATTACGCTGGTGGAATTTTAGGACTGCGGAAGCCAGCAGAGTAAACGCTGCGTGCACCGCAGTGAAAATTCGTCCGTGGGAAGGAGCCGTTTCACTTTTTAGTACACAGTGCTCATTGAGCAATGTGTACTTGGGTAAGGAAAAGGCAGAAAGGGTTAAAAATCCCTCCGGCTTTCTCCTCTGGGTTATCAGCTGTTACTAATAGCTGATAACCCATCCTTTCTCTGATTGATTGCAGAGGTAGGAGGCTTAAATCCCTGCGTTAATTTTACTATCAGCAGGGCTTTAAGCCCAGGGCCAAGTGCCGTATATTGGCCGTGCTTGGTCCTTAATGGGTTGTTAAACACCTCATTAGACTGGTTTTACACAAACCTATTGCAGCCACATTTATGAGTCCATAATATGGATCCTGACGGCATGTATGCTGACCCGAGATAGGAACATCATAGACTCTTATGATGATTGGAGTTGGGGAGAGGAGACCCCTGGCCAGGCTAGGACACTCGTCTGTATTATGGGGGCATAAATGTGGTGGTAGTACGCTTGTGGCCTTATAGTAAAGTACTTCAATTAGAAAAGACGTCCTTTTTGTGTCTCTGGATTTAACTGTTCTGTAATCACTTATAGAGCTCCTTTGTAAAAGCGGAAACTACCACTGTATGGTCGCTGTATGGTGGTAATATTGGACTTACTATGGTGTTTTTTATGCAGTAACACTAAGTAATATTCAATCACTTCTAGTCATATCAGGCAGTATAATTGGGCATTTGTATAGTGGTTTTATTGATATTGGTGCTGGTTTATGGATATAGTATATGAATTAAAAATACACCTATGCATCCAAGTAATTATATAAAACAAAATTCATCCCAAAGCTTAAAGGATTTGTCTAGTTGTACACTATTGATGGTCTATCCTAAGAATAAGTCATCAATAGTAGATCCGCATGGGTTTGCTGCTTGGGACCCCTGTCAATCAGTTGTTTGCCAGTCTGGTAGGCTCACACTTTGAGCTAATTTCTTCAGGAAAAAGACTGCTCCATTTCAACTTACGTTGCCAGAATTGGTATTGTATGTATTGAAGTGAATGGGAACTTTGCCTGTAATACCAGGACTGGCCACTTCAGTGGGAACGAACCTGTCTACTTCCTATAGATGTCAAATCAGTGCATGAGCATAGTGGCATACCAAACAACTGATGGCAGGGCTTCCAGGTATTGGATCCCCACCAGTCTACTACTGATCACCTTTTCTTTGGATAGGCCATCAATGGCATATAAGTGGACAACCCCTTTAAAATAAGACCTCAAACAACAATGTAAAGGAAAATATAAAAATATCCTGGTTCATTAGACAAATCCCCAGAATGAAGCATCTCACAGCATTTTCATCTACTTTCCATCTATTTATTCACATGAACGCATGCATCATTTCAGCTTCAACTGAGGTCTTTCTAAACGAAGATAAAGTGCAGAATAAGGCTGCATTCAGACAAACGTATATCGGCTCGGTTTTCACGCCGAGCTGCAGATATACTTTGTCCTCGTGTGCAGGGGTGGGGGAGGATGGAAGAGCCAGGAGCAGGAACTGAGCTCCCGCCCCCTCTCTGCCTCCTCTCCGCCCCTCTGCACTATTTGCAATGGGGAGAGGTGGGCTGGGGGTGGGGCTAATTCTCAGAACTTAGCCCCACCCCCATCCCACCTCCTTTCATTGCAAATAGTGCAGAGGGGCAGAGAGGAGGCTGAGAGGGGGCGGGAGCTCAGTTCCTGCTCCTGGCTCTTCCATTCTTTTACCCCCCTCCCCCCCTGCATACGAGGACAACGTATATCGGCTCGGCGTGAAAACCGAAGCGATATACGTTCGTCTGAATGCAGCCTAAGGGTATATAAAAGTTGAGCCTAATTATGCTAATAAGATATTATGCATACAAATATGATGAAATAACCAATAAAGCTTTCTATTACCCAAATAAGGGTGATTACCCACTACAGTTTTTTTTTTCACTGTGAAATTCGCAGCGTTTTTTCTTTCCTGCAGGGGTCTATGGTCTATGGGTAATGGGCATAATCACGATTTTGCGGTAAATTGCATTTTTGTTACTTGCCTAACTAAGGATATGAGAGACAAAAAACTTAAACTCAACCATTTATACTCTATTTTGGCATAACGAGCCCTTTTGGTATAATGGATCCTATCTTCTACATACTATCTAATATAATCGATAGACTCTTAGCCGTAAGACTTAGAGCAAGCGAAAGAATCAATACAGTATACGCCATCAGATCCCTAAATGGTTATTGTACCTCAAATCCAGAACATAATTGCATAAATTTACGATTTATTGCACTCTTTATAAACATAAGCCTCAAAAAACTCCTTTCACTAACTTTTTTGAAAAATATTGCCCTCCCGAAACTTTCCACCCAACAGACTTTACAACTTAATCAGCTGCTCACTGTTGAAGTCGAGGAAACAATTAAACGACTGAAATTATGCCCTTAGCCCAGATGGACTGACTGCCTTTTACTATAAAAAAACTTTTCACCTCCCTCTCTATATAACGCTATGTGTATAGCTATTCCAGATAATATAACGGTTATCTCTAAACCAAATAATGATCACATCACTCCTAAAAGCTATTGCCTAATTTCACTACTAGATTTAGACTATAAAAGTCTTACTAGTATACTAGCCACCCACCTATATTTTCTACCCTCTCTGATACATGGAGATGAAGTCGGTACTCAACTCATTTCACATCTCACAATTACAAAAAACCCAGCTGCTAGTTTTAGCTTTTATATATTGAAAAAGCTTTTGACAGTCTATCCTGGGAATATCTTTTTGCAGTCCTAGAGAAATTAATTTGCTAATTTGCTAAATTAATCTATTTTTAAAAACATTGATGCCAGCATAATTAATTGATGCAGGACAAAACGATTCATAAAAATTATTTGATGCGTTTTCATTTATTACATAGCTGCAACTGCTGACGTTGGGGACGGTTGCCCCGCTGTACAAATGTGCCTGTCTCTATATGCATACAGCTATTAAGCTGATGCATCTGGCCGGGATATCGACGCCGGTCGGCGCATGCGCAGCCGCTGGAGCCTCTAACAGCAAGGGAGTGAGTCTCCAGATGGAGAGCAAGGTCTCGCAATACTGGGAGACTGCGCGCATGCGCAGTTACCCCGCGGCGACGCTGTAATGGAGAAGGTACCGTGGACTATGGGATGCCTGGGTGAAACAGGTGAATGGCCGGCTCTGCAGACTGGTATGTGGTTAATGTTGTTTTATGTAATGAGCATTGATTATGGGATGCCTGGTAATCGGGGGGTGTGCCCCAGTTGATATGCTATATATACACTGTCTATCACTTGCGTCATGCTTGACAAAGGTCTAATTGTTGACCGAATGTCGCTGTCTCTCACTATGGAAGAATAAAGAAGGTTTTTTACTTTTATTGCACCTTTGGATGCTGCCGTGTTTTCTTTGAACTGTGAGTCATCCGTCCTAGAGCGGGCAGTGCTTCGTGTAACCAGCAACCCCATGAATTTCCTAGTTAAACTCTCCAGCTGGGCATACACAGAGAACTTCCCTCACATGCACAGGGATGGTGAGTTCAGCGGCTGAGGATGGATGACATCCCCAACGTCTTCCCCAACTTGGGCATCATCCTGGCACATTGGGAGTGGGGCATACATAGAGGAAGCCTTGTACGTCGTGCTGCTTAACCTCTCACTCTGACACCATATTGCTGAGAACCAGCTCATTAACAATTTATTTTTTCCTGTTGTTGGCCTAGGCACCAGATTTTCTTTGTGCATATGCAGACATATCTATGGTTGGAGATATTGTGAATGGGGTGGCAGTAAGTAGGCAAGTGCAATACAAGTTCATCCAAAACTTTTACTTTTCCCATACTTCCCATGGGAGGACATTTTTAATACTAATGTTACAAACACAGTCCCAAATGATATACCTGCATTAACACATGGGTCTAGCGCCCACCACTGGAAAAGTCTCTTTACACATGTGGGCTTGTGGCCCAGAGAGAGAGAGTGTCCCTTTTTGCTATCCCCAGTCCCAAGGGTGACCTCTGATACAGCTTTGATGTTCTGTTTAAGCGGTTTATCATCAATCTTCAGTTCTGACTTGCTGTTCCACCTACACCTAAGCAGCAGGGCATTTGCTTGAACAGCCTCCAAACTTAGCCTGGTCTGATGCTTGGCTTGATCTGCAGCCGTTGTTGCATCCGACGCTCAGTGCCTCCAGTCATCAGCAGCCATCCTTCACTCATCACAGTGTGGACTTGGCAGCCGGTCCTCTTGCTTTTCCTTCACCTCTGCAGCACCTGCGTCATTCTCATGAAAGGTCAGAATTCCAGAGACCTGACCAGCACCAATCACATACTGGCATACTATTTGTGATTATTACACTGAACCTCTTTAAATGACATTTTACTTTCAAATACATAGAAAAAAAATGACTCTGACAAGTATAGTAAGTTAATTAAAGTGAAATTTATTATGTGTTATGATTGACAGGAAGTAACAACCATAAACAGGGTAAAGCAACACATAGGGCAGGAAAAAAAATCTCAGTGGAGGAAACCTGTAGGAAAACCATTGGCTGTTGTACTGTCCTTCCTCCAGGCATAATAAGTGTTGTAATACTATAATATCTGTGCAAGACACAAGAATGGATGGTCCTACAAAGCCTGCTGGGTGGAAGGCTGCTCCATGGGCCGAAGTTGTGGAAAATTCATCCTGAACATAGGAAAAGGATGACTTTCATGGATGGGTCTCTCTCTTCTCCACGCCCAGTGTTCAGCATTTTCTGCCATGATCTAGAATCAAACAATACAGGGATAACATTATTAGCACCGTAGACCCTTCATCATGGACTGAAGTGCTTTGAATCATTTGTACTAACCTGCTCACAGGTGTCCTGGTCCACCCAAGCTCTGAATCCAATCCGGAGGAACAACAGGTTGCGTTGATGGTGGAATTCTTCTTTCTTTTGCATCCAGGTGGATCCCAAGGCCCATCGGTAGATCTCGTGACGAAAGCCGACTTCCTCTTCCATTTGGTTGGCTAAAAACCTGGCAGGAAAAAATTAGTAGATCACTACTTATTTTAGCATTCATTATATATTCCTTCATCAGCATGTGTATACATAACTGCAAAAGAAACTCACAGAGCTGGGAAGAAGTTCTTTCGATATTCCTCAATCCGCAGTCCGGCTCTCCTGAAGTAAACAAGGACCATCGCCAGGAGATACTAGTGGGATGAGAAGGACAGTTAGAACTTTTTAGTGCCACCAGTTTTTCCTGTTGAACAGCCTTTCTGTGTCCTGTCTACCTCTATAAATGTTCCACTGTGGTCACACATGCTCAGTCTTACTTCTGTGCAGAATGACTGTCTTTCTCTCTCTGATCACTTGCTTAGCAGCTCTTCTGACATTCGAGTAGCAAAAAGCAACTTCAGAAGCAGTCGCTCACCATACCAGGGATAACCAGTGGAGCCGAGAGAGAAGCAAGACTGAGCATGTGTGACCACCTTGTTATATTTACTGAGATTAACACAGAGTACAACTAGTAAGCAGCGCTACTAATGTTTAGAATTATATGCTGGATAGAAAATGGTTTTTCTGGGAATTTACTATCTATGACCTATCTTCAGGATGGGACATAAGTAATTGACACGGGTCTGCCGCTCGGGGTCCTCACTGATCAGTTTATCCTCCAACCCGCTGTCAGTACAGAGGAGTTGAACAGACATTTGCATCAGAGTTGGAGCCAGAAGTGTAATAGAAATCATCACTTCCATCGATTTAAAAAAGAGTGAAGCCTTCTATTAAACTTTGGGCTCTAACCCTAATGTGGATGTCCGTCTCAGATGCACTAAGAGCTAGCTGGAGGATGGGCTGTTTGGAGGGGATTCCTGCTAGTCAGCTGTTGATGACCTATTGTGAGGAAAATTATCAGAAGAAAATTCCCGTACAACAGCTTTAACTATAAACATGGCAGATAATCTGTAATCTGACACAATTTCTATTTCCCACAATATTTTCTTACCTTGTCAGAAATCCTCATGTAGCGGTCTGTGATTAGAAACAGCCAGATGTATACATCATCTAGAAAAAGAGAAGAAATATAAATATTTCATAAATTCATAATTTTTAACCATTTATTTAGTGACCACAACACTAGAAGTATTAGGAGTAATGGGTCTTACCAAGGATCTTGAAGAATGCAGCCATCTCCTCCTGCCGTAGGATCCGGTCCTTCTTCCTCCTCTTTTGGGAGTGTCGCTGGATGGTAAAGCTTGAACTGTTGTAGAATGATACTATATTAGGCATATTTCACATAAGCGTATTACTGCCACATTTCTCCATCCATAGTATGGACATATGTACTGGCCCAACTGTGAGATTTACTGACCAAAACTTACCATCCCAGGAATGTACCACTAGGGACAATTAAAGGGATTGCACCACAATAGGCTTTTATTACTTATCCATAAGTCTGGTGGGGGTGCCACCTCTGGGACCGATAAGATCCCAAGAACAGGAATCCAGTGTACCCACCTCATCAGCTTGCTGCACACCCGACAGTAACATGGAGATTGAATGGAGCACATGCGCGGTGCCACTCTATTCAATTCAATTTGGCTAGTGGAAATAGCCAAATACAGGCACTCGGCAGTCCTATTAAGGATGAGTGGAGTGGTACCCAGCAGATGCATATTTTTGTCACTGTGAGAGGTGCAGTGAGCTTGCAGTTAAGAGGAAAGGGGGACATGGACTCCAGTTCTCAAGATCTTTGCGGGTCTCAATGGTAAGATCCCGCACCAATCAGACTTAGCAGCTATCCTACGGATATTTAATAAAATTCTACTTTAGTACAAACATTGCAAGTATTGAGATTAAAAAATATCCATTCTATGGGAGAGCATGTAATAGTGTTGTATCCTAAATGTCACACTTACGCCTCTTCTTCGCATGGACGACGCTCTCTCTTCCTCATCCGGCCGCTGTCTTCTCTTTTTGGGAAGCTTAAAGAGAAGGAAATATTACCATGAATATATGGGGATGCGGATGCTTCTGAAGATTTATATACATTTTTTTTCTTGGTCAACATAGCCACATGAGGCTTGTATTTTTGTAACAAGAATTGTATTATTAATGGAACCACTTTGGGGCAAATAGAATGCATTGTTTAATTTTCATTAGAGGAAAAATGAAAACTCTGAAATTTCACCATTGTGGTATTTTTTTGACTAGATTCACTGTACATCATAAACTAAATATTACCTTAAGGGCTCATTCACACGGGCGTATTGTCACCACATATTAAGCACATGTATTTCCCTTATGTGACATGCAGTGAATGGAGGTATCTTGACTTTTATTCTTCCATTCAGACCTGCATTGGAACTATGATGGGACATGCGTATAAACGCAGGAGAAATAAATCGCAGCATGCTCTTTCTCTGCTTTTTATATTCACAATGCCTGCAAATGGACAGCGTTTAATATGGAATATTAAAAAATCCCAGAATGCTGTGCACGCACCGTGCCTCTCTGCTGGCAGAGCATAGGGGCTGCGATGAGTACAACGCTGAAAGGCTTGTAGCATTGGACTCATACGCAGGTGTGAATGAGCCCTCATTCAATACAATTTTTTTGTTACCAAATTATAGTTTTTATGTTTGCCAGAGTAAAAACACTTTAATATAAAATAATTATATTCCAAGATTTGTGAAACCAAGCCAGAATCCATACAGACAGCTGTTTTAGGGTGTCTGTCCTTCATCAGTGTGCAGTAGGATTCTGGCTTCGCTACTGAAAGGCCTGTGATGTTGGTCTGGAGGGGTTGACTCCCTCTCCTTACAGAGCACATAGAAGGTGAGTGAGGAGACTTATGTTGGTGCTTATTATATGCCAAAATAGGTAATTGAAGTCAATAGACCTGTGGCAATAAGGAGTGAATACTCAGGAAACCTGTGTATTTACTCACTGTGTATCTGTGCTTCTTAACAATGGGCCCATATACATTTTTTTCTGCATGCATAAATAGGCTGCATATTTACATACACAAAAACACATAGAAGGGAAGAAAAGCACAAGAAATCTGTGATTTTTTTGGTTGTGTAAATACGCTGTTTATCACACAACCAAAATCCACATGCTGCTCTGTGGACAAGTCCTTAAAGTGGGCATGCACGAACGTCCATTCGGCAAAACCAGGCAGCCAATCATAACCCCAGACAGCACACCCGCTGTCTTGGTATTATACTGGTCTCTAACCTCTCCTTTACCCACCACATCCAATCTCTGGCCCGAACAAGCCCCCTGCACTTTAGGAATATTGCTAAAATCCGTCCATTCTTTACAATGGACACGCTAAAGACACTTATCGTCACCCTTATCCGCTCTTAGAGTAAAGAACCCCCTTATAACTCAGTAGAAACATTCTTTCGTCTAGTCGTAGAGTATACCCCTTTTGTTAGTCATAGTCCTGGGTATAAACAGATCATGGGGGAGATCTTGTATATATTTATACATAGTAATTAGGTCGCTCTTCAGCTGTCTTTTTTCTAAACTAAGTAATCCCAATTTTGATATCTCTCTGGGTATTGTAGACCACCAATTCCATTTATTACTTTAGTTGCCCACCTTTGTCCCTGCTCAAGCTGTGATATGTCCTTCTTGAGTACCAGTGCCTAAAACTGTCCACAATATTCCATGTGTGGTCTGACCAGTGACTTGTAAAAAGGAATAACAATGTTTTCATATGTGCCCCTAGATGGACCTCTTTTGATGCACCCCATGATCCTATTTGCCTTGGCAGCAGCTGCCTGACACTAGTTGCCCCAGTCCAGTTAAGATAGTTAACTAAAATCCCAAGTCCTTTTTCCATGTCAGTGTTTCTCAGTAGTTTCCCACTGAGTGTGTAATTGGGACATGTATTTCCTCTGCCTATGTGCATAACTTTACATTTATCAGTATTAAACCTCATTGCCACTTTTCAGCCCAAGCCCCCAACTTATCCAGATCCTTTTGAAACTGCCTTGTATCTTCTCCTGCGATTCTTTACCTAGTTATGTGTATTCAGACCTTCTACCAGGTCATTAATAAATATATTAAAAAGAGTAGGGCCCAAAACCAACCCCTGAGGTACCCCAATAGTAACAGTGACCCAATCTGAGCATGTACCATTAATAACCACCCTCTGCTTTCTATCACTGAGCCAGTTACTTACCCACTTACACACATTCTCACCCAGACCAAGCATTCTCATTTTATATACCAACCTTTTATGTGGAAAAATATCAAACTCTTTTGAAAAGTTCATAAACTCAAGATCAATTGATTCCCCCCGGTCCAGTCTAGAACTTACCTCACCATAGAAGCTGATCAAATTGGTTTGACAGGAGCGATCTCATACACCCATGCAGATATGGAGTTATACATCTATTTTCATTGACATACTCCAGGATAGCATCTCTTAGAAACCCTTCAAACATTTTATCCACAATAGAAGACTTACCAGCTTCTAATTTCCAGGTTCACGGTTTGACACCTTTTTGAATATCTGTACTTCATTAGCTATCTGCACCCATGATATTCATTCAGGTCAGTTGGTTAGTATTAAGTCCAAAATAGCCTTCCCTCAAGTCGGCTCCTCTAGAGGTATGGTTTGGCAATTATCTTTAGTGATTGACAAAGTTATCCCCTATAATAACTGCCTGATTGTGATTTGCTGCTTCCTCCTTTTGCTTCAATGTTATATTTTCAGTAGCTCCTGTTATGTTTGGTGGCCTATAGAAAACCCCTATGAGGATTTTATTGTTTTTCCCTTCATGTATTTCCCCCCAAAGAGATTCCATATGTTTTATCCAAATAGGTCTCTGTTATTCCCACTATATCATAGTTTTCTTTAGACGTTACTACTTCTGGTTTGTCTAAATTATTGGTCAGACTTCTAGCATTAGTCACCATACAGTTAATAAGGTTTTGGTTATTTTTTAGATTATGCGTATCCCTACTAAGTGTTCTGCCAGTTCTTACTGTACTAGCCCTTCCAATCACTTCGCCTTCATTTCCATCACTTAGTTCCAGGTCGCTTTGTACACTGTCTTCCCCTCTATCTCTCTGGTTACCCTCCCTCCCCAGTCCCTAATTTAAACACTCCTCCAACCTTCTAGCAATCTTCTCCCCCAGCATAGCTGCACCCTCCCAATTGAGATATAGCCCATTGCTATGGTAGAGTCTGTAGTCAACATCAAAGGCAGCCCAGTTCTCCAGGAACCCAAACCCCTCCTTCTTACACTAACTCTTGATCCACTTGTTTACCCACTAATATCCTGTTGCCTTTCTGGTGTGGCATGTGGTGCAGGTAGTGTTTCAGAAAATACTACTTTGGAGGTCTTTGCCCTAAGCTTACATCCTAGTTCCTTGAAATGGTTTTTAAGGACCTTCCACCTACCTCTAACTTTGTCAAGGGTGCCAATGTTTACCATGACCACTGAATCCTCACCAGCTCCTTTCAGTAATCTGTCATTCCAATCCCTGATGTGTTCAACTCGAGTGCCAGGAAGAAAACACACTGTTTAGTGATCCTTGTATTTGCCCTGTCTGTCCCCCTAATAATTGAATCTCCCAGTACAGGGGCATAGCCTGCCCGGCACTCCTATTCCTCTTTTTACTGGTGGTCCGAGGGTATGGTGTGCTGCAGCAGTGCTAATCCTGTAATGGTATCCCTCTCATCTGCCAACTGTGCAAACTTGTTGGAGTGTGCCAGTTCAGGACTAGCCTCCCTGGATCTCTTCCCACTATCCCTCCTCCTAACTGCCACACTACTAGCTGCCTGCTCATCCTGCTCTCCCAAACTGCCATCCACCCCCACATCTACCCCAGCGAGTGCCTGCTCTGTGAGCAGCAACTTTTTTCCATATTTTCAATGGATTTCATTGTTTCAAGTTGCTCATTTAGATCCAGGATCTGGGCTTCCAAATTCAAAACACTCTCATATCTCATACAGCAGCGTATACCCTCGTGGGGGAGGGGGGAAGGGCTCTCTCACTCTCTCCCCTGGTATTCCCCGCCGCCGCCCGAGCACGCTCGGACAAGAATGCAGTTACTCAAGAAAAGCGAGGCTCGCTCGAGCAACTGACTTATCAGAGCGTGCTCGCTCATCTCTAATAATTATAGAACTGCAGTGCTTCTGTTCTTTCTCTGTTTGGTCTGAATCATTAGTGCCATGACAGTTGACCAATCAGAGCTCGTTATTTTCTTAATGATGTATAAGGAACCTAAAATAGACATTGCTACATGTGCAAATGCGCTGTTTCTCCTGACATACCAAACACGCAAATTGTTGGAATGATACAGATTTCCAAAACAGAATGAGACAAATTATATGGCAAATTTAGCAGAAGGGGGTTGTCCATCTAGCTAGTTTAGAACAGCATATTATCTGGCTAGTTTAGAGCAGCATATCATCCATACTAGGCTAGAGCCCAGGGAGAGGTTAGTGGGCTCTAACTTGAACCACAAAAAGGTGAAGATGCATTGGGACATACGATGCCTATGCAAACCAGGTTAATAAGATCCTTGCCAGATACTTCTCCATTCTGCTTACTGACCCTGATTTTATCCTAAACCAACCATCATATATAGAAGAGGGCCTAAATTTAGGGACCTACTAGTACATTGTTTCTTCTCAGATTCTTGGCAATGAAATCTAAATTTTTGCTTAACCCTGTTAACAATAAAATATTAAATAAAGCAATACATTTACTAAAAACCTCTGGGGGTTGTGCTATGTGGGTAAGGATCCAGCAGCTGAGGAGACGCATATCTAAAAACTAGAGCTCTATTAGAACCAAAAAAGATACTTTTCTCTCAAGGCACATTGTTGAAAAGCACAATGGAGATGTAAACTCTACGAGAGTTTGGGGTATCAGTCAAGTGAAACTAGGACAGCGAAAGGACAATTTGGACCGTAAAGTGGATTTTTACATAAACAGCATGAGCCCAGTTGGATAAAATGAGGGAATCTGTTTTGTGGCATTCGTTCAACTTGCTCTCTGACTTGAGGGATGTAGTATATTTAATAATGTATTACATGGATCTACACACAGAACAGGTACGGTTTGTTAGATGGATTGCTCCTTCACTCCTACACTATTTTACATACTATACATCCATAGTTATTATACTTTTATGCTCTATAAGCATCATCCAGATGTTTGTGGCAGTCCTTTATTTCTGGGCAGTAGTAAAAAAGGAAGACAGATACCAACGATACATTCTTTGTTTGATTATTTTTATTGTTATATGGTAGACAGTCTAACTAGACATATGCAACAAATAATTGGTTCTATTGTAGAAATGGTACATTACATTAATAGTACATTGTTCTAAAACAAAAATTGTTTTTCAATATACTGATCAGGAATTCTATCTTCAGCTCGATCTCTCATACAGTGTAATGTATTCCATAGTATTACATTATACTGCGATCTGTCAGTATTAAAATTAAGTAATCAAGCATAGTGGTGAATACTTGTCCAACTTTTTGTAAATTATTATTTATACAAAGGATAAAAATTGCAACTTTCATCACATAATTTATATACAATTTATAAAGATTATCAGTACAATTTACATCTCATACTGGAAGGCCGCTTCCTCTGCCTTGACTGGGAGCATCACTGGGAAGGATGACATCTGACCAGTAACTTGGGGATCTGAATGGTTCCAAGACACAGTAACCTCACCAGTAGACCTACAGTTATACACTTCCTCTCCAAAGGTTCTCCTCACATCCAGGGTAACTTGCCAGGTATGATCCTCTCTCCAAAGCTTCCAATGTGACTCTAACCTTTTTATATTATTCTACTACAGAAGCCATAATTGTCTGTTCCAAAGTCATAAGTAGAAAACAAACACACATTGCATGCTCTCATTGTAATTCAAGCTGCACATTACTAGTCAATTTACACAACTCAGATGTTAATGCCGCCTCACATTGTATGCAGAGTTCCCCAAATCCATTCAACCTATTGACTCTTTTTTCCTTTGGAATGTTGACTTATTTACCATAGTTCTTTGCTAGAACAATGATGGTCATGATTTGAGAAAAAATATGTGGTCTGAAATAATTACACACCCAACATATTCCTGACTGAAGGAATTACAATAAAATTTAAATCTTTAAAATCATACATTCAGTATATTGCTGACGGGGTTTATTATGCAACCAAGGCTTATTGCAACTGTCCTTATGGTGTATATTGTCATAGGTCTGTCTCTCTGGCCTATATGTCATAGGTCTGTCTCTCTGGCCTATATGTCATAGGTCTGTCTCTCTGGCCTATATGTCATAGGTCTGTCTCTCTGGCCTATATGTCATAGGTCTGTCTCTCTGGCCTCTTATACACTGTCTCCTCTATATTGGACATTTTTCTATTTCTCTGTTGGGATTCACTGTGTCTGCATTATACGGTGTAATCACCTGCATACACCCAAAGAACCACACAGCAGCACGTGCGTGATTTGTCATTACAACACAGCCCATCTACATGTGTTAGCATTTATTTTGGCTTCCCTTAAATTTTATTAATGACATAATGCACTCTAATTGGTCAACTGTCTGATTGCTAATAGTTCAGATATATTTATAGATGTGATTTGTATGAATGGCTGGCATGTTTTGCAGCTTGCATACAGGGCATTTGTGAAATGCCCACCCAACAAAGGCTTAAAAAAATCCTCTATCCTCAGCATGCCATTTTTAACTAGCCCCATTTCCCCAAGGATGTCATTCTGTTAGTGATACATGTGATTTCCATTTTGCCATACCTTGCACAGGTTCAACCCCTTTACCTTCCGTGTCACCCCATTATTTGTAGTTTGTAAGCTCATTGGAGCAGGATCCTCACCCCTACTGTTTCAATCATTTGATTACTACATGTAACTGTGGTATTGTTTCTGTTCACCCTGTCTTTTCAGGAATATGTTGGCGCTAAACACCCCTCTAATACGAACCTAACACGCTCTCCTCCAGGACTTCTCTAGAGCATCACCGACCCTCTGAAGTGTTCTAACAAGATCCTCACACTCTTATATACGTAAATGGAAAAAGTTTTGGGGTACCCAGATTTCATTAGATAACTGAGGACTATTTGGAGAAAAGCAGCTAAAACCTCAATTTGTGTGACTTAAAAAAAAAAAATCAGTAAGCTTTTGATGTTCTAATACCATAGTCCTTCCCTTGACCATCCTAGCCTTTCTAATACCATGCTGTACTCAAATATAGCAATGTATTAGAAGAATGATAAAAGATGGCAAAATTCAAGCCCTCGTGGGACAAAGAAAAAGAAAGTGTAAAAAAAAAATGTAAAAAAATTATAAGAAAAAAGTCAGAACTCGACCTTTCCCTCTTTATTTATTTTTCACAAACACACGTCGTATTGCTGCATTCATAGTGAGCTATAAAAAAAATTGCACATTTAACCCACACAGTGCACATTGTGAGAAAAAAATACAAAAAAACATGGCAAAAATATCTGCAAATATATTTGCCTTACAAAAACGTGATAGAAAGTGATCAAAATGTTGCATTGATAAAAAAACAGGTGCTATTAAACTGCAACTCATCCTGCAGGGAAAAATACCTTTTCCCAGCATTGCTGACAAAAACCTCAAATTGTAGCGGATCTATGAATGCAATGATAACCAATGAACACATTTTTTGGAAAAGTGTGAAAAAGTTAAAAAAAAGGTATGTATAAGATTGTGCCAAATAGATGGGACTCTCACTTAGGCTTTTTCTTGGAGGGGGTTCAATGTCCAAGAATCCCTCAGAAATCTCACTTATACCTTCAAATGATCCCAAGTAGATAGAGCCCATGCTTACAGCTTCTGGAACTTGGACGTCATTTTATTGGATACATAAAGAGAAAAGGAAAGTGCAATGCGTTTTGAAGTTATTGTCCTTCTTTATTAAGCATAATCCTAGCATGGAAAGCACTCAATGTATATCATAGTATTAGTTCTGAGGTGATTAACGGGTGAGTGGTTTCATTCACTCAGTAAAGAAAGGGGCATTTTCCCATAATGTTCGGGCATTTTAATGTGATTTACGTCCCTGGAGTGAACATTTACATAGCTTGAGCACTTTTTAGACTCCAGCAAGCAGAAATGTACATCGCTGGGGCGAATATGTTTGCGCTCCAGTAAACAGAAATTTAACTTTTCTATGGTATTTCATTCAACAAAGTATGATCTATACATTCCAGTATTAAGGTTAAAATTTACACATCCAAAGAAATTCAAAACAATTCAATAAACAATACATTTACTCCATTGCATATGGAGATGATAAAATGTTGGGTTGAGGTGTTGGTGTTGGGTTGAGTTATTGTTGATAAGACAACAAGACAATGTATGTAAACAATAGAGGGTGGAATCATGGTGAGGCTGGAACAATATCCCAATTAGTCACACTGATCAGATGAAATTACAAATCAAATAGTAGCAAGAATAAGGGTGGGAGAATCTTACTAGAATTTGTTAAAAATACCAAGTGTTTAAAAATTACTAAAATAACCCTAGTCTACACACAAGGCAATGAAGGTCAGCGCCCTGCAATGTGCCAAACATGAATAAGAGGGGGTCGGGGAAACGAATATAGATAAATACTAGAGATGAGCGAACGTACTCATTCGAGTATTAGCGTGTTCGAGATGCTCGTTGTTCGAAACGAGCACCACGCGATGTTCGAGTTACTTTCACTTTCATCTCTGAGACGTTAGTGCGCTTTTCTGGCCAATAGAAAGACAGGAAAGGCATTACAACTTCCCCCTGCGACGTTCAAGCCCTATACCACCCCCCTGCAGTGAGTGGCTGGCGAGATCAGGTGTCACCTGAGTATATAAATCGGCCCCTCCCGCGACTCGCCACAGATGCATTCTGACATAGTTCAAGGAAAGTGCTGTCTTGCTGGAGTTGCTATAGGGAGAGTCTTAAAAGTTATTTTAGGCTTCAAGAACCCCAACGGTCCTTCTTAGGGCCACATCTGACCGTGTGCAGTACTGTTGAGGCTGCTTTTTGCAGTGTTGCACATTTTTTTTTTTTTTTTGTATATCGGCCGTGCAGAGCATTGCGTCCTCAGTCTGCAGTAATTTTACATAGTATAGGGCCAGTAGTGCTGAGGCAGGGACAGTGAAAAAGGTGAAAGACGTATACTTTCTATATAGGCAGTGGGCTTTTCCAAAAAAATTTGGGGAAAAACTTTCTATTTGGGCTGCCTGTGACCGTCCTCAGTGTACTGCGTCTGTGCTGGAGGTAGTAGTCCTAATTAATACGCAGCCAGCTAAGTGTTACAGCAGGCTTGCGCAAAATTCTTTCCTGGCTCTGCTGTGTGTTCCGTAAGCGAAGTCAGCCTCCAACCACAGGCCAATAAGCGGCACATTTAATTACAGCGTTCTGTTTCTGCACTACTTGTAATACACCATGCTGAGGGGTAGGGGTAGGCCTAGAGGACGCGGGCGAGGATGCGGAGGCCCAAGTCAGGGTGTGGGCACAGGCTGAGCTCCTAATCCAGGTGTATCGCAGCCGACTGCTGCGGGATTAGGAGAGAGGCACGTTTCTGGCGTCCCCACATTCATCTCACAATTAATGGGTCCACACGGTAGACCTTTATTAGAAAATGAGCAGTGTGAGCAGGTCCTGTCGTGGATGGCAGAAAGTGCATCCAGCAATCTATCGACCACCCAGAGTTCTGCGCCATCCACTGCTGCAACTCTGAATCCTCTGGCTGCTCCTCCTTCCTCCCAGCCTCCTCACTCCATTTACAATGACACATTCTGAGGAGCAGGCAGACTCACAGGAACTGTTCTCGGGCCCCTGCCCAGAATGGGCAGCAATGGTTCCGAATTCTCTCCCACTGAAGGAGTTTGTCGTGACCGATGCCCAACCTTTGGAAAGTTCCCGTGGTCCGGGGGATGAGGCTGGGGACTTCCGGCAACTGTCTCAAGAGCTTTCAGTGGGTGAGGAGGACGATGACGATGAGACACAGTTGTCTATCACTCAGGTAGTAATTGGAGTAAGTCCGAGGGAGGAGCGCACAGAGGATTCGGAGGAAGAGCAGCAGGACGATGAGGTGACTGACCCCACCTGGTTTGCTATGCCTACTGAGGACAGATCTTCAGAGGGGGAGGCAAGTGCAGCAGCAGGGCAGGTTGGAAGAGGCAGTGCGGTGGCCAGGGGTAGAGGCAGGGCCAAACCGAATAATCCACCAACTGTTTCCCAAAGCGCCCCCTCGCGCCATGCCACCCTGCAGAGGCGGAGGTGCTCAAAGGTCTGGCAGTTTTTCACTGAGTGCAGACGACCGACGAACAGTGGTGTGCAACCTTTGTCGCACCAAGATCAGCAGGGGAGCCACCACCACCAGCCTTACCACCACCAGCAAGCGCAGACATATGATGGCCAAGCACCCCACAAGGTGGGACGAAGGCCGTTCACCGCCTCTGGTTTGCACCGCTGCCTCTCCCCCTGTGCCCCAACCTGCCACTGAGATCCAACCCCCCTCTGAGGACACAGGCACTACCGTCTCCTGGCCTGCACCCACACCCTCACCTCCGCTGTCCTCGGCCCCATCCACCAATGTCTCTCAGCGCACCGTCCAGCCGTCACTAGCGCAAGTGTTGGAGCGCAAGAACGCCGCCATGCACCCGCACGCTCAAGCGTTAAACGTGCACATAGCCAAATTTATCAGCCTGGAGATGCTGCCGTATAGGGTTGTGGAAACGGAGGCTTTCAAAGGTATGATGGCGGCCCCGCGCTACTCAGTTCCCAGTCGCCACTACTTTTCCCGATGTGCCGTCCCAGCCCTGCACGACCACGTCTCCCGCAACATTGTACGCGCCCTCACCAACGCGGTTACTGCCAAGGTTCACTTAACAACGGACACGTGGACAAGCACAGGTGGGCAGGGCCACTATATCTCCCTGACGGCACATTGGGTGAATTTAGTGGAGGCTGGGACAGAGTCAGAGCCTGGGACTGCTCACGTCCTACCCACCCCCAGAATTGCGGGCCCCAGCTCGGTGGTGGTATCTGCGGCGGTGTATGCTTCCTCCACTAAACCACCTTCCTCCTCCTACGCAACCTCTGTCTCACAATCAAGATGTCGCCAGCAGTCGGTGTCGCGCGGCATGGCAGCACAGCGGTGGGCAAGCGTCAGCAGGCCGTGCTGAAACTACTCAGCTTAGGAGAGAAGAGGCACGCGGCCCACGAACTGCTGCAGGGTCTGACAGAGCAGACCAACCGCTGGCTTGCGCTGCTGAGCCTCCAACCGGGCATGGTCGTGTGTGACAACGGCCGTAACCTGGTGGCGGCTCTGCAGCTCGGCAGCCTCACGCACGTGCCATGCCTGGCCGATGTCTTTAGTTTGGTGGTTCAGCGCTTTCTGAAAAGCTACCCACACTTGTCATACCTGCTCGGAAAGGTGCGCCGGTTCAGTGCACATTTCCGCAACTCCAAGACGGACGCTGCCACCCTGCGGACCCTGCAACATCGGTTTAATCTGCCAGTGCACCGACTGCTGTGCGACTTGCCCACACGGTGGAACTCTACGCTCCACATGGTGGCCAGGCTCTATGAGCAGCGTAGAGCTATAGTGGAATACCAACTCCAACATGGGCGGCGTAGTGGGAGTCAGCCACCTCAATTCTTTTACAGAAGAGTGGGCCTGGTTGGCAGACATCTGCCAAGTCCTTGGAAACTTTGAGGAGTCTACCCAGATGGTGAGCGGGGATACTGCAATCATTAGCGTCACCATTCCTCTGCTATGCCTCTTGAGAAGTTCCCTGCAAAGCATAAAGGCAGACGCTTTGCACTCAGAAACGGAGGCGTGGGAAGACAGTATGTCGCTGGATAGTCAGAGCACCCTCATGTCTATATCTCAGCGCGTTGAGGAGGAGGGGGAAGAGACAGCTTGGCCCACTGCTGAGGGTACCCATGCTGCTTGCCTGTCATCCTTTCAGCGTGTATGGCCGGAGGAGGAGGAGGATCCTGAAAGTGATCTTCCTAGTGAGGACAGCCATGTGTTGCGTACAGGTACCCTGGCACACATGGCTGACTTCATGTTAGGATGCCTTTCTCGTGACCCTCGTGTTAGACGCATTCTGGCCACTACGGATTACTGGGTGTACACACTGCTCGACCCACGGTATAAGGAGAACCTTTCCACTCTCATTCCCGAAGAGGAAAGGGGTTCGAGAATGATGCTATACCACAGGGCGCTGGTGGACAAACTGATGGTAAACTTCCCATCCGACAGCGCTAGTGGCCGAAGGCGCAGTTACGAGGGCCAGGTAGCAGGGGAGGCGCGGAGATCAGGCAGCATGTACAGCGCAGGCAGGGGAACATTCTCCAAGGCCTTTGCCAGCTTTATGGCTCCCCAGCAACACTGTGTCACCGCTCCCCAGTCAAGGCTGAGTTGGCGGGAGCACTGTAAAAGGATGGTGAGGGAGTACGTAGCCGATCGCACGACCGTCCTCCGTGACTCCTCTGCCCCCTACAACTACTGGGTGTCGAAGCTGGACACGTGGCCTGAACTCGCGCTGTATGCCCTGGAGGTGCTTGCTTGTCCTGCGGCTAGCGTCTTGTCAGAGAGGGTGTTTAGTGCGGCTGGGGGAATCATCACGGATAAGCGTACCCGCCTGTCAACCAACAGTGCCAACAGGCTTACACTCATCAAGATGAACAAAGCCTGGATTTCCCCAGACTTCTGTTCACTAGCGGACAGCAGCGATACCTAAACAATACGTAGGCTGCACCCGCGGATGGAAGCATTGTTCTCCATCACCATCAAAAACGTGGACCTTTTAGCTTCATCAATCTGTGTATAATATTCCTCCTCCTCCACCTGCTCCTCCTCCAGAAACCTCACGTAATCACGCCGAACGGGCAATTTTTCTTAGGCCCACAAGGCTCAGTCATATAATTTTTGTAAACAATTTTTATACGTTTCAATGCTCATTAAAGCGTTGAAACTTGCACCTGAACCAATTTTTATTTTAACTGGGCTGCCTCCAGGCCTAGTTACCAATTAAGCCACATGAACCAATTCACCAATTTTTTGGGGCCCTCGCCTACAGTGTAATCCAATTAATTTTTTGCCCACCTGCATCAGCTGTGCTGGGCACTGCAATGGGATATATTTATGTACCGCCGGTGGGTTCCAGGGAGCCACCCATGCTGTCGGTCCACACGGAGTTGTAACTACGTGTAAGCTTCTAAAGAACCCCAGTCTGACTGGGGCAGGCAGTGTGGGCCGAAGCCCACCTGCATTTAACATGACATTACCTCAGCTGTGATGGGCAATGCTATGGGATATATTTATGTGCCGCCGGTGGCTTCCTGGCACCCACCCATGCTGTCGGTCCACGGGGACTTCACAATAGGGAGTTGTACCTGCCTGTGTCTGAATTAAAAAGCCCGGTCAGGTTGGGGCATGCAGTGTGGGCCGAAGCCCACCTGCAGTTAATCGGACGTTACCTCAGCTGTGATGGGCACTGCAATGGGATACATTAATGTACAGCCGGTGGGTTCCAGGGAGCCACCCATGCTGTGGGTGCACACGGAATTCCCATTGCGGAGTTGTACCTGCCTGTGACTATTTATAAAAAACCGCGCTCTGACTGGGGCATGCAGACACCTTGACAGAATGAATAGTGTGTGGCACATAGGTTCCCCATTGCTATGCCCACGTGTGCAGCTCCTGATGGCGGTGGCACAGGATGCTATTTCTCATTGCTTCTGTACAGCATTGTGGGCTATCGCCCCGCCCCTTTTAAAGAGGGTCGCTGCCTAGCCGTGCCAACCCTCTGCAGTGTGTGCCTGCGGTTCCTCCTCATGGCAGACGCACTTATAAATAGACATGAGGGTGGTGTGGCATGAGGGCAGCTGAAGGCTGCGCAGGGACAATTTGGTGTGCGCTGTGGACACTGGGTCGTGCGGGGGGGTTGGGCAGCATGTAACCCAGGAGAAGTGGCAGCGGAGTGTCATGCAGGCAGTGATTGTGCTTTGTTGGAGGTAGTGTGGTGCTTAGCTAAGGTATGCATTGCTAATGAGGGCTTTTCAGAAGTAAAAGTTGTTGGGGGGGTCACTCTTGCCGCTATTGTGGCTTAATAGTGGGACCTGGGAACTTGAGATGCAGCCCAACATGTAGCCCCTCACCTGCCCTATCCGTTGCTGTGTCGTTCCCATCACTTTCTTGAATTGCCCCGATTTTCACAAATGGAAACCTTAGCAAGCATCGGCGAAATACAAAAATTGACTTCAATGGGGTTCGTTACTCGAAACGAACCCTCGAGCATTGCGATAATTTCGTCCCGAGCAACGAGCACCCCCGAGCATTTTGGTGCTCGCTCATCTCTAATAAACTGTTTCTTTTTTTACAAATAATACTTGCATTGTCATGTGTGATTTAAATGTCATAATGTCTCCTGGTGAACAGTGCAGAGAGTCTTATCGCGTGTTCCAGATTTTCCCGCACAAGCACATACTGTGCAAATAGCGGATGCTTGGTAATACATATGCAGTCTTCAGGCAAAACCTGGAGGACAACGTCGTGCTCTCTGCAGCAGACACACTCTGCCACTGTGGGCATGCTAATGCACTGCCCGCAGTGACACCACTCAGTATTCGCAAGCCTGCTATTAGGATCTTGAGTGGATCCCGACGCACCCTCTTCTGGTTCTCCCTGCGGATCATTCGGAAAGCATGGGATACTGCTTATGTCCGCCTGAGCAAATAGGGAGTCTGCCAGTTGTTCTTGAACCTAAGAAGGGATTACATATGAAGAATACTGTATAATTTTATTTTTAGAAAAGAAAGGGATACATTTATAATTGTATGGTATAGTGGAAGGTGGCCTGATCATCCTTATTAGGCAGGGCAGAGGTTCCTGTATGTATATGTACATAGATATACAGGTGTACGTACGTGTTTGTATACATACACAGACGTACGTTAGTGTTTGTATGCATATACAGACGTACGTTAATGTTTGTATGCATATACAGATGTACGTTAGTGTTTGTATGCATAAACACGTACACACGTGCGTGTATATATATATGCACACACACGTAAGAACGTGTGACTGTATATACACATACACACTCGTACCTACTTGTGTATGTATATACACACGTACGTTCGTGTGTATATACATATGCACACGTACGTTTGTGTGTATGTGTATAAACATATGCACACACGTGTGCATTTGTATATAGATGCACACGAACGTTTGCCTCTGTATGTATATACACGTACACCCGTATGTGCATGTACTTACACAAACACACATACGTGTGCGAGTGTGTATATGCACACCACGTATGTGTGCGAGTGTGTATATGCACACCACGTACGTGTGCGAGTGTGTATATGCACACCACGTACGTGTGCGAGTGTGTATATGCACACCACGTACGTGTGCGAGTGTGTATATGCACACCACGTACGTGTGCGAGTGTGTATATGCACACCACGTACGTGTGCGAGTGTGTATATGCACACCACGTACGTGTGCGAGTGTGTATATGCACACCACGTACGTGTGCGAGTGTGTATATGCACACCACGTACGTGTGCGAGTGTGTATATGCACACCACGTACGTGTGCGAGTGTGTATATGCACACCACGTACGTGTGCGAGTGTGTATATGCACACCACGTACGTGTGCGAGTGTGTATATGCACACCACGTACGTGTGCGAGTGTGTATATGCACACCACGTACTTGTGCGAGTGTATGTATATGCACACACACACGCGTGCGAGTGTATGTATATGCACACACGCGTGCGAGTGTATGTATATGCACACACGCGTGCGAGTGTATGTATATGCACACACGCGTGCGAGTGTATGTATATGCACACACGCGTGCGAGTGTATGTATATGCACACACACGCATGTGTGCGAGTGTATGTATATGCACACACACACGCATGTGTGCGAGTGTATGTATATGCACACACACACGCATGTGTATGTATATACACAAACTAAATGTATTGAAATCATTCATTGTAAAGGCCTGATGCAAAGTTGCTGTTATGGCTGACTTTGTTGCTGACTAGTAGTTGTTGCACCTAAGGATTGAAACGCTAAACTTTTGGCCTACGTTTTAAGTGAAAACTAGAGATGAGCGAGCCTACTCGGGCACGCCCCTTTTTCGGCCGCGTAATGCGAGTTTATAGTACTTCCGGACTGTGGGTAAAAAAATTAGGCTGGCCACGTGGGTGAGTGGGGGGTTGCAGTGGGGAGTGGGGTGTGAGAAAAGGAGAGGGCTCCCCCCTGTTCACCGCTGATACACCCCGGTCCGTCAAACCACCCGGCACACCCAGAATTTTTTCACCCGAGTACGGAAGTACTTGAAAATCGCGTTGCTCGATCGAGTAATTACTCGAAACGAGTAGGTTCTTTCATCTGTATTACAAAACCAACAGAATTTTTCAAATTTTAACACCTACCTCAGAATACTGCCGCCTTTCTGGGACATCCTCATATTCGTCAGAATCCGAAATGTATTCCTGCAAAAAAATCAACATTAGTATCATTATGTTTTTTGGCATCGTTTGCTGCAAAGCCTTATTACTAAACAAATTCTATTTACAGCAAAGTCTTACCTCTCCAACAGATTCAGATGAAGATTCAATTTCGAATTCAAGCTCTTCCTCATGGTGGGACATGGTGGCGTGCGCTTTTGGCTAAATAAACAAAATCAAAGTACAAAAAATTAATGGCAGTACTATAACAGTTATAGAAAATGTAACTATTTCCCATTCCAATCTTACATATGTATATTGTAGGCACATTGTATGCAGATTGAAGGCACATTGCAGGCACATTGTTGGATGGATTACAGACAGATTACAAGCAGTAAGTAGGCAGATTACAGGGCAGCCGGTATGTTATCCCCCCCCCCCCAAGCACACACACAGGGCAGCGGGTATGTTATCCCCACCCCCCACCCAGCACACACACACAGGGCAGCGGGTATGTTATCCCCACCCCCCACCCAGCACACACACAGGGCAGCGGGTATGTTATCCCCACCCCCCACCCAGCACACACACAGGGCAGCGGGTATGTTATCCCCCCCCACCCAGCACACACACAGGGCAGCGGGTATGTTATCCCCACCCCCCACCCAACACACACACACACACACACACACACACACACACACACAGGGCAGCGGGTATGTTATCCCCCCCCCCCACCCAACCACACACGGCAGCGGGTATGTTATCCCCCCCCCCCCACCCAACCACACACGGCAGCGGGTATGTTATCCCCCCCCCCCCAACCACACACGGCAGCGGGTATGTACACACGCACACGCACACGCACACGCGCACACACACGCACACACGTTACCCCTCCCCCAGCACACACACGCACACACGTTACCCCTCCCCCAGCACACACACACACACACGTTACCCCTCCCCCAGCACACACACACACGTTACCCCTCCCCCAGCACACACACACACGTTACCCCTCCCCCAGCACACACACACACACACGTTACCCCTCCCCCAGCACACACACACAGGGCAGCCGGTATGTTACCCCCCCCCCCTCCCCCAGCACACACACACAGGGCAGCCGGTATGTTACCCCCCCCCCTCCCCCAGCACACACACACAGGGCAGCCGGTATGTTACCCCCCCCCCCCTCCCCCAGCACACACACTTTTCCATCTCCTTCGCTCCTATATACCTTCACCTCCAAGACCTAAGGGTTTATTTTTCAGTGGCCTCTATAAAACAACAAGGTGTCTCTATTTTACATAGTTTAATCCCATTTTTGATAAACAGAATATAAATAGATCTGCAAAAGAGATTTTTTATTCTTCTAGGCATGAGCAAAAGGTTCTGATTCTCAATTCCTACGCATCTGTTGACAACCCTTATAATCTATTTTCTCTTGTCGCTAACAAGCTCTAAGTGCTACGTAATGCCTTGATTTATTGTATTGTACTTCAATATGGTACTGTCCTCTGCTCTTGGGTGCCCCTCTCCTAGCTCAGACAAATTAAGTATAACACAAGGAGTGGCATTGAGTTCCATATTGGGGAACTTGGCTCTGACAGATGCATGGAGAGAAGTCCACGGTCCAAGAAGGGGTTATAACTTCTCAAACCCACAAGTCTTACGCACACATTCGCTGGACACTTGCCTCTACCCACCCTTTACCGTTCCTTGCACAGGTAAGACACATCAGTTATGCGTGGTCAGATCATGACATGGTTTTGGCGCAATTCCTGAATCATTCCCCCTCATCTTGCCCTTGGAGATGGAGGCTCAATGAATCATTTTTAAAAGACCCTATAACCCTCTCAAAGATGTCAGAACAAATCATAACATATTTCACAACGAACACCAAGGCCAAAGCACAACCAGTCTGGGTGTGGTTAGTTTATAAGGCATTCAAGAGGAGTCAAATTTCCCAGGTTGCCTCCTACAAAAAGAGTGAAAATCACAAGTCCAACTAGCCTTGGGGAGACGCTTCGCCCTGCCAGAACTGGCTAATCAACAATGACCCAGTATTTTCCTAACTAAGGATATTAGAGACGAAAAACTGAAACTCAACCTTTTATACTCTACCTTGGCGTAACGAGCCCTCTAATGGATCCTATCTATCTACTACATACTATCTAATAAAATCGATAGACTCTTAGCCGTAAGACCTAGAGCAAGCGAAAGAATCAATACAGTATACTCCATCGGATCCCTATAGGTTATTGTACCTCGAATCTAGAAAAAGATTGCATAAATTTTATGATTTATAGCACTCTTTATAAACATAAGCCTCAACTCCTTTCACTAAAATTTTTGAAAAATATCGCCCTCCTGAAACTTTCCACGCAACAGAATTTATAACTTAATCAGCTGCTCACTGTTGAAGTCAAGGAAACGATTAAAGGACTGAAATTAGGCCCTTAGCCCAGATGGACTGACTGCCCTTTACTATAAAAAAACCTTTTCACCTCCCTCTCTCGCCCGCTAACACACTTATATAACGATGTGTATAGCTATTCCAGATAATATAACGGTTATCTCTAAACCAAATAATGATCACATCACTCCTAAAAGCTATTGCCTAATTTCACTACTAGATTTAGACTATAAAAGTCTTACTAGTATACTAGCCACCCACCTATATTGTTTTCTACCCTCTCTGATACATGGAGATGATGTCGGTACTCAACTCATTTCACATCTCACAATTACAAAAAACCCAGCTGCTAGTTTTAGCTTTATATATTGAAAAAGCTTTTGACAGTCTATCCTGGGAATATCTTTTTGCAGTCCTAGAGAAATTAATTTGCTAATTTGCTAAATCTATTTAAAAAAAAATTGATGCCAGCATAATTAATTGATGCAGGACAAAACGATTCATATAAATTATTTATTACATAGCTGCAACTGCTGATGTTGGGGACGGTTGCCCCGTTGTACAAATGTGCCTGTCTCTATGCATACAGCTATTAAGCTGATGCATCTGGCCGGGATATCGGCGCCGGTCGGCGCATGCACAGCCGCTGGAGCCTCTAACAGCAAGGGAGTGAGTCTCCAGATGGAGAGCAAGGTCTCGCGATACTGAGAGGCTGCGCGCATGCGCAGTTACCCCGCGGCGACGCTGTAATGGAGGAGAAGGTACCGTGGACTATGGGATGCCTGGGTGAAACAGGTGAATGGCCGTCCCTTCAGATTGGTATGTGGTTAATGGTGTTTTATGTAATGAGCATTGATTATGGGATGCCTGGTAATCAGGGTGTGTGCCCCAGTTGATATGACATACTATTTATACACTGTTATCACTTGCGTCATGCTTGACAAAGGTCCAATTGTTGACCGAAACATCGCTGTTTCTTTTACTATGGGAGAATAAAGAAGGTTTTTTTACTTTTTATTGCACCTTTGGATGCTGCCGTGTTTTCTTTGAACTGTGAGTCATCCGTCCTAGAGCGGGCAGTGCTTCGTGTAACCAGCAACCCCATGAAGTTCTTATTTAAACTCTCCAGCTGGGCATACACAGAGAACTTCCCTCACATGCACAGGGATGGTGAGTTCAGCGGCTGAGGATGGATGACATCCCCAACGTCTTCCCCAACTTGGGCATCATCCTGGCACATTGGGAGTGGGGCCTGCATAGAGGAAGCCTTGTACGTCGTGCTACTTAACATCTCTCTCTGACACCATATTGCTGAGAACCAGCTCATAGACAATTGATTTTTTTCCTGTTGTGGGCCTAGGCACCAGATTTTCTTTGTGCATATGCAGACATATCTATGGGTGGAGATATTGTGAATGGGGTGGCAGTAAGTAGGCAAGCGCAATACAAGTGCATCCAAAACTTTAACTTTTCCCATACTTCCCATGGGAGGACATTTTTACTACTAATGTTACAAACATAGTCCCAAACAATATGCCTGCATTAACACATGGGCCTAGCGCCCACCACTGGAAAAGTCTCTTTACACATGTGGGCTTGTGGCCCAGAGAGAGAGAGAGTTCCTTTTGCTATCCCCAGTCCCAAGGGTGACCTCCGATACAGCTTTGATGTTCTGTTTAAGCGGTTTATCATCCATCTTCAGTTCTGACTTGCTGTTCCACCTACACCTAAGCAGCAGGGCATTTGCTTGAACAGCCTCCAAACTTAGCCTGGTCTGACGCTTGGCTTGATCTGCAGCCATTGTTGCATCCGACGCTCAGTGCCTCCAGTCATCAGCGACCATCCTTCACTCATGGCAGTGTGGACTTTGCAGCTGGTCCTCTTGCTTCTCCTTCTCCTGTGCAGCACCTGCGTCATTCTCATGAAAGATGAGAATCCCAGAGACCTGACCAGCACCAATCACATACTGACATACTATTTGTGATTTATTACACTGAACCTCTTTAAATGACATTTTACTTTCAAATACATAGAAAATAAATGACTGACAAGTACAGTAAGTTAATTAAAGTGAAATTTATTATGTGTTATGGTTGTTACTTCCTGTCAATCATAAACAGGGTAAAGCAACACATAGGGCAGGTAAAAAATATCCCAGTGGAGGAAACCTGTAGGAAAACCATTGTTTATTGTACTGTCTCCAGGCATAATAAGTGTTGTAATACTATAATATGTGTGCAAGACACAAGAATGGATGGTCCTACAAACTCTGCAGGGTGGAAGGCTGCTCCATGGGCCGAAGTTGTGGAAAATTCATCCTGAACATAGGAAAAGGATGACTTTCATGGATGGGTCTCTCTCTTCTCCACGCCCAGTGTTCAGCATTTTCTGCCATGATCTAGAATCAAACAATACAGGGATAACATTATTAGCACCGTAGACCCTTCGTCATGGACTGAAGTGCTTTGAATCATTTGTACTAACCTGCTCACAGGTGTCCCGGTCCACCCAAGCTCTGAATCCAATCCGGAGGAACAACAGGTTGCGTTGATGGTGGAATTCTTCTTTCTTTTGCATCCAGGTGGATCCCAAGGCCCATCGGTAGATCTCGTGACGAAAGCAGACTTCCTCTTCCATTTGGTTGGCTAAAAACCTGGCAGGAAAAAATTAGTAGATCACTACTTATTTTAGCATTCATTATATATTCCTTCATCAGCATGTATATACATAACTGCAAAAGAAACTCACAGAGCTGGGAAGAAGTTCTTTCGATATTCCTCAATCCGCAGTCCGGCTCTCCTGAAGTAAACAAGGACCATCGCCAGGAGATACTAGTGGGATGAGAAGGACAGTTAGAACTTTTTAGTGCCACCAGTTTTTCCTATTGAACAGCCTTTCTGTGTCCTGTCTACCTCGATAAATGTTCCATTGTGGTCACACGTGCTCAGTCTTGCTTCTGTGCAGAATGACTGTCTCACTCTGATCACTTGCTTAGCAGCTCTTTTGACATCCGAGAAGAAAAAGCAACTTCAGAAGCAGACTCTCACCACACCAGGGATAACCAGTGGAGCCGAGAGAAGCAAGACTGAGCATGTGTGACCACCTTGCTATATTTACTGAGATGAATACAGAGTACAACTCGTAAGTGGCGCTACTAATGTTTAGAATTATAAGCTGGATATAAATGGTTTTTCTGGGAATTTACTATCGATGACCTATCTTCAGGATGGGACATCAGTAATTGTTCGACACGGGTCTGCCGCTTGGGATCCTCACTGATCAGTTTATCCTTCCACCCGCTGTCAGTACAGAGGAGTTGAACACACATTTGCAACAGAGTTGGAGCCAGAAGTGTAATAGAATTAATCACTTCCATCGATTTAAAAAAGTGAAGCCTTCTAATAAACTTTGGGCTCTAACCCTAATGTGGATGTCCGGCTCAGATGCACTGAGAGCTAGCTGGAGGATGAGCTGTTAGGAAGGGATTCCCGCTAGTCAGCTGTTGATGACCTATCGTGAGGATAATTATCAGAAGAAAATTCCCGTACAACAGCTTTAACTATAAACATGGTAGATAATCTGTAATCTGACACAATTTCTATTTCCCAGAATATTTTCTTACCTTGTCAGAAATCCTCATGTAGCGGTCTGTGAATAGAAACAGCCAGATGTATACATCGTTTAGAAAAAGAGAAGAAATATAAATATTTCATAAATTCATAATTTTTAACCATTTATTTAGTGACCACAACACTAGAAGTATTAGGAGTAATGGGTCTTACCAAGGATCTTGAAGAATGCAGCCATCTCCTCCTGCCGTAGGATCCGGTCCTTCTTCCTCCTCTTTTGGGAGTGTCGCTGGATAGTAGAGCTTGAACTGTGGTAGAAGGATACTATATTAGGCATATTTCACGAAAGCGTATTACTGCCACATTTCTCCATCCATAGTATGGACATATGTACTGGCCCAACTGTGAGATTTACTGACCAAAACTCTTACCATCCCAGAAATGTACCACTAGGGACAATTAAAGGGATTGCACCACAATAGGCTTTTATTACTTATCCATAAGTCTGGTGGGGGTGCCACCTCTGGGACCTTTACGATCCCGAGAACAGGAATCCAGTGTATCCACCTCCTCATAAGCTTGCTGCACACCCGACAGTAACATGGAGATTGAATGGAGCACATGCGCGGTACTGCTCTATTCAATTCAATTTGGCTAGTGGAAATAGCCAAATACTGGCACTCAGCAGTCCTATTAAGGATGAGTGGAGTGATACCCAGCAGATGCATATTTTTGTCTCTGTGAGGGGTGCAGTGAGCTTGCAGTTAAAAGGAAAGAGGGACATGGACTCCTGTTCTCAAGATCGTTGCGGGTCTTAATGGTAAGATCCCGCACCAACCAGACTTTTATTAGCTATCCTATGGATATTTAATAAGTCTACTTTAGTACAAACACTGCAAGTGTTGAGAATAAAAAATATCCATTCTATGGGAGAGCATGTAATGCAGTGTTGTATCCTAAATGTCACACTTACGCCTCTTCACATGGACGGCGCTCTCTCTTCCTCCTCCGGCCGCTGTCTTCTACTCTTTTTGGGAAGCTTAAAGAGAAGGAAATATTACCATGAATATATGAGAATGCGGATGCTTCTGGAGATTTATATACACTTTTTTTTTCTTGGTCAACATAGCCATATGAGGCTTGTATTTTTGTGAGAAGAGTTTTATTATTAATGGAACCACTTTGGGGCAAATAGAATGTATTGTTTAATTTTTATTAGTTTTTATTAGAGGAATAAGAAAACTCTGAAATTTCACCATTGTGGTATTTTTTTGACTGGATTCGCTGTACATCATAAACTAAATATTACCTTAAGGGCTCATTCACACGGGCGTATTGTCACCACATATAAAGCACACGTATTTCCCTTATGTGACATGCAGTGAATGGAGGTCTCTTGACTTTTATTCTTCCATTCAGACCTGCATTGGAACTATGATGGGACATGCGTGTAAACGCAGGAGAAATAAATGGCAGCATGCTCTATTTCTCTGCTTTTTATATTCGTAATGCCTGCAAATGGACAGCGTTTAATATGGAGCCCCACTCTGCACAGAGTGGGGAATATTAAAAAATCCCAGAATCCCGTACACGCACCCACAAAGCTCTCTGAAAGACTCGTAGCATTGGACTCATACGCCAGTGTGAATGAGCCCTGATTCAATACAATTTTATGTTGGTACCAAATTATTAGAGTTTTTATGTTTGCCAGAGTAAAAACACTTTAATATAAAATAATTATATTCCAAAACCCATAAGATTTGTGAAACCAGGCCAGAATCCATACACAGATAGCTGTTTCGGGGTGTCTGCCCTTCATCAGTGTCAGTAGGATTCTGGCTTTGCTAGTGAGAGGCCTGTGATGTGGGTCTGGAGGGGGTGACTCCCTCTCCTTACAGAGAGCACATAGAAGGTAAGTGAGCAGACTCATGTTGGTGTCAATTATATGCCGAAATAGGCAATTGAAGTCAATAGACCTGCGGCAATTAGGAGTGAATACTCAGGAAACCTGTGTATTCACTCACTGTGTATCTGTGCTTCTTAACAAAAATATACGTTTTCTTTCTGCATGCGTAAATAGGCTGCATATTTGCTTATACAAAAACACATAGAAGGGAAGGAAAGCATAAGAAATATGTGATTTTTGGTCGTGTAAATACGCTGTTTATTACACAACCAAAATCCACATGCTGCTCTGTGGACGAGTCCTTAAAGTGGGCATGCACGAACTTCTATTCAGTAAGCAGCAAAACCAGGCAGCCAATCATAACCCCAGACAGCACACCAGCTGTCTTAGTATTACATTGGAATCTAACTTCTCCTTTACCCACCACATCCAATCTCTGGGTCGAACATGTCACCTGCACTTTAGGAATATAGCTAAAATCCGTCTGTTCCTTACCATGGACATGCTAAAGACACTTATTGTCACCCTTACTCACACCCAACTTGACTACTGAAAGTTGTTGCTCATCGGCCTTCCCTGCACCAGACTCTCCCCTCTACAATCGCTGCACTGGCTGCTTATCAACTGCAGAACTAAACTGAAACTTATCACTCTCACCCACAAAGCTTTCCATAGTGCTGCACCACCGTACATCGCTTCCCTCCTGTCCATACGTCACTCATCCCACGCGCTCTGACTAAGCACCCCAATAATATTAACCTCACATGATCACCTCCAGGACCTCTCTAGAGCAGCAGCCGTCCTCTGGAATGCACTACTCCAAAACATCCGGACAATCCCCGATGCACGAAACTTCAGATGGGCCTTAAAAATGCCCCTCTTCAAAGAAGCATACCAAACCTCCTGATCCAATTTCACACCCCTCACAACATGCGCCCTGCCCCTCCCTATGGCTTCCCATATTTTTTATTTTGCCTATCATGTACATCTCCTGCCCCTGTACCTCCTGTGTCTACCCCAACCGTATTTGTTTCCATACAATTGAATACCACAATACCACCATGATCCTATTTGCCTTGGCAGCAGCTGCCTTAAACTAGTTGCTCCAGTCCAGTTATGTTACAGTTAACTAAAATCCCAAGTCTTTTCCATGTCAGGGTTTCTCAGTACTTTGCCATTGGGTGTGTAATTGGGACATGTATTTCCTTTGCCTATGTGCATAACTTTACATTTATCAGTATTAAACCTCATTTGCCACTTTTCAGCCCAAGCCCCCAACTTAACCAGATCCTTTTGAAACTGCCTTGTATCTTCTCCTGCGTTTCTTTAACTAGTGTAATATGAAAATATTGATATTTTACTATTCAGACCTTCTACCAGGTCATTAATAAATATATTAAAAAGAATAGGGCCCCAAATCAACCCCTGAGGTTCCCCAATAGTAACAGTGACCCAATCAGAGTATGTACCATTAATAACCACCCTGTTTCTTATCACTGAGCCAGTTACTTCCCACTTACACACATTCTCACGCAGACCAAGCATTCTCAATTTTATATACCAACCTTTTATGTGGAAAAATATCAAACTCTCTTGAAAAGTTCATAAACTCAAGATCAATTGATTCTCCCCAGTCCAGTCTAGAACTTACCTCACCATAAAAGCTGATCAAATTGGTTTGACAGGATCGATATCTCATAAACCCATGCTGATATGGAGTTATACATCTATTTTCATTGACATACTCCAGGATAGTATCTTTTAGAAACCCTTCAAACATTTTACCCACAATAGAAAACTTACCAGCTTCTAATTTCCAGGTTCACTGTTTGACACCTTTTTGAATATCTGCACCTCATTTTGCTATCTGCACCCCTGATATTCATTCAGGTCTGTTGGTTAGTATTAAGTCCAAAATAGCCTTCCCTCAAGTCGGGTCCTCTAGAAGTTGGGTTTGGAAATTATCCTTAGTAATTGACAGAAAGTTGTCCCCTATAATAACTGCCTCATTGTGATTTGCTGCTTCATCTGTTTGCTTCAATATTATATTTTCAGTAGCTCCTGTTATGTTTGGGGGCTCATAGAAAACCCCTATGAGGATTTTATTGTTTTCCCTTCATGTATTTCCACCCTAAGAGATTCCATATGTTTTATCCAAACAGGTCTCCATTATTCCCACTATATCATAGTTTTCTTCAGACATCACTACTTCTGGTTTGTCTACATTATTGGTCAGACATCTAGCATTAGTCACCATACAGTTAATAAGGTTTTGGTTATTTTTTAGATTGTGTATCCCTATCAAGTGTTCTGCCAGTTCTTACTGTACTAACCCTTCCAATTGCTTCGCCCTCATTTCCATTACTTAGTTCCAGGTCACTTTCTACACCGTCTTTCCCCCTATCTCCCTGGTTACCCTCCCTCCCCAGTCCCTAATTTAAACAGTCCTCCAACCTTCTTCTAGCCATCTTCTCCCCCAGCATAGCTGCACCCTCCCAATTGAGATATAGCCCATTGCTATGGTAGAGTCTGTAGTCAACAGCCAAGTCAGCCCAGTTTTCCAGGAACCCAAACCCCTCCTTCTTACACTAACTCTTGATCCACTTGTTTACCCACTAATATCCTGTTGCCTTTCTGGTGTGGCACGTGGTACAGGTAGTATTTCAGAAAATACTACTTTTGGAGGTCTTTCCCCTAAGCTTACATCCTAGTTCCTTTGAAAACGTTTTTAAGGACCTTCCACCTACGTCTAACTTTGTCAAGGGTGCCAATGTGTACTATGACCACTGAATCCTCACCAGGCCCTTTCAGTAATCTGTCATCCCAAACCCTAATGTGTTGAACTCGAGTGCCAGGAACAGAACACACACTGTTCAGTGATCTTGGTATTTGCCCTGTCTGCCCCCCTAATGATTGAATCTCCCAGTACAGGGGCCTGTCTCGTCTGCCCTGCACACCTATTCCTCTGGGATGGGGGGGAGAGCTCTCTCACTCTCTATCCCGCTATCCCCCGCCGCCGCGGTGAAGATGCATTGGGACATACGATGCCTATGCAAACCAGGTTAATAAGATCCTTGCCAAATACTTGTCCATTCTACTTACTGACCCTGATTTCGTCCTGGCAACCAAACCAACCATCATATATAGAAGAGGGCCTAATTTTAGGGACCTCCTAGTACATAGTTTTTTCTCAGATTCTCAGACTGTGAAACATAACTGACTGAACTCATCCTTTTTCAGCTACTATCAATGTGGCAATGCAGCAACTTTTTGTGCCATGGTAGTGAAATGTAAATTTTTGCTTAACACTGTTAACAACAAAAGATGAAATAAAGCAATACATTCACCATAAAACTTTGGGGGTTGTGCTATGTGGGTAAGGATCCAGCAGCTGAGGAGATGCATATTTAAAAACTAGAGCTCTATTAGAACCAAAAAAGATACTTTTCTCTCAAGGCACATTGTTGAAAAGCACAATGGAGATGTAAACTCTACAAGACTTTGAGATATCAGTCAAGTGAAGCTGGGACAGCGAAAGGACAATTTGGACCGTAAAAGTGGTCTTTTTTTACATAAACAGCATGAGCCCAGTGGGATTGAATGCGGGATTCTGTTTTGTGGCATTTGTTTAATTTGCTCTCTTTGACTTGTGGGGTGTACTATATTTAATAATTTATTATATGGATCTACACACATTACAGGTACGGTTTGTTAGATAGCTTGCTCCTTCACTCCTACACTATTTTCCATACTATACATCCATAGTTATTATACTTTTATCCTTTGTTAGCATCATCAGGTATTTGTGGCTGTCCTTTATTTCTGGACAGTAGTAAAAAAAGGAAGACCGATACCAACAATACATTCTGTATTTTATTATTTTTATTGTTATATGGGAGACAGTCTTACTAGACATATATGCAACAAATATTGGGTTCTATTGTAGAAACGGTATATTACATTATTAGTACATTGTTCTAAAACAAAAATTGTTTTTCAATATACTGGTCAGGAATTCTATCTTCAGCACGATCTCTCATACAGTATAATGTATTCCATAGTATTAAATGAACTAATAATTGAGCATAGTGGTGAATAATTGTCCTACTTTTTGTAAATTATATTTATATACAAAGGTTAATATCTTATATATATAAAAATTGCAACTTCCATGACATAATTTATATACAATTTATAAAGATTATCAGTACAACTTACATCTCATACTGGAAGGCCGCTTCCTCTGCCTTGACTGGGAGCATCACTGGGAAGGATGACATCTGTCCAGTAACTGGGGGATCTGAATGGTTCCAAGACAGTAACCTCACCAGTAGACCCCCAGTTATACACTTCCTCTCCAAAGGTTCTCCTCACGTTCAGGGGAACTTGCCAGGTATGATCCTCTCTCCAAAGCTTCCAATTTGACTCTAAACCTTTTATATTATTCTACTACAGAAGCCATAATTGTCTGTTGCAAAGTCATAAGTAAAAAACAAACATACATTGCATGCTCTCATTGTAATTCAAGCTGCACATTACTAGTCAATTTACACAACTCAGATGTTAATGCCGCCTCACATTGTATGCAGATTTCCCCAAATCCATTCAACCTATTGACTCTCTTCCTTTGGAATGTTGACTTATTTACCCTAGCTTTTTGCTGGAACAATGATGGTCATGATTGAGGAAAAAATGTGGTCTGAAGTAATCACACACCCGATATATTCCTGATTGAGGGAATTACAATAACATTTAAATCTAAAAAAATAATACATTGAGTATATTCCTGATGGGGTTTATTATGCAACCAAGGCTTATTGCAACTGTCCTTTCCTATCATTCATATATATATATATATATATATATATATATATATATATATATATATAATATTATGGTGTATATATGTCATAGGTCTGTCTCTCTGGCCTCTTATACACTGTCTCCTCTATATTGGACATTTTTCTATTTCTCTGTTGGGATTCACTGTGTCTGCATTATACGGTGTGATGACCTGCATACATCCAAAGAACCACACAGTAGCACGTGCGTGATTTGTCATTAGAATACAGCCCATCTGCGCATGTGTTAGCATTTATTTTGGCTTCCCTTAAATTTCATTAATGACATAATGCACTCTAATTGGTCAACTGTCTGATTGCTAATAGTTCAGATATATTTATAGATGTGATTTGTATGAATGGCTGGCATGTTTTGCAGCTTGCATACAGGGCATTTGTGAAATGCCTAACCAACAAAGGCTTAAAAAAATCCTCTATCGTCAGCATGCCATTTTTAACTAGCCCCATTTCCCAGAGGAAGTCATTCTGTTGGCGATGCATGTGATTTTCATTTTTCCATACCTTGCACAGGTTCAACCCCTTTACTTTCCGTGTCACCCCATTATTTGTAGTATGTAAGCTCGTTGGAGCAGGACCCTCACCCCTACTGTTTCAATTAATTGATTACTACATGTAACTGTGGTATTGTTTCTGTTCACCCTGTCTTGTAAGCGCTGTGGAGTATGTTGGCACTCCACACCCCTCTGATACAAACGTCACACGCTCGCCTCCAGGACTTCTCTAGAGCATCACTGATCCTCTGAAGTGCTCTAACAAGATCCTCACACTTTAATATACGTAAATGGAAAAAGCTTTGGGGTACCCAGAATTCATTAGAGAACTAAGGACTAGTTGGAGAAAAGCAGCTAAAACCTTGATTAGTGTGACTTAGAACATCAAGAGCTTATACTGATTTTTTTTTAATACCATAGTCCTTCCCTTGACCATCCTAGCCTTTCTAATACATTGCTATACTCAAATATAGCAATGTATTAGAAAAATGATAAAAGATGGCAAAATTCAAGCCCCTAGTGGGACAAAGAAAAAGTTAGTGTAAAAAAAAGTTAAAAAATTATAAGAAAAATTAGTCAGAACTCTACCTTTCCCTCTTTATTTATTTTTCACAAACACACACACATGGTATCGCTGCATGCATAGTGAGCTATAAAAAAAATTGCACATTTAACCCACACAGTGCACGTTGTGGAAAAAAATACAAAAAAAGGCAAAAATATCTGCAAATATTTTTGCCTTCCAAAAAACGTGATAGAAAATGATCAAAATGTTGCATTGATAAAAATGGTGCTATTAAAAAGTGCAACTCATCCTGCAGGAAAAAAAAACTTTTCCCAGCATTGTTGACAAAAACCTCAAATTGTAGGGGATCTATGAATGCAATGATAAACAATGAACACATATTTTTTGGAAAATAAGTCAGAAAAAGTAAAAAAAAATGTATGTATAAGATTGTGCCAAATAGATGGGACTCTCACTTATGTTTTTTCTTGGAGGGGGTTCAATGTCCAATAATCCCCCAGAAATCTCACTTATACCTTGAAATGATCACAAGTAGATAGAGCCCACGCTTACAGCTTCTGGACCTTGAACATAATTTATTGGATACATAAAGAGAAAAGGAAAGTAAAACGCATTTCGGAGGTAGTGTCCTTTTATGAAGCATAATCCTAGCATGGAAAACACTTAATGTATATCATAGTATTAGTTCTGAGGTAATTAAAGGGTGAGTGGTTTCATTCACTCACCTAAGAAAGGGGCATTTTCCCATAATGTTCGGGCATTTTAATGTGATTTACATCCCTGGAGCGAACAATTAGCTAGCTTGAGCACACTTTTCTACACTCCAGCAAGCAGAAATGTACATTGCTGGGGCGAATATGTTTGCGCTTCAGTGACCAGAAATTGAACTTTTTCTATGGTATTTCATTCAACAAAGTATGATCTATACATTCCAGTATTAAGGTTAACATTTACACATCCAAAGAAATTCAAAACAATTCAATAAACAATACATTTACTCCATTGCATATGGAGATGATAAAATGTTGGGTTGAGGTGTTGGTGTTGGGTTGAGTTATTGTTGATAAGACAACAAGACAATGTCTATGTAAACAATAGCGGGTGGAATCACAGTGAGACTGAAACAATATCCAATTAGTCACACTGATCAGATGAAATAGTAGCAAGAATAAGGGTGGGAGAATCTTACTAGAATTTGTTAAAAATACCAAGTGTTTTAAAATTACTAAAATAACCCTAGTCTACACACAAGGCAATGAAGGTCAGCGCTCTGCAATATGCCAAACATGAATAAGAGGGGGTCGGGGGAAATGAACATAGATAAATAATATCATGATATAAGAATTAACATACAACTCACATATATCCAAACATTAAATTAATACCTGTATGGGTATAAAAATCTGAGAAAATATAGAATCTAAAATATAATCTGTAAAATATTTAATAACTACATATAATCCTCTGAGAAATGTAAATGTATTTATAAATAATATATACACATACATAATATAAACAAATTGTACATAGAAATTATAACACAATAGTAAAAAGATGTATGAATCTATAAAAATATACATATATATATATATATATATATATATATATATGTGTGTGTGTGTGTGTGTGTGTGTGTATGTGTGTATATATATATAATTATATATGACATGTATATACATAAATATTAAAATAGACTTAAAATCCAAGTGTGGTCTCATATAAAAGAATACCTAAAAGTAATAATAAAAAAAGATGATAAAATAATTCTTACACTTTCTCTAAAACCATATTTAGACCCTGGGGTGTAAGTGCGTTTAACCTGGAAGATCCAATACATTACTTTTGTCTTCAGTCTAGAGCAGTGGTTCTTAACTTGGGGTTCAATCGAACCCTAGGGGTTCATTGAGTCATTCTCAAGGGTTTGGCAGTGGTCAAGATACCCAAAGTGTGTGTGTGTGTGTGTACATTCCGTTCACCCCACTAATATTATTCGTGATGCTCCTCACTGCGCATGTGCTAGCCTAGGGGAATCCCCAGATTTTCTCCACTACAAACTGCTGTTTCTCTCTTTTCTGGTTAACCACATCATAGCGTACCCTCTTATTGCTAAGAAAGCCCATAAGATATATTCATACCGTTTGCTACAACATATCTTTGAGAGCAATCCTTTTTGAGACTGGTAGACATAAAAACAAAGAAAAGGAACAGACTTTGTTACAAAAATGATATGAGAGTGGCACTTGCCAAGGTGAAGCCACTCATTTCTGAACTTGTCTGTGAAAGGCAACAGCAAACATCACATTGATTTGCAGTACATATACATTGTGTACAAATGATGCATGGTGTATTTTGTGCACTAATAAAATTATATACCTATGTTTTTGAATTTGAAAAAAATCACATTTTATTTTTCCAATTACAAAGGGATCGGTGAATGCACTTATGAAACTTGTGGGGTTCAGTACATCCAACAAGGTTAAAGAACCACTGGTCCAGGGAATGCTTCCTGAGGGATCTTTTCTAGTGGGGTCAAACACATACCAGAGGGGTATTATGGTGGTTTAATAAACATTTTGGTTCCCTTCTGCCCACGTAAATGGGGTCCTTTTTCTCTCCAACTGATCCACCACCAATACCCCACTAAAGGTTCTTTTAGATGTGAGATATAGGGGGTACTGTTCAACTATCCATTACAATTCAAAAGAAATCCAATTACAAACCAAATAATGAAGCATTCTCTCTGAGGGACTTTATGAATTGTAACCAGGTTATTTTTTATGAGAATGCCCCTGTGGATTAAGGTATGTAGACCGGAAAATTATGGCATTAAGAGCAAGGGCAAACTAGCACTTTTCAAATATCCAGAGGGGTTTTACAAAGCACAGTGTCTCCAGACACTTTTTAAACCACCATAATAGCAACCCCTCTGGTATGCATTTGACCCCCTAGAAAAGATCCCTCAGAGATCATTCTCTAGTCTAGACACAAAAGAAATGTATTGCATCTTCCGGTTAAATGCACTTACACCCAAAAGCCTAAATGAGGCTTTAGAGAAAATGTACAAATCATTTTAGTGTTTTTCATCTTTACTATTATTTTTAGGTATATTTTTAAATGAGACCACACTTGAATTTTAAGGCTATTTTAGTATATATGTATATACATGTTGGCCATTGTAAAAGGGCCATAATTGGGATATTGTTTCAATCTCACCATGCTACTCTCCCGCAGACACACATACACCCACTATTGTTTACATAGACATTGGCTTCTTGTTGATAAGAAACTCAACAGTTTATTATCATCTCTATATGCACTTCAGTATGTGTATTGTTCATTGAATTGTTTTTAATTTCTTTGGATGTCTAAATGTTAACCTTAATGCTGATATGTATAGATCTTAATTTGTTGAATGAAATAGAAAGTTCAATTACTTTCAGTTGCTGGAGGGCAAACATATTCGCCCCAGCAACCTACATTTCAGATCACTGGAGTACAAAAACAAATCGTGCACTCCAGCTATGTAAAAGTTCACCTGGAATGCAGAAACGTGCGCTCCAGGGACGTAAATGATGTTAAAATGCCTGAAAATGGTGGGAAACACACTTTTTTGGCAGGTGAATAAAACCACTCGCCCTTTAACCTCTTAGTGACAGCCTATTTGTGCCTTAGTTTCCAAAGCCAAATTTTGGAAATCTGATGTGTCAATTTAACATAGAATAATTCCCTAAAGGTTTTGCATATCCACTGTCAAAAGACACCAACATCTTTATAGCCTACTTTACAACAGTCTACGCATGCCTAGAGCTCTATTTGTTTCTGGAAAGACTACAGGAATACTGTCTATCACGACAGATTTTCATTTTTGTACACTGGCCAGGAGAGTGGAATCTGCTGTTAGGCGACTACCTGGGTGAATTGACCAGCGAGATCCCCGATGACCGATACATTACTGAGTTTGTATCTGCGGGACCCAAAACCTATGGGTACAAGCTGAACATGAGTAAAATCGTGTTAAAAGTTAAAGGTGTAACTTTAAATGTTGGCAACACTCAGCTCAAATTTTGACAGCCTGAAAGATTTGGTTTTGGATTATCCTCACAACACAAACCCCGAAACGCAAAAAACTATCAGCGTAGAGCAACCGGAAGTTAAGAAATAAGTATTGGGACATCGAAACAAGGCCGCTACACAACACAACTCTGCCTTACGGCATCATCTGGGTTTTATTCTTGTTGGCAGATGGTTTCTGATGAACTCTGCCTCTTTTCCTAACAGTTTTATCAGGGCCTACCTCAGACATTCATAGACTATGGCTTATTTCCACCTGATAAGGTAAATTTGACAATTTTTGATCTCATGGAGAGTGGCAGCGAAAACAGCGAAATAAAGCACTTACCAAGCATGTACATCACAGAAATCTGAGCATTTTGTACCTTGTGCAGAACATTTTGTTAAGGTAAGAAAAGCCATACGATCAATTTAAACACTAGTACAGGGCCCTTTTTAAATAACTCCTTACGATAAATTGCAAATTGGTCACAATAACTAAAGAGATGTACCCCAGGAAGACATGCCTATTCTTAGAAGCTTTTGAGGAAGCCACGCACACTCCTTATGGATACCTGCTAGTAGACTTAAGAAGCAATAGGAGCATCGCTTGAAGACGGGTTTGTTTCCCCCCACTTTACGCACTGTACATCCACAAAAAAAAGGCTTCTAAAAAGTGAGTTTGCCTTTTTTTCACAACTTATTTTATTCCTCATACTTTGGGCTGACAGGATGTCAGAGAATACGGCGCAATTGGGCTCTCTTAAGAAGTCTAGTGAGGGCAAAACCAGCCATCAGAAAGTCTATTTTACGCAACACAGGCAAAGATATAAAATCACAGCCATAGCGGAGATCACTTTAAAATATCTTAAAAAGCTAGGATACCTCTAAAAAGGCGAAGCAGAAAGATAAAGTGGCGGTGTGCTATAAGGCGGTTGGATAATAAAACATTGGCCGTAAAGAAAAAGCGTATAGTAAAATCAGGTCGGCGGTTTTATAGGTTCGTTCTTGGGCTTTGCGATCCCAATAAATTATGAGTGCTTACCAACTAGTAATGGAGGATGTGGAGAAAACATACTTGGTGCCCATACATGGGCTTAAAAAGATAAGACAAGCCATTACAAATGACACCAAACATACGACAGATATTCATCGGCTTGATGCTGAAATGAACGCAATTTTACAGCGTAGTGATATACCAGATGTGAAGAATTAAAAAAAAAAGCGTAGTACACGCTAAACAGCTTGCAAAAAACAGTTAGCAACTTTAAAACCTTGTAACTCCGGGTGAAACTGGTCATCAGCAATTGTCAAATACCGCTCCTAGTAAAAATACTATTCATTAGATTGTAAGTCATGTCAATCCATGGTTCAAAAAAAAAATAAAAAATAAAAAAGCTTTTGCTAAACAGACTGTCGCAGAAGGCGATATTACATCCTGGAATGCGAAAGATGAATTCATTTACAAGAGGGAGAGTCTCCAAGGCTCTAACAAACTGGGACTTCAGTCATGCTACAGAGAGCCATAGCGCTACCAAGAAAAAAAAAATCACCCTTTGGGTTGGGATATTTTTACGCGCTCGATGGAAGAGATTAAAATACCTTCCACGGTCATCGGCAACCACGGCGTGGATGTCAAAAGCAAAAAAAAAAAATGAAAGATGCAATTGGATGCTTACAAGATAAAAGCCGAACTTTTCAATTTAAACCGCATCTTTTCACGAGGTTTCTTGTTAGGAGTGTGTTTAATTACAAGGAATAACGTATTAAAAACAAAACCTTGATATAAATATAGCATGTAAAAGGATGAGTGCAGTATTATAGCGTATATGATCAGCAGTGAATAAGAACTTACAATGGATTCATCTTTTGAAAAACAACCTATGTTAATGAGAAGAAAAAAAAATTGAAAACTTATAACTAATCATTTGAATAATGGGTTAAATGGCAATATGGCAATCTTGGGTAGTGCTGCCTCTCTGCTCCCAAAACACCGAGGTAGTAAAGGGTTAAAAATCAGGTGTTTTTAAATGAAAGTTGGTTTTAAGGAAATAGGATGTAATGTTGAGATGAGGGGAACAAGGTTCCGAGTTATCGAAACGCGTTCTCCATGCAATCCTGATATATGAGCACTGATGAATAAAAGCAGGATAACTTTTTTCACATAGCCTGAGCTCCCGGATTTATTATGTCTGTTAAAACAGACCACTGCGACTAAGTGATGAAGGGCGTGGGAATAGTCCTGCTAATGAAAATAGAAAAAAGGAGCAAACAACCTGGCAAAGAGGTGAGATCACTTTTCATCTATCTTATACCAGGAAAGCCAGCATGGGTCTGTAACAAAAGTCATGCTAGACAAATCTAAATTTCCTTCTATGACAGAATCCCCGACTGGCTTGATCAGGATAATGCAGTGATATACTATATCTTAACTTTAGTAAAGCATTTGACAAAAATATCTCATGCCATACTTATTAAAAAATGACCAAATATGGGATTGACAAGGCAACTCAGGTGGATTCACAACTGGCTGAGTGATCGTACTCAGTGGTCAGAAATGGCTGCATATTCAAGTGGAAGAATATATTAAGTGGGGTACCACAAGGTTCTGTCCTGGGCCCCGTGTTTTACGTTTTTATAAATGATCTGGAGGATGGAATCGATAAGAAACTGATCAAATTTGCAGACAACACAAAGTTAGGAGGGACAGCAAGAGAGGAGGGATAGTGAGAGCGTTTTTAAAAAGATTTAGAAAAGCTTGAACAGTGGGCGGCGACTAACTGAATGCATTTCTCCTTGTTAAATACCAAAGTCCTACATCTGGGAAAAAAAAAAAAATACAGAATGGGAGGAATTGGGCTAAGCAGAATGTGAAAAATACTTGGGTATACTAATAGATCATAGACTGAACATGAGTCAACAATGATGTAGCTGCCAAAAAGGCAAATAATTCTAAGATGTTATAAGAGAAGCATAGAGTCTAGCTCACGTGAGGCGATTATCCCCCTCTATTCTTCCTTAGACAGACCCCATCTGGAATACTGTGTCCAGTTCTGGGCATCCCACTTTAAAAAGGCAAAACTGGAGCAAGTTCATAAACGAGTTAGTAAGATGGTGAGCGGTCTGCAAATCATGTCCCATGAGGAATGGTTAAACGATCTGGGAATGTTTAGCTTGCCAAAAAGAAGGTTGGGAGGAGACTTAATAGCTGTCTACAAATATCTGAAGGGCTGTCACAGTGCAGAGGGATCAGCCCTATTCTCATTTGCACAAGGAAAGACGAGAAGCAAAGGGATGAAACTGAAAGGTAGGAGACAAAATTAGATATTAGAAAAACTTTCTGACAGTGAGGGTGATCAATGCGTGCAACAGGTTACCACAGGAGGCGGCGAGTTCTCCTTCAATGGAAGTGTTCAAGCAAAGGCTGGACAAATATCTGTCTGGGATGATTTAGTGAATCCTGCACTGAGCAGGGGGTTGGACCAGATGACCCTGGAGATCCCTTCCAACTCCACCAGTCTATGATTCACATCCTATGAAACACAGAAAATCAGCGTAGAGCAGCCTGGGTATAGAACAAATAAGTTTTCAGACACTGAAACAAGGCCACTGTGAAAAACAAATGTAGTGGCCCAGAGTTAAACGGGGCCCCTCTATAATGTTAAAGGTTTGTCTTGTGCAATGTGTTGTCAGCGTCTTCTGTGTTGTATGCATTTGATGTGTATTGCACCTCTGCAGCACTGAGTGGGTTAACGTCTGGGTTATGTCTGAGAAATATGTTGTATGTCATGTAACCGTGAATATAGAATATAAATCTCTATATCTATGTCTCACAGATAACTAGCCAGTGGATTGTCCGGAGTCGTCCCAAGACGTCCTCCCTGTCGCAGCAGCTTATGGAAGGATAAGTTATGTCAGTACCCTAGTGTTTGTTTGAACTGTTCTGAAGTTAAAAGTAAACGGACACTACCAACCATTCCCGGTTTGTCCATGAAAAGTTACCCTGTGGACTATTATAACATCCAGTTTCAGCACAGAGGATGGAATGATGGCACGAGTGATGAGAGACTCAAGGTAATTTCAACTGTCGTTCCCTGTGACCTCCCCCTGTAGTAACTTGGACGGGTCTCGGGCTGCCCTTAGGGGAGGTCATGGTAGAGCCACCGTAACAAGTATTCCTCATCTACTCCACCATCTCCTTGGCTGTGGGCCCGCTCCTCAGATGCTGCACAAAGAAGTGTGTTTATACAAAGAAACACCTATTAGATGATTTTACAACCCTACCTTATGGACACTTTTTAAACCACCATAATAGCGACCCCTCTGGTATGCATTTGACCCCCTAGAAAAGATCCCTCAGAGATCATTCTCTAGTCTAGAGACAAAAGAAATGTATTGCATCTTCTGGTTAAATGCACTTACACCCAAAAGCCTAAATGAGGCTTTAGAGAAAATGTACAAATCATTTGTGTTTTTCATCTTTACTCTTATTTTTAGGTATATTTTTAAATGAGACCACACTTGAATATTAAGGCTATTTTAGTATATATGTATATACCGTACATGTTGGCCATTGTAAATGGGACCATAATTGGGATATTGTTTCAATCTCACCATGCTACTCTCCCCCAGACACACCTACACCCACTATTGTTTACATAGACATTGACTTCTTGTTGATAAGAAACTCAACAGTTTATCATCTCTATATGCACTTCAGTATGTGTATTGTTCATTGGATTGTTTTACATTTCTTTGGATGTGTAAATGTTAACCTTAATGCTGATATGTATAGATCTTAATTTGTTGAATGAAATAGAAAGTTCAATTATTTTCAGTCACAGGAGGGCAAACATATTCGCCCCAGCAACCTACATTTCAGCTCGCTGGAGTACAAAAACAAATCGTACGCTCCAGCTATGTAAAAGTTTACTGGAATGCAAAAACATGCGCTCCAGGAACGTAAATGATGTAAAATGCCTGAAAATTGTGGGAAAACACACTTTTTTGGCAGGTGAATAAAGCCACTCGCCCTTTAACCCCTTAGTGATGAAGCCTATTTGTGCCTTAGTTTCCAAAGCCAAATTTAGGAAATCTGACGTGTCAATTTAACATAGAATAACTCCGTAAAGGTTTTGCATATCCAAGTGATTCTGGCATTGTTTATTTTGCCCCATATTGTACTTCATTTAGGTGGTAAAAACAGACCGATAGAATTTGTGTATATTTATTAAAAGTGCCAAAATGTGGAAATATTTTTTCACATTCACACATTTTAACTATAAGTGTGTGCAAACATAATGTACATGTTTTTTGAGATATATATTTCCATCTGTTTACTTTATTCTGGATGCACATTTGAAAAACTTTAGTCTTTTTAACCATTTAGGAGACGTGCAAATTTACCATTACTTATCAACATTTTGAGGAACATATTGTTTTCCTACACTAAGCCAAGATTACAAAGATTCATAGGTGTCAGAATGATAGATGTCACAACAAATAACCCCATTTTAAAAACGACACCCCTTAATGTATTCACTGAGGCGTGTCAGGAGTATTTTGACCCCACGGTTCCTTTTCAGGAGTTAATGAAATTCAGAGGAGAAAAAATAAAATGTAATATTTTTGCAAATATGTTATTTTAAAGACATATTTTTTTTCTATTGTGCACATGAAAATGTGGAGTTAATTGCCAAAATGGATCTCCCTGTTTGTCCTGTGTTCAGAAACAAACCCATTTGTGGCCCTAATCTTATGTCCATATGGAGAATGGGGCCCAAAATGAAAGGAGCAGCCGGTGGCTTTCAGAATATAAATTTTGGGCCCCATCGCACATTTGTAGAGCCTTTGAGCTACCAAAACAATGGAGAACCCCCACAAATGACAGCATTTTGAAAACTAGACCCCTTAAAAAATTCATCTAGGGGTGTACTGCATATTTTGACCCCACAGTTTTTGAATGAATCTAAGCAAAGCAGAAGGAAAAATTATTTTCATTTTTTTGGCAATTGTGTCCTTTTAAAAACAGTTGTTTTTGTACAGCACATGTATGAATGAAGACTTGCATCCCAAAATGGATACCCCTCTTTGTCCTGTGTTCAGAAACATCCCCATTGTAGCCCAAATCTGCTTACTGGACACATGGCTGGGGCTATAATGAAGGGGAACACCCATTGGATTTCAGGGCAGAACTGAATAAATTCCAGGCTCAATTTCTGGTACAGCGCATAACTGCATACTCACACAGGCGGTCATGCGCAGTGCACCTTTTTTGTTTATAATTCCTGTGCTGTCACTGACTGACGCGGGTATCCGCTGCCTGTACAAAATGTAGGTGCATATGGGTTGCAATTATATCCACGACCATGGAGCATAATGGGCTCTATGCTGCAGATATCTGCGGTAAAATAGAACATGCTGTGTTCTGTTTTCTGCAAGTGAATCGTGTAACTCCGACCTGCTAATGTGAGTGGAATTGTGTAATCCAATGCATTTGTTTGATCTGCGTATACTGCGGATCAAGCACATGCGAAATGCACAATTTCTATCCGGTCGTGCGAGACCGGCCTAAGGTAGAGAGCTACCTTTTTGTCACGTGTCTTTGGATCGCTGAATGAGGCCACCAGTCACTGCTCCAGGCTCTCGGGCACATGCACAGAAGCCGAGGAAGGTCCGTGGAGGAGGATCGCGTTGGGGTTCAAATGTGGAGGTCTCCGGAAAGATGTTTGTCTCTCTCACTGATTGCATGGGAGAGGGGAGATTAAACATCAACTTGTTAAAAACTTTTATGTGATTGCCATTATCCTTTGGATAACTACGATTGCGTGACCGTGACCGCGACCGGGAAAGATCTTTGAACAAATTATTAAACGCGTGTATGCAAGTACATGAATACAAATCTAATTTCCTTATGACAGAATCACCGACTGGGTTGATCAGGGAAATGCGGTGGATATAGTTTATCTTGACTTTAGTAAAGCATTTGACAAAGTATCTTGATAGCATACTTATTGAAAAAATGACCAAATATGGGATCGACAAGGCAACTGTTAGGTGGATTTACAACTGGCTGAGTGATCCTTCTCAAAGAGTCGTCATAAATGGCTGCACTTCCAAGTGGAAGAATGTGTCAAGTGGGGTACCACAAGGCTCTGTCCTAGGCCCAGTGTTGTTCAACATTTTTATAAATGATCTGGAGGGGGGAAATAATGGGAAACTGATCAAATCATGTCCTATGAGGAACGGTTAAAGGATCTGGGAATGTTTAGCTTTCAAGAAAGAGGGCTGAGAGGAGACTTAATAGCTGTCTACAAATATCTGAAGGGCTGTCACTGTGCAGATGGATCAGCCCTATTCTCATTTGAACAAGGAAAGACTAGAAGCAATGGGGTGAAACTGAAAGCAAAGAGACACAAATTAGATATTAGAAAAACTTTCTGACAGTGAGGGTAATCAATGAGTAGAACAGGTTGCCACGGGAGGTAGTGAGTTCTCCTTCAATGGAAGTCTTCAAACAAAGGCTGCCCAAATATCTGTCTGGGATGATTTAGTGAAACCTGCATTGAGCAGGTGTTGGACCAGATGACCCTGGAAGTCCCTTCCAACTCTACCGTTCTATGACCAGGGACCGCTCATCACAGCCCTTGGTCATTGCTTCAGGTGCTTGGCTACTTTTAGTAGCTAGGAGCAAGGAGATTTTAAATTTCACGGGCCCTCCCCAGCTTCTTCGCTTGTGTCCGCCATTCTGGTAATGGGTGCATGCGCCGAAGCTGTGATTAAGGTCAGCAGATAAAAATCCCATCGGGGAATATTGCCAGAGGCCTTACGGAAGTAATTTCACCTCGCCTCACAGAGCAGATCCGTAATGGGAGGTGAAACTTTATTTTTTCTTTACTTTTACATGATCACATGATCAGGGATCATGTACCACGGCCCCCTGTGAAATATCGAGGCTCTTGGCTACGTTTGGTTTAAACTATCCTGGCAATCCACGGCTTTTGTGAATGCATCCACCATTTTGGCGATGGGCGCGTCCATAGAACCCAGGGTAAGGTCTGCAGATAAATCCGGGGCCGTAGGTATGTAATTTCATCTCCGCTGGTGGATATGATCTGTGAGGGAAGATGAAGTTCAAACTTTTTGACCTTTTTTTCCTCTGTTTTTCTACAATTTTTAAAAAACTTTTACATGATCGCCATTATCCATTGGATAATGGCGATCATGTGACTGGGAACCACATACATCAGTTCCCAGTGACATCTCCCTGCTCTCGGCTACTCATACTAGCCAGCAGCTGGGTGATTTTAAGTTTCCCGGGCCTAACGGCCTTCTGCTCATGCACCTAGCGCTTTGTAAGGTTCTGGAAGGACCAGAATGCTGTGGGACATCATGGGGGACAGAGGTGAGTAGTTTCAGCTTCCCCCGTGGATCTGATTCATAGAGGGAGATGAAACTTAACTTTTTTTTTTTACTTTTTATTTGCTTTAATGCGATCGCTGTTATCCATTAGATAACGTCAAATGCATATCACTGCTCATAATAGCTCCAGGTTGTTGGCTAAGGGAGCTGTCATGTCCACGGCCCCCACGGTTTTATTTCCGTGAGCGAGCGTGTTTTTACGGCCCTGGGAATTAAAGCCCACTTAGCTAGGACGTAAAAACACTATGGGGCGGTCACTGAGGGGTTAAAGGACAAGTACAAATCGCACCCTTCTATAATGAGAGGTTTCTGAGTTAAGGTGTAGAGATCAAAATGGTATTAATTTGAATTGATATTTAAATAGAATGGCTATTTGAATCCTATTACCGTTTAGAATGGATTTGGACCTCAGAGTATCTCATGTATGAAAGATAGGATTAGACTGCACTGATTAAATAATATCGTCTAAGCTTTACTGAGCTCACTATACTGAAGGTCAGTATCTCTGCTTGCTGTAATACCCCAACCTAAGTGGCATAGATAAAATTGCAATGCTGCACAGCTAGATTGGCTAGTTAATGTTGGTTAGGCTATACTCAGCAAGCTACATCTTGGACAGTGAACCCCTTCCCCTAAATATATGTGACAGTCCCATGTATTTGACACCCTACTGTACAGATCAATTCATACTGTAGCGCGGGAACTTTTTATTTTCTGATCAACCTATCTTTGTTTTTCCGGGGTGTATTCCACCTGCAGAAATTTCATAGACACCCTCCATCCTGTGGATATCCAGAAAGAATGAGGGACCTTGGCAGTAGTTCAAAACCTGAGTCTCAAGGCAAACCCGGATGATAGGTGTGACAGTTGTGCCTATGGGGAAGTGGTTGTTCATGTCAGTTGAGTCATGTCTGATTTAAAATTCTGTTTGTTTCCAATACAACATTACTTTTGGGGTGCACTTTAATTGTGTCTCTTAAGGCCGGACTTCTCTCAGGCCGATTGAAATTGTTTCTCATGAGACCCCTGTAAATGGCCTTCGAAAATGGTTTGGATGCCTATGATTGTTTGCTATCCTAATATCTGAATATGTACTAAAGAAAGACAGAGAAATGGAGAAGATCAGGTTTCAAGATAAAATGGATGATAGAAAATATTATGGCTTCTCCCACATAAAAATATAAATGTATTTGCATAGATTCATTATATGACTCGTAACATTTTTGCTTTTCACCAAATGAGTTGTGGGAAGTCTTGTGTATTGCAAGATGAGTTGTAGTTCCCATTTGATCCAATTTGGGGTACATGCGAACTTTGAACACTTATTTTATTGCTTTTTATTGGAGACAGAGAAATGAAAATTAGCAATTCTTTCATTGGTTTGAAATTTTTTTAATGCTGTTCACCAAGTGGGATAACAAACATAATTTTATAGTATAGGTCATTTTGAGCAAGTCAATACTGAATATGTTTTTTTCTTTTTTAGCATAATACAGCAGGGTTGTACGTAAAAAAAATTTTTATACTTTTTTCTTACACTTTGTATAACTTTATTTCTTATGTCTTGAGCACATATTTTTGTCTCAGGGTGCATTCACACGAGCGTGTGCATACATAGGTGCGCACAAAACCATGCGTCTATTAGAACCAATGATTCCCTATGGTGTGCTCACATGTTTGTGTTTTACAGGAGTGCAAACGCACGTACTTGCAAAACATAGGACATGTGTGCACCATAGGTCCATGGTGTGTGTCAATATTCCCCAGCGGGGAGTCCCCTTGTCATTGAACACTGTGACAGCACTGTCAGTGTTCAGTGACAAGGGGACTTCCCGTGGAGATTAAGAAAACCTCTGCCATCTCTTCATCTCCGCGGGGAGTCCCCTTATTACTGCAGTGATTTTCAAGGAAGGGCTTTAAATATAAGCCCTTCCCTGAAAATCATTTCTATCTGGTGTAAAAAAAAAATAAAAAAATAAAACTCCTTTCTCCGCCAATGACGGGACTCCGGTGTGTCTAGCAGCTTGGGTCCCGTCACTGTAATAAAGTTCTTTCAGCAGGTGGGGATTTGAAAACCATGCCTGCTGAAAGGGCTGAGTCTGATTGGCTGAGTGCTCAGCCATTCATTGAATGACAGCTGAGCACTGCCTGTAATTGGTCACAAAGCTCAGACAATCACAGGCAGCTTTTTTTTGCTTTTATGTTCATGTTTGATTTTGTTCCCACACATGGTAATATAAGCTCTGGCAGTCTCCTTTTTTTCCCTATAAAAATTGAATGCACTCAGCTTCCATCTAAATATCATAATGGTAATACTATCACATAATGTTAAAAGGTTTAATTCCCCACTCAAAAGAAGAAAGGCCTTAATTCAATACCTCAAATCTAAGCCAGACATCATTTGCCTCCAGGAGACTAACTTTTTCATCTCCTTCCCTCCTATATACCTTCACTTCCAAGATCTAAGGGTTTATTTTTCAGTGGCCTCTATAAAACAACAAGGTGTCTCTATCTTACACAATGTAATCCCATTTTTGATAAACAGAATGTAAATAGATCTGCAAGGTTGATTTTTTTTTTTTTTTTAAATTCTTCTAGGCATGACCAAAAGGTTCTGATTCCCAATTCCTACGCATCTGTTGACAACCCTTATAATCTATTCTCTCTTGTCGCTAACAAGCTCTAAGTGCTACGTAATGTCTTGATTTATTGTATTGTACTTCAATATGGTACTGTCCTCTGCTCTTGGGTGCCCCTCTCCTAGCTCAGACAAATTAAGTATAACACAAAGAGTGGCGTTGAGTTCCATATTGGGGAGCTTGGCTCTGACAGATGCATGGAGAGAAGTCCACGGTCTAAGAAGGTTATAACTTCTTCTCAAACCCACATAAGTCTTACGCACGCATTCGCTGGACACTTGCCTCTACCCACCCTTTACTGTTCCTTGCACAGTTGAGACACATCACTTATGTGTGGTCAGATGATGACATGGTTTCAGCGCAATTTCTGAATCATTCCACCTCATCTTGCCCTTGGAGATGGAGGCTCAATGAATCATTTTTATTTTAAGACATCAGAACAAAACATATTTCACAACTCACACCAAGGCCAAAGCACAACCAGTCTGGGTGTGGTTAGTTCATAAGGCATTCATGAGGAGTCAAATTTCCCAGATTGCCTCCTACAAAAAGAGGGAAAATCACAAGTCCAACTAGCCTTGGGGAGACGCTTCGCCCTGCTAGAACTGGCTAATCAACAATAACCCAGTATTTTCCTAACTAAGGATATTAGAGACAAAAAACTGAAACTCAACCTTCTATACTCTACCTTGGCGTAACGAGCCCTCTAAGGGATCCTATCTATCTACTACATACTATCTAATAAAATCGATAGACTCTTAGCCGTAAGACTTAGAGCAAGCGAAAGAATCAATACAGTATACTCCATCAGATCCCTAAATGGTTATTGTACCTCGAATCCAGAAAAAAATTGCATAAATTTTATGATTTATAGCACTCTTTATAAACATAAGCCTCAAAAAACTCCTTTCACTAAAATTTTTGAAAAATATTGCCCTCCTGAAACTTTCCACGCAACAGACTTTACAACTTAATCAGCTGCTCACTGTTGAAGTCAAGGAAACGATTAAACGACTGAAATTAGGCCCTTAGCCCAGATGGACTGACTGCCCTTTACTATAAAAAAACTTTTCACCTCCCTCTCTTGCCTGCTAACACACTTATATAACGATGTGTATAGCTTGTCAAGATAATATCATCAATCTTCAGTTCTGACTTGCTGTTCCACCTGCACCTAAGCAGCAGGGCATTTGCTTGAACAGCCTCCAAACCTAGCCTGGTCTGACGCTTCGCTTGATCTGTAGCCGTTGTTGCATCCAACGCTCAGTGCCTCCCAGTCATCAGCAGCCATCCTTCACTCATCACAGTGTGGACTTTGCAGCTGGTCCTCTTGCTTCTCCTTTACCTGTTCAGCACCTGTCTCATTCTCATGAAAGGTGAGAATCCCAGCAACCTGACCAGCACCAATCACATGCTGATATACTATTTGTGATTATTACACTGAACCTCTTTAAATGACATTTTACTTTCAAATACATAGAAAAAAATTACTGACAAGTATAGTAAGTTAATTAAAGTGAAATTTATTGTGTTATGGTTGTTACTTCCTGTCAATCATAAACAGGGTAAAGCAACACATAGGGTAGGTAAAAATATCCCAGTGGAGGAAACCTGTAGGAAAACCATTGCTTATTGTACTGTCTCCAGGCATAATAAGTGTTGTAATACTATAATATGTGTGCAAGACACAAGAATGGATGGTCCTACAAAGCCTGCTGGGTGGAAGGCTGCTCCATGGGCCGAAGTTGTGGAAAATTCATCCTGAACATAGGAAAAGGATGACTTTCATGGATGGGTCTCTCTCTTCTCCACACCCAGTGTTCAGCATTTTCTGCCATGATCTAGAATCAAACAATACAGGGATAACATTATTAGCACCGTAGACCCTTCATCATGGACTGAAGTGCTTTGAATCATTTGTACTAACCTGCTCACAGGTGTCCCGGTCCACCCAAGCTCTGAATCCAATCCGGAGGAACAACAGGTTGCGTTGATGGTGGAATTCTTCTTTCTTTTGCATCCAGGTGGATCCCAAGGCCCATCGGTAGATCTCGTGACGAAAGCCGACTTCCTCTTCCATTTGGTTGGCTAAAAACCTGGCAGGAAAAAATTAGTAGATGACTACTTATTTTTGCATTCATTTTATATTCCTTCATCAGCATGTGTATACATAACTGCAAAAGAAACTCACAGAGCTGGGAAGAAGTTCTTTCGATATTCCTCAATCCGCAGTCCGGCTCTCCTGAAGTAAACAAGGACCATCGCCAGGAGATACTAGTGGGATGAGAAGGACAGTTAGAACTTTTTAGTGCCACCTGTTTTCCTATTGAACAGCCTTTCTGTGTCCTGTCTACCTCTATAAATGTTCTATTGGGGTCACACATGCTCAGTCTTGCTTCTGTGCAGAATGACTGTCTCACTCTGATCACTTGCTTAACAGCTCTTCTGACATCCGAGTAGAAAAAAGCCACTTCAGAAGCAGTCGCTCACCATACCAGGAATAACCAGTGGAGCCGAGAGAGAAGCAAGACTGAGCATGTGTGACCACCTTGCTATATTTACTGAGATGAATACAGCGTACAACTAGTAAGTGGCGCTACTAATGTTTAGAATTATAAACTGGATATAAATGGTTTTTCTGGGAATTTACTATCGATGACCTATCTTCAGGATGGGACATCAGTAATTGATACACACGGCTCTGCCGCTTGGAATCCTCACTGATCAGTTTATCCTCCAACCCGCTGTCAGTACAGAGGAGTTGAACAGACATTTGCATCAGAGTTGGAGCCAGAAGTGTAATAGAAATTATCACTTCCATCGATTTAAAAAAAAGAGTGAAGCCTTCTATTAAACTTTGGGCTCTAATCCTAATGTGGATGTCCGTCTCTGATGCACTGAGAGCTAGCTGGAGGATTAGCTGTTCATAGGGGATCCCCGCTAGTCAGCTGTGGATGACCTATCGTAAGGAAAATCATCAGAAGAAAATTCCCGTACAACAGCTTTAACTATAAACATGGCAGATAATCTGTAATCTGACACAATTTCTATTTCCCACAATATTTTCTTACCTTGTCAGAAATCCTCATGTAGCGGTCTGTGAATAGAAACAGCCAGATGTATACATCATCTAGAAAAAGAGAAGAAATATAAATATTTCATAAATTCATCATTTTTAGCCATTTATTTAGTGACCACAACACTAGAAGTATTAGGAGTAATTGGTCTTACCAAGGATCTTGAAGAATGCAGCCATCTCCTCCTGCCGTAGGATTCGGTCCTTCTTCCTCCTCTTTTGGGAGTGTCGCTGGATAGTAGAGCTTGAACTGTTGTAGAATGATACTATATTAGGCATATTTCACATAAGCGTATTACTGCCACATTTCTCCATCCATAGTATGGACATATGTACCGGCCCAACTGAGATTTACTGACCAAAACTCTTGCAATCCCTTTAATTGTCCCTAGTGGTACATTCCTGGGATGGTATCACAATGGGCTTTTATTATTTATCCATAAGTCTGGTGGGGGTGCCACCTCTGGGACCTATACGATCCCAAGAACAGGAATCCAGTGTACCCACCTCCTCATCAGCTTGCTGCACACCTGACCGTAACATGGAGATTGAATGGAACACATGCGTGATGCTGCTCTATTCAATTCAATTTGGCTAGTGGAAATAGCCAAATGCAGGCACTCGGCAATCCTATTAAGGATGAGTGGAGTGGTACCCAGCAGATGCATATTTTTGTCTCTGTGAGGGGTGCAGTGAGCTTGCAGTTAAGAGGAAAGGGGGACATGGACTCCAGTTCTCAAGATCGGTGTAGTGGAAACCCAATATTTCTATATTTTGGACTTTGAGCCTTTGGTAGTGGACATTTGTGAATTTAACATTCTGTATAACCAAATGTCATGTTTGCCTTGTGTTCTTACATTTACGCAATATGCAATACATCCTCTTATGAAACTTCTGTTCTCAAAACGCTGACAAGATAATATATAGTATAAACACGTTACATTTTCCATCTGTTTTGCAACTTTGGAAGACAGTATAACTCAGACATGGACAACCGCAGTCTGAAACAGCTACCGCAATAATTACCCAAGCAATTTTACTGGAAACGTATGCAAATAACATGGGAGGTCTATGCTATTACTAACTCATGATGTAACAGCCAATTATATCGAAGGAACCACACGTGGGCCTAAGACAACCCAGTCATTTCATCCACCACCTGATGGCCAATCACAGATGACCGGAGTATGGAAGAATTGCAAGATGCTTATCCAATAATTAAACAATACGTTGTATCTATGTAATCTTTTGACCTGCCCAGATGTTAAACTCTTAAAAGAGGCTACACGCCCAACATTAAAGTTAGAATTGAGGAAGCTATACATGCTGAACCTTGTGTCAGTGTGAAAACTTCTTATGCGCATTATCAATTCAGAATTAATCTGGAAGGGTGTAAACATTCCAAATTGAGTAAGCCGTGGTTCCACAAAGGAATGCCACGACAGCGGTGCGGGTCTCAATGGTAAGATCCCGCACCAATCAGACTTTTATTAGCTATCCTACGGATATTTAATAAAACTCTACTTTAGTACAAACACTGCAAGTATTGAGAATAAAAAAATATCCATTCTATGAGAGAGCATGTAATGCAGTGCTGTATCCTAAATGTCACACTTACGCCTCTTCTTCGCATGGACGGCGCGCTCTCTTCCTCATCCGGCCACTGTCTTCTCTTTTTGGGAAGCTTAAAGAGAAGAAAATATTACCATGAATATATGGGGATGCAGATGCTTCTGGAGATTTATATACCTTTTTTTTCTTGGTCAACATAGCCACATGAGGCTTGCATTTTTGTGAGAAGAGTTGTATTATTAATGGAACCACTTTGGGGCAAATAGAACGTATTGTTTAATTTTTATTAAAGTGGTTTTTTTTTAGAGATATAAGAAAACTCTGAAATTTCACCATTGTGGTATTTTTTTGACTGGATTCACTGCACATCATAAACTAAATATTACCATAAGGGCTCATTCACACGGGCGTATTGTCACCACATATTAAGCACACGTATTTCTCTTATGTGACATGCAGTGAATGGAGGATTCTGGACTTTTATTCTTCCATTCAGACCTGCACTGGAACTGTGATGGGACATGCGTATAAACGCAGGAGAAATAAATGGCAGAATGCTCTATTTCTCTGCTTTTTATACTCACAATGCCTGCAAATGGACAGCGTTTAATATGGAGCCCACTCTGCACAGAGTGGGGAATATTAAAATAATCCAGAATCCTGTGCACGCACCGTGCCTCTCTGCTGGCAGAGCATAGGAGCTGCGATGAGTACAACGCTGAAAGACTCGTAGCATTGGACTCATACGCAGGTGTGAATGAGCCCTCATTCAATACAATTATGTTGGTACCAAATTATTATAGTTTTTATGTTTGCCAGAGTAAAAACACTTTTAATATAAAATAATTATATTCCAAAACCCATTAGATTTGTGAAACCAAGCCAGAATCCATACACAGATAGCTGTTTCGGGCTGTCTGCCATTCATCACTGTGCAGTAGGATTCTGGCTTCGCTAGTGAGAGGTCTGTGATGTGGGTCTGGAGGGGGCGACTTCCTCTCCTTACAGAGAGCTCATAGGTGAGTGAGGAGACTTATGTTGGTGCTTATTATACGCCGAAATAGGCAATTGAAGTCAATAGACCTACAATAAGGAGTGAGTACTCAGGAAACCTGTGTATTTACTCACTGTGTATCTGTGCTTCTTAACAATGGGCCCATATACGTTTTTTTTCTGCATGCGTAAATAGGCTGCATATTTACATGCACAAAAATACATAGAAGGGAAGAAAAGCACAAGAAATGTGATTTTTGGCCGTGTAAATACGCTGTTTATTACACAACCAAAATCCACATGCTGCTCTGTGGACGAGTCCTTAAAGTGGGCATACACGAACGTCCATTCAGCAAGCAGCAAAACCAGGCAGCCAATCATAACCCCAGACAGCACACCCGCTGTCTTGGTATTATACAGCTTGACAAAGACTCATTCTTTAGAGTCGAAACGTCGCCATCTTGTGTGTTGAGGAGGCATTACTATCTGTGTATTCTCATGAATGCATAAAATACAACCGCACCAAACCTGCTGCCTGACGTCTTTCTTATTATATGTATATCTTTGGGAATTTGGACTCTTTCCCGGTCTGGGCGTGCAGACAAGGCTGAAGGATACAGCTTAGGATTTTTTCCCCCCCGAACTGGTAGTGGTGAGTGCTGCTGCTCAACTTTGTTTACTGCAAATTGGTATTATACTGGACTCTAACCTCTCCTTTACCCACCACATCCAATCTCTGGCCCGAACATGCCACCTGCACTTTAGGAATATTGCTAAAATCCATCCGTTCCTTACAATGGACACGCTAAAGACACTTATCGTCACCTTTATCCACTCTAACAGTAAAGAACCCCCTCATACTTCAGTAGAAACCTTCTTTCCTCTAGACGTAGAGTATACCCCTTTTTGTTAGTCATAGTCCTGGGTATAAACAGATCATGGGGGAGATCTCTGATATATTTATACATAGTAATTAGGTCGCTCTTCAGCTGTCTTTTTTCTAAACTAAATAGTCCCAATTTTGATAATCTCTCTGGGTATTGTAGTCCGCCCATTCCATTTATTACTTTAGTTGCCCGCCTTTGTCCCTGCTCAAGCTCTGATATGTCCTTCTTGAGTACCAGTGCCTAAAACTGTCCACAATATTCGATGTGTGGTCTGACCAGTGACTTGTAAAGAGGAATAACAATGTTTCTATCTTATGCCCCTAAATGAACCTCTCTTGATGCACCCCAAGATACTATTTGCCTTGGCAGCAGCTGCCTGACACTAGTTGCTCCAGTCCAGTTAAGATACAATTAACTAAAATCCCAAGTCCTTTTCTATGTCAGTGTTTCTCAGTAGTTTCCCATTGAGTGTGCAATGGTGACATGTATTTCATCTGCCTATGTGCATAACTTTACATTTATCAGTATTAAACCTCATTAGCCACTTTTCAGCCCAAGCCCCCAACTTATCCAGATCCTTTTGAAACTGCCTTGTATCTTCTCCTGCATTTCTTCACCTAGTTATGTGTAATATGAAGATATTGCTATCTTACTATTCAGACCTTCTACCAGGTCATTAATAAATATATTAAAAAGAGTAGGGCCCAAAACAAACCCCTGAGGTTCCCCAATAGTAACAGTGACCCAATCTGAGCATGTACCATTAATAACCACCCTGTTTCTTATCACTGAGCCAGTTACTTACCCACTTACACACATTCTCACCCAGACCAAGCATTCTCGTTTTATATACCAACCTTTTATGTGGAAAAATATCAAACTCTTTTGAGAAGTTCATAGACTCAAGATCAATTGATTCTCCCCGGTCCCGTCTAGAACTTACCTCACCATAGAAGCTGATCAAATTGGTTTGACAGGAGCGATATCTCATAAACTCACGCTGATATGGAGTTATACATCTATTTTCATTGACATACTCCAGGATAGCATCTCTTAGAAACCCTTCAAACATTTTACCCACAATAGAAGACTTACCAGCTTCTAATTTCCAGGTTCACTGTTTGACACCTTTTTGAATATCTGTACTTCATTAGCTATCTGCACCCATGATATTCATTCAGGTCTGTTGGTTAGTATTAAGTCCAAAATAGCCTTCCCTTAAATCGGGTCCTCTAGAAGTTGGGTTTGGCAATTATCCTTAGTAATTGACAGAAAGTTGTCCCCTATAATAACTACCTCATTGTGATTTGCTGCTTCATCTATTTGCTTCAATATTATATTTTCAGTAGCTCCTGTTATGTTTGGTGGCCTATAGAAAACCCCTATGAGGATTTTATTGTTTTTTCCTTCATGTATTTCCACCCAAAGAGATTCCATATGTTTTATCCAAATAAGTCTGTTATTCCAACTATATCATAGTTTCTTCAGACATTACTACTTATGGTTTGTCTAAATTATTGGTCAGACTTCTAGCATTAGTCACCATACAGTTAATAAGGGTTGGGGTATTTTTTTAGATTATGTGTATCCCTACTAAGTGTTATGCCAGTTCTTACTGTACTAACCCTTCCAATCACTTTGCCTTCATTTCTATTACTTATTTCCAGGTCGCTTTCTACACTGTCTTCCCCCCTATCTCTCTGGTTACCCTCCCTCCCCAGTCCCTAATTTAAACACTCCTCCAACCTTCTAGCAATCTTCTCCCCCAGCATAGCTGCACCCTCCCAATTGAGATATAGCCCATTGCTATGGTAGTGTCTGTAGTCAACAGCAAAGTCAGCCCAGTTCTCCAGGAACCCAAACCCCTCCTTCTTACACTAACTCTTGATCCACTTGTTTACCCACTAATATCCTGTTGCCTTTCTGGTGGGGCACGTGGTGCAGGTAGTATTTCAGAAAATACCAATTTGGAGGTCTTTGCCCGAAGCTTACATCCTAGTTCCTTGAAATCGTTGTAAGGACCTTCCACCTACCTCTAACTTTGTCAAGGGTGCCAATGTTTACCATGACCACTGAATCCTCACCAGCTCCTTTCAGTAATCTGTCATTCCAATCCCTGATGTGTTCAACTCGAGTGCCAGGAAGAAAACACACTGTTTAGTGATCCTTGTATTTGCCCTGTCTGTCCCCCTAATAATTGAATCTCCCAGTACAGGGGCCTAGCCTGCCCGGCACTCCTATTCCTCTTTTTACTGGTGGTCCGAGGGTATGGTGTGCTGCAGCAGTGCTAATCCTGTAATGGTATCCCTCTCATCTGCCAACTGTGCAAACTTGTTGGAGTGTGCCAGTTCAGGACTAGCCTCCCTGGATCTCTTCCCACTATCCCTCCTCCTAACTGCCACACTACTAGCTGCCTGCTCATCCTGCTCTCCCAAACTGCCATCCACCCCCACATCTACCCCAGCGAGTGCCTGCTCTGTGAGCAGCAACTTTTTTCCATATTTTCAATGGATCTCATTGTTTCAAGTTGCTCATTTAGATCCAGGATCTGGGCTTCCAAATTCAAAACACTCTCATATCTCATACAGCAGCGTATACCCTCGTGGGGGAGGGGGGAAGGGCTCTCTCACTCTCTCCCCTGGTATTCCCGGCTGCCGCCCGAGCACGCTCGGACAAGAATGCAGTTACTCAAGAAGAGCGAGGCTCGCTCGAGCAACTGACTTATCAGAGCGTGCTCGCTCATCTCTAATAATTATAGAACTGCAGTGCTTCTGTTCTTTCTCTGTTTGGTCTGAATCATTAGTGCCATGACAGTTGACCAATCAGAGCTCGTTATTTTCTTAATGATGTATAAGGAACCTAAAATAGACATTGCTACATGTGCAAATGCGCTGTTTCTCCTGACATACCAAACACGCAAATTGTTGGAATGATACAGATTTCCAAAACAGAATGAGACAAATTATATGGCAAATTCAGCAGAAGGGGGTTGTCCATCTAGCTAGTTTAGAACAGCATATTATCTGGCTAGTTTAGAGCAGCATATCATCCATACTAGGCTAGAGCCCAGGGAGAGGTTAGTGGGCTCTAACTTGAACCACGAAAAGGTGAAGATGCATTGGGACATACGATGCCTATGCAAACCAGGTTAATAAGATCCTTGCCAGGTACTAGTCCATTCTGCTTACTGACCCTGATTTCATCCTAAACCAACCATCATATATAGAAGAGGGCCTAAATTTAGGGACCTACTAGTACATTGTTTCTTCTCAGATTCTTGGCAATGAAATCTAAATTTTTGCTTAACCCTGTTAACAACAAAATATTAAATAAAGCAATACATTTACTAAAAACCTCTGGGGGTTGTGCTATGTGGGTAAGGATCCAGCAGCTGAGGAGACGCATATCTAAAAACTAGAGCTCTATTAGAACCAAAAAAGATACTTTTCTCTCAAGGCACATTGTTGAAAAGCACAATGGAGATGTAAACTCTACGAGAGTTTGAGGTATCAGTCAAATGAAACTAGGACAGCGAAAGGACAATTTGGACCGTAAAGTGGATTTTTACATAAACAGCATGAGCCCAGTTGGATTGAATAAGGGATTTTGTTTTGTGGCATTCGTTCAACTTGCTCTCTGACTTGAGGGATGTAGTATATTTAATTAATAATGTATTACATGGATCTACACACAGAACAGGTACGGTTTGTTAGATTGATTGCTCCTTCACTCCTACACTATTTTACATACTATACATCCATAGTTATTATACTTTTATGCTCTATAAGCATCATCCAGATGTTTGTGGCAGTCCTTTATTTCTGGGCAGTAGTAAAAAAGGAAGACAGATACCAACGATACATTCTTTGTTTGATTATTTTTATTGTTATATGGGAGACAGTCTAACTAGACATATGCAACAAATAATTGGTTCTATTGTAGAAATGGTACATTACATTAATAGTACATTGTTCTAAAACAAAAACAGTATTATATTTGACAGGAAGTCTTTCAAGCCATACTATAGGATTAACAATAATTTATTAAAATTAAGTAATAATAGAGCATAGGGATGAATAATTCTCCTACTTTTGTTAATTATTATCTTTATACAAAGGATAAAAATTGCAACTTCCATCACATAATTATCCATATACAATTGATAAAAACTATTAGTACAACTTACATCACATACTGGAGGGCTGTGTCCTCTGCCTTGACTGGGAGCATCACTGGGAAGGACAATGTCCGACCAGTAACTGGGGGATCTGAATGGTTCCAAGACATAGTAACCTCACTAGTAGACCTACAGTTATACACTTCCTCTCCAAAAGTTCTCCTCACATCCAGGGGAATGTGCCAGATATGATCCTCTCTCCAAAGATGTTAAGCTTCTCAAAAACTAACCTTCATACATATATACAGCATTACAATGATGCACAGTACATAAACACTACCCCAGAACCAAGCTAATAACAAATACATGGATACAAGAACAGAACCAAGCTTATTTCATTGATATGGTAACCCCCTTCCAACCCTGTAATCACTCTCATTAGGGATCCTGTTCATGACCATGTTTTTACCGTGTATTGTGCAAGCGTTGCTTGTACATGTGAGCCAGTTCAAGACAAGCCTCCTGGATCTCATCCTTTCACTCCTCCTGTCACCCGGCTAGTTGCTTGCTCATCTTGCACTCCCATACTAACATCGACCCCCACATCTCCCCCAGCGAGTGCCTGCTCTGTGAGCAGCAAACTCCTTTCAACGTTGTCAATGGATCTCAGTCTTGCAAGCTGCTCATTTAGATCCAGTATCTGGGCTTCCAAATGCGCAACAGGCTCACATCTCATACCACAGTATGTACCCTTGAGCGGCTGTTCAAAGACTGCATACATGACACAAGATGCACTCTGGATGGCATTGACAAGCATGGAGCAGATTCTGAATGGGGATCGTACAGATAGATTACATAAAAGTAGTACAGATAGTCCCCTACTTGCGAACGTTCAAGTTATGAACTTCGCAAGATTCGAACAATCTGTCCTGCACAGTATGATGTAATGCTATGGCATTACATCATTCTGTGCAGAAGCCCGACAGGCTGTCAGCAGTATTTAAAGTGTTAACATTTCCGATGAGCGGCGCAGCTCGTCGAAACTGCTGCCGCCGGGTGTCAGCTACAAAAACAGCCAGCACCCGACTTTGTATGGAGCGGGATCCACCCACGATCCTGCTCCATAGAAACATTTGTTTGGACATACGAACAAATGTACTTGCGAACAGGCTGCTGAAACAGAACCTATTTGCAAGTAGGGGACCATCTGTATATGCAAAATTTAAATAGAGAAACAGTAATTAAATACAAATAACTGTTCCAGAATAACTGAATCCAAAATCACTAATCCAAAGTCACACTTAGAACACAGTACAATTACTGTATGTCAGCTATGTACACTCACTTAGGTTTAGATTATTATAGCACTTAGCTGAGGTGCTTCTGTTCCTTCTCCGTTTGGAATAACCTGTTCGAATCATTAGTGCCATGACAGCTGACCAATCAAAGGTCACTATGTCATTAATCATATATAAGAAAGCTAAAATAGCCACCGACATGTGCAGATGCGCTGTTTTCCCTGACATACCAAACACACGCGAATTATTGGAATGATACATGCTTCCAAAACAGAATATGACAAATTATATGGCAGATTTATCAGAAGGGGATTGTCCATCAAGCTAGCTTAGAAGCATACCATCTAGCTAGTTTAGAGCAACATACCATCCATACTAGGTTGGAGCTCAGGGAGAGGTTAGTGGGCTCTAACTTAAACCATAAGGATGGGAAGATACATTGGGACTTATGATGCCTATGCACATCAGGTTGATAAGATCCTTGCCAGATACTAGTCCATTTTGTTTACTGACCCTGATAACATCCTAAACCAACCATCATATATAGAAGAGGGCCTAATTTTAGGGACCTACTAGTACATTGCTTCTTCTCAGATTCTCGGACTGTGAAACATAACCGACTGACCTCATCCATTTCCAGCTACTATCAATGTGACAATGTAGCAACCTTTTGCTCTATGGCAGTGAAATCTAAATTTTTGCTTAACACTGTTAACAACAAAAGATGAAATATGGCAATACATTCACTGTAAAGGTCCTGGGGATGTGCTATGTGGGCAACGATCCAGCAGGTGAGGAGACGCATGCCTAAAAACTGGAGCTCTATTTGAACCAAAAAAGATACTCTTCTTGTAAGGGACATTATTGAAAAGCACAATGGAGATGTAAATTCTTCAAGACTTTGAGCTATCAATCAAGTGAAATGGGACAGTGAAAGGAAAATTTGGACAAAAAAAGTGGATTTTTCACTTAAACAGCATGAGCCTAGTGGGCGTGAATGAGGGATTCTCTTTTTTGGCATTTCTTTAATTTGCTCTTTGACTTGAGGGATGTAGTATATTTAATTAATAATTTATTATATGGATTTGCACACATTACAGGTACAGTTTGTTAGATGGATTGCTCCTTCACTCCTACACTATTTTACATACTATACACCCATGGTTATTATACTTTTATTCTCTGTTAGCATCATCCAGGTATTTGTGGCAGTCCTTTATTTCTGGGCAGTAGTAAAAAAAGGAAGACAGATACCAACGATACATTCTTTATTTTATTATTTTTATTGTTATATGGGAGACAGTCTTACTAGACACATATGCAACAAATATTGGGTTCTATTGTAGCAATGGTGCATTACATTAATAGTACATTGTTCTAAAACAAAAATTGTTTATCAATATACTGATCAGGAATTCTATCTTCAGCATGATCTCTCATACAGTATAATGTATTCCATAGTATTAAATTAACTAATAATTGAGCATAGTGGTGAATAATTGTCCTTTTTGTAAATTATATTTATATACAAAGGTTAATATTATATATATATATATATATATATATATATATATATATATATATATATATAAAATATAAATTGCAACTTCCATCACATAATTTATATACAATTTATAAAGATTATCAGTACAACTTACATCTCATACTGGAAGGCCGCGACCTCTGCCTTGACTGGGAGCATCACTGGGAAGGACGACATCTGACCAGTAACTTGGGGATCTGAATGGTTCCAAGACACAGTAACCTCACCAGTAGACCTCCAGTTATACACTTCCTCTCCAAAGGTTTTCCTCACGTTCAGGGGAACTTGCCAGGTATGATCCTCTCTGCAAAGCTTCCAATGTGACTCTAACCTTTTTATATTATTCTACTACAGAAGCCATAATTGTCTGTTCTAAAGTCATAAGTAGAAAACAAACACACATTGCATGCTCTCATTGTAATTCAAGCTGCACATAACTAGTCAATTTACACAACTCAGATGTTAATGCCGCCTCACATTGTATGCAGAGTTCCCCAAATCCATTCAACCTATTGACTCTTTTTTCCTTTGGAATGTTGACTTATTTACCTTAGTTCTTTGCTAGAACAATGATGGTCATGATTGAGAAAAAAAATGTGGTCTGAAATAATTACACACCCAACATATTCCTAACTGAAGGAATTACAATAAAATTTAAATCTTTAAAATCATACATTCAATATATTCCTGACGGGGTTTATTATGCAACCAAGGCTTATTGCAACTGTCGTTATGGTGTATATTGTCATAGGTCTGTCTCTCTGGCCTATATGTCATAGGTCTGTCTCTCTGGCCTCTTATACACTGTCTCCTCTATATTGGACATTTTTCTATTTGTCTGTTGGGATTCACTGTGTCTGCATTATACGGTGTGATGACCTGCATACACCCAAAGAACCACACAGCAGCACGTGCGTGATTTGTCACTACTAGAGATGAGCGAACGTACTCGGATAAGCACTACTCGTCCGAGTAATGTGCTTTATCCGAGTATCTCTCCGCTCGTCCTGAAAGATTCGGGGCGCTCTGCCGCAGACAGGTGAGTCGCAGCAGGGAGCGGGGCAGAGCGGGCGGGAGAGAAGGAGAGAAAGATCTCCCCTCCGTTCCTCCCCGCTCTCCCCTGCAGCTCCCCGCTCCGCAGCGCGTCCCGAATCTTTCAGGACGAGCAGAGAGGTACTCGGATAAAGCACATTACTCGGACGAGTAGTGCTTATCCGAGTATGTTCGCTCATCTCTAGTCATTACAACACAGCCCATCTACATGTGTTAGCATTTATTTTGGCTTCCCTTAAATTTCATTAATGACATAATGCACTCTAATTGGTCAACTGTCTGATTGCTAATAGTTCAGATATATTTATAGATGTGATTTGTACGAATGGCTGGCATGTTTTGCAGCTTGCATACAGGGCATTTGTGAAATGCCCAACCAACAAAGGCTTTAAAAAATCCTCTATCCTCAGCATGCCGTTTTTAACTAGCCCCATTCCCGAGGGGAAATCTCACTTATGCCTTGAAATGATCACAAGTAGATAGAGCCCATGCTTACAGCTTCTGGACCTTGAACGTCATTTTATTGGATACATAAAGAGAAAAGGAAAGTGCAACTCATTTTGGAGGTAGTGTCCTTTTATGAAGCATAATCTCAGCATGGAAAACACTCAATGTATATCATAGTATTAGTTCTGAGGTGATTAAAGGGTGAGTGGTTTCATTCACTCACCAAACAAAGGGCATTTTTCCATAATGTTCGGGCATTATAATGTGATTTACATCCCTGGAGCGAACATTTACCTAGCTTGAGCACACTTTTTTACACTCCAGCAAGCAGTAATGTACATCGCTGGGGCGAATATGTTTGCGCTCCAGTGACCAGAAATTGAACTTTCTTTCTATGGTATTTCACTCAATAAAGTATGATCTATACATTCCAGTATTAAGGTTAACATTTACACATCCAAAGAAATTCAAAGCAATTCAATAAACAATACATTTACTCCATTGCATATGGAGATGATAAAATGTTGGGTTGGGGTGTTGGTGTTGGGTTGAGTTATTGTTAAGACAACAAGACAATGTCTATGTAAACAATAGAGGGTGGAATCATGGTGAGACTGAAACAATATCCCAATTAGTCACACTGATCAGATGAAATTACAAATCAAATAGTAGCAAGAATAAGGGTGGGAGAATCTTACTAGAATTTGTTAAAAATACCAAGTGTTTAAAAATTACTAAAATAACCCTAGTCTACACACAAGGCAATGAAGGTCAGCGCCCTGCAATGTGCCAAACATGAATAAGGGGGGGTCGGGGAAACGAACATAGATAAATACTAGAGATGAGCGAACGTACTCGTTCGAGATGCTCGTTATTCGAAACGAGCACCACGCGATGTTCGAGTTACTTTCACTTTCATCTCTGAGACGTTAGTGCGCTTTTCTGGCCAATAGAAAGACAGGGAAGGCATTACAACTTCCCCCTGCGACGTTCAAGCCCTATACCACCCCCCTGCAGTGAGTGGCTGGCGAGATCAGGTGTCACCCAAGTATATAAATCGGCCCCTCCCGCCGCTCGCCACAGATGCATTCTGACATAGTTCAGGGAAAGTGCTGTCTTGCTGGAGTTGCTATAGGGAGAGTGTTAGGAGTTATTTTAGGCTTCAAGAACCCCAACGGTCCTTCTTAGGGCCACATCTGACCGTGTGCAGTACTGTTGAGGCTGCTTTTTGCTGTGTTGCACATTTGTTTTTGTTTTTTTGTATATCGGCCGTGCAGAGCATTGCGTCCTCAGTCTGCAGTAATTTTACATAGTATAGGGCCAGTAGTGCTGAGGCAGGGACAGTGAAAAAGGTGAAAGACGTATACTGTCTATATAGGCAGTGGGCTTTTCCAAAAACATTTGGGAAAAAACTTTCTATTTGGGCTGCCTGTGACCGTCCTCAGTGTACTGCGTCTGTGCTGGGGGTAGTAGTCCTAATTAATACGCAGCCAGCTAAGTGTTACAGCAGGCTTGCGCAAAATTCTTTCCTGGCTCTGCTGTGTGTTCCGTAAGCGAAGTCAGCCTCCAACCACAGGCCAATAAGCGGCACATTTAATTACAGCGTTCTGTTTCTGCACTACTGGTAATACACCATGCTGAGGGGTAGGGGTAGGCCTAGAGGATGCGGGCGAGGACGCAGAGGCCCAAGTCAGGGTGTGGGCACAGGCCGAGCTCCTGATCCAGGTGTATCGCAGCCGACTGCTACGGGATTAGGAGAGAAGCACGTTTCTGGTGTCCCCACATTCATCTCACAATTAATGGGTCCACGCGGTAGACCTTTATTAGAAAATGAGCAGTGTGAGCAGGTCCTGTCGTGGATGGCAGAAAGTGCATCCAGCAATCTATCGACCACCCAGAGTTCTGCGCCATCCACTGCTGCAACTCTGAATCCTCTGGCTGCTGCTCCTCCTTCCTCCCAGCCTCCTCACTCCATTACAATGACACACTCTGAGGAGCAGGCAGACTCCCAGGAACTGTTCTCGGGCCCCTGCTCAGAATGGGCAGCAATGGTTCCGAATCCTCTCCCACTGGAGGAGTTTGTCGTGACCGATGCCCAACCTTTGGAAAGTTCGCGGGGTCCGGGGGATGAGGCTGGGGACTTCCGGTAACTGTCTCAAGAGCTTTCAGTGGGTGAGGAGGACGATGACGATGAGACACAGTTGTCTATCACTCAGGTAGTAGTAATTGGGGTAAGTCCGAGGGAGGAGCGCACAGAGGATTCGGAGGAAGAGCAGCAGGACGATGAGGTGACTGACCCCACCTGGTTTGCTACGCCTACTGAGGACAGGTCTTCAGAGGGGGAGGCAAGTGCAGCAGCAGGGCAGGTTGGAAGAGGCAGTGCGGTGGCCAGGGCCAAACCGAATAATCCACCAACTGTTTCCCAAAGCGCCCCCTCGCGCCATGCCACCCTGCAGAGGCCGAGGTGCTCAAAGGTCTGGCAGTTTTTCACTGAGAGTGCAGACGACTGACGAACAGTGGTGTGCAACCTTTGTCGCACCAAGATCAGCCGGGGAGCCACCACCACCAGCCTCACCACCACCAGCATGCGCAGACATATGATGGCCAAGCACCCCACAAGGTGGGACGAAGGCCGTTCACCGCCTCCGGTTTGCACCGCTGCCTCTCCCCCTGTGCCCCAACCTGCCACTGAGATCCAACCCCCCTCTCAGGACACAGGCACTACCGTCTCCTGGCCTGCACCCACACCCTCACCTCCGCTGTCCTCGGCCCCATCCATCAATGTCTCTCAGCGCACCGTCCAGCCGTCGCTAGCGCAAGTGTTGGAGCGCAAGCGCAAGTACGCCGCCACGCACCCGCACGCTCAAGCGTTAAACGTGCACATAGCCAAATTTATCAGCCTGGAGATGCTGCCGTATAGGGTTGTGGAAACGGAGGCTTTCAAAGGTATTATGGCGGCCCCGCGCTACTCAGTTCCCAGTCGCCACTACTTTTCCCGATGTGCCGTCCCAGCCCTGCATGACAACGTCTCCCGCAACATTGTACGCGCCCTCACCAACGCGGTTACTGCCAAGGTCCACTTAACAACGGACACGTGGACAAGCACAGGTGGGCAGGGCCACTATATCTCCCTGACGGCACATTGGGTGAATTTAGTGGAGGCTGGGACAGAGTCAGAGCCTGGGACTGCTCACGTCCTACCCACCCCCAGAATTGCGGGCCCCAGCTCGGTGGTGGTATCTGCGGCGGTGTATGCTTCCTTCACTAAACCACCTTCCTCCTCCTCCTCCTCCTACGCAACCTCTGTCTCGCAATCAAGATGTGTCAGCAGCAGCACGTCGCCAGCAGTCGGTGTCGCACGGCAGCACAGCGGTGGGCAAGCGTCAGCAGGCCGTGCTGAAACTACTCAGCTTAGGAGAGAAGAGGCACGCGGCCCACGAACTGCTGCAGGGTCTGACAGAGCAGACCGACCGCTGGCTTGCGCCGCTGAGCCTCCAACCGGGCATGGTTGTGTGTGACAACGGCCGTAACCTGGTGGCGGCTCTGCAGCTTGGCAGCCTCACGCACGTGCCATGCCTGGCCCACGTCTTTTATTTGGTGGTTCAGCGCTTTCTGAAAAGCTACCCACACTTGTCATACCTGCTCGGAAAGGTGCGCCGGTTCAGCGCACATTTCCGCAACTCCAAGACGGACGCTGCCACCCTGCGGACCCTGCAACATCGGTTTAATCTGCCAGTGCACCGACTGCTGTGCGACTTGCCCACACGGTGGAACTCTACGCTCCACATATTGGCCAGGCTCTATGAGCAGCGTAGAGCTATAGTGGAATACCAACTGCAACATGGGCGGCGTAGTGGGAGTCAGCCTCCTCAATTCTTTACAGAAGAGTGGGCCTGGTTGGCAAACATCTGCCAGGTCCTTGGAAACTTTGAGGAGTCTACCCAGATGGTGAGCGGGGATGCTGCAATCATTATCGTCACCATTCCTCTGCTATGCCTCTTGAGAAGTTCCCTGCAAAGCATAAAGGCAGACGCTTTGCACTCAGAAACGGAGGCGTGGGAAGACAGTATGTCGCTGGATAGTCAGAGCACCCTCATGTCTATATCTCTGCGCGTTGAGGAGGAGGAGGGGGAGGAGCATGAGGAGGAGGGGGAAGAGACAGCTTGGCCCACTGCTGAGGGTACCCATGCTGCTTGCCTGTCATCCTTTCAGCGTGTATGGCCGGAGGAGGAGGAGGATCCTGAAAGTGATCTTCCTAGTGAGGACAGCCATGTGTTGCGTACAGGTACCCTGGCACACATGGCTGACTTCATGTTAGGATGCCTTTCTCATGACCCTCGCGTTACACGCATTCTGGCCACTACGGATTACTGGGTGTACACACTGCTCGACCCACGGTATAAGGAGAACCTTTCCACTCTCATTCCCGAAGAGGAAAGGGGTTCGAGAATGATGCTATACTACAGGGCGCTGGTGGACAAACTGATGGTAAACTTCCCATCCGACAGCGCTAGTGGCAGAAGGCGCAGTTCCGAGGGCCAGGTAGCAGGGGAGGCGCAGAGATGAGGCAGCATGTACAGCGCAGGCAGGGGACCATTATCCAAGGCCTTTGCCAGCTTTATGGCTCCCCAGCAACACTGTGTCACCGCTCCCCAGTCAAGGCTGAGTTGGCGGGAGCACTGTAAAAGGATGGTGAGGGAGTACGTAGCCGATCGCACGACCGTCCTCCGTGACTCCTCTGCCCCCTACAACTACTGGGTGTCGAAGCTGGACACGTGGCCTGAACTCGCGCTGTATGCCCTGGAGGTGCTTGCTTGTCCTGCGGCTAGCGTCTTGTCAGAGAGGGTGTTTAGTGCAGCTGGGGGAATCATCACGGATAAGCGTACCCGCCTGTCAACCGACAGTGCCGACAGGCTTACACTCATCAAGATGAACAAAGCCTGGATTTCCCCAGACTTCTGTTCACCAGCGGACAGCAGTGATACGTAAGCAATACGTAGGCTGCACCCGCGGATGGAAGCATTGTTCTCTATCACCATCAAAAACGTGGACCTTTTAGCTTCATCAATCTGTGTATAATATTCCTCCTCCTCCACCTGCTCCTCCTCCTGAAACCTGACATAATCACGCCGAACGGGCAATTTTTCTTGGGCCCACAAGGCTCAGTCATATAATTTTTGTAAACAATTTTTATACGTTTCAATGCTCATTAAAGCGTTGAAACTTGCACCTGAGCCAATTTTTATTTTAACTGGGCTGCCTCCAGGCCTAGTTACCAATTAAGCCACATTAACCAATTCACCAATTTTTGGGGGCCCTCGCCTACAGTGTAATCCAATTAATTTTTTGCCTACCTGCATTACAGCTGACGTTACATCAGCTGTGCTGGGCACTGCAATGGGATATATTTATGTACCGCCGGTGGGTTCCAGGGAGCCACCCATGCTGTCGGTCCACACGGAGTTGTAACTACGTGTAAGCTTCTAAAGAACCCCAGTCTGACTGGGGCATGCAGTGTGGGCCGAAGCCCACCTGCATTTAACATGACATTACCTCAGCTGTGATGGGCAATGCTATGGGATATATTTATGTGCCGCCGGTGGCTTCCTGGCACCCACCCATGCTGTCGGTTCACAGGGACTTCACAATAGGGAGTTGTACCTGCCTGTGTCTGAATTAAAAAGCCCGGTCAGGTTGGGGCATGCAGTGTGGGCCGAAGCCCACCTGCATTTAATCGGACGTTACCTCAGCTGTGATGGGCACTGCAATGGGATACATTAATGTACAGCCAGTGGGTTCCAGGGAGCCACCCATGCTGTGGGTGCACACGGAATTCCCATTGCGGAGTTGTACCTGCCTGTGACTATTTATAAAAAAACGCGGTCTGACTGGGGCATGCAGACACCTTGACAGAATGAATAGTGTGTGGCACATAGGTTCCCCATTGCTATGACCACGTGTGGAGCTCCTGATGGCGGTGGGACAGGATTATATTTCTCATTGCTTCTGTACAGCATTGTGGGTTATCGCCCCGCCCCTTTTAAAGAGGGTCGCTGCCTAGCCGTGCCAACCCTCTGCAGTGTGTGCCTGCGGTTCCTCCTCATGGCAGATGCACTTATGCCACGCCACCCTCATGTCTATTTATAAGTGCAGCTGAAGGCTGTGCAGGGACACTTTGGTGTGCGCTGTGGACACTGCGTCGTGCGGGGGGGGGGGGGGGGGGCAGCATGTAACCCAGGAGAAGTGGCAGCGGAGTGTCATGCAGGCAGTGATTGTGCTTTGTTGGAGGTAGTGTGGTGCTTAGCTAAGGTATGCATTGCTAATGAGGGCTTTTCAGAAGTAAAAGTTGTTGGGGGGGGGGCACTCTTGCCGCTATTGTGGCTTAATAGTGGGACCTGGGAACTTGAGATGCAGCCCAACATGTAGCCCCTCACCTGCCCTATCCGTTGCTGTGTCGTTCCCATCACTTTCTTGAATTGCCCCGATTTTCACAAATGGAAACCTTAGCAAGCATCGGCGAAATACAAAAATTGACTTCAATGGGGTTCGTTACTCGAAACGAACCCTCGAGCATCGCGATAATTTCGTCCCGAGCAACGAGCATCCGAGCATTTTGGTGCTCGCTCATCTCTAATAAACTGTTTCTTTTTTTATAAATAATACTTGCATTGTCGTGTGATTTAAAATAAAATTCAAATAAATACCTATTGCTTGTAATGTCATAATGTCTTCTGGTGAACAGTGCAGAGAGTCTTATCGCGTGTTCCAGATTTTCCCGCACAAGCACATACTGTGCAAATAGCGGATGCTTGGTAATACATATGCAGTCTTCAGGCAAAACCTGGAGGACAACGTCGTGCTCTCTGCAGCAGACACACTCTGCCACTGTGGGCATGCTAATGCACTGCCCGCAGTGACACCACTCAGTATTCGCAAGCCTGCTATTAGGATCTTGAGTGGATCCCGACGCACCCTCTTCTGGTTCTCCCTGCGGATCATTCCGAAAGCACGGGATACTGCTTATGTCCGCCTGAGCAAATAGGGAGTCTGCCAGTTGTTGTTGAACCTAAGAAGGGATTACATATGAAGAATACTGTATAATTTTATTTTTAGAAAAGAAAGGGATACATTTTATAATTGTATGGTATAGTGGAAGGTGGCCTGATCATCCTTATTAGGCAGGGCAGAGGTTCCTGTATGTATATGTACATAGATACACAGGCGTACGTACGTGCTTGTATACATACACAGACGTACGTAAGTGTTTGTATGCAAATACGGACGGACGTAAGTGTTTGTATGCATATACAGATGTACGTTAGTGTTTGTATGCATAAACACGTACACACGTGCGTGTATATATATATGCACACACACGTAAGAACGTGTGACTGTATATACACATACACACTCGTACCTACGTGTATATGTATATACACACACGTACGTTCGTGTGTGTATATACATATGCACACGTACGTTTGTGTGTATGTGTATATACATATGCACACACGTGTGCATTTGTATATAGATGCACACGAACGTATGCCTCTGTATGTATATACACGTACACCCGTATGTGTATGTACTTACACAAACACACGTACGTACGTGTGCTTGTATGTATATGCACACCACGTACGTGTGCGAGTGTATGTATATGCACACACACACGCATGTGTATGTATATACACAAACTAAATGTATTGAAATCATTCATTGTAAAGGCCTGATGCAAAGTTGCTGTTAGGGCTGACTTTGTTGCTGACTAGTAGTTGTTGCACCTAAGGATTGAAACGCTAAACGTTTGGCCTACGTTTTAAGTGAAAACTAGAGATGAGCGAGCCTACTCGGGCACGCCCCTTTTTCGGCCACGTAATGCGAGTTTATAGTACTTCCGGACTCTGGGTAAAAAAATTTGGCTGACCACGTGGGTGAGTGGGGGGTTGCAGTGGGGAGTGGGGTGTGAGAAAAGGAGAGAGGGCTCCCCCCTGTTCACCGCTGATACACCCCAGGCCGTGAAACCACCCGGCACCCCCAGAATTTTTTCACCCGAGTACGGAAGTACTTGAAAATCGCGTTGCTCGATCGAGTAATTACTCGAAACGAGTAGGTTCTTTCATCTGTATTACAAAACCAACAGAATTTTTCAAATTTTAACACCTACCTCAGAATACTGCCGCCTTTCTGGGACATCCTCATATTCGTCAGAATCCGAAATGTATTCCTGCAAAAAAATCAACATTAGTATCATTATGTTTTTTGGCATCGTTTGCTGCAAAGCCTTATTACTAAACAAATTCTATTTACAGCAAAGTCTTACCTCTCCAACAGATTCAGATGAAGATTCAATTTCGAATTCAAGCTCTTCCTCATGGTGGGACATGGTGGCGTGCGCTTTTGGCTAAATAAACAAAATCAAAGTACAAAAAATTAATGGCAGTACTATAACAGTTATAGAAAATGTAACTATTTCCTATTCCAATCTTACATATGTATATTGTAGGCACATTGTATGCAGATTGAAGGCACATTGCAGGCACATTGTTGGATGGATTACAGATAGATTACAAGCAGTAAGTAGGCAGATTACAGGGCAGCGGGTATGTTATCCCCCCCCCCCAGCACACACACAGGGCAGCGGGTATGTTATCCCCCCCCACCCAACACACACACATAGTGTGACACCGCAGAGCGCTGCTGAAGGGGCCGCTTCCACACAGCAGGTTAGTGTGAGAGCGCAGCTGAAGGGCCAGCGATTGTTCCTGTCTCAAGTTCCCGGCGGTGCCGCGGCCCGGCAGTATGCACCAAACGAGGACCGCTGGTGGTGGACCCCTGACATAGAGGGCTGGATGGAGGGGGTTAGCTGCTGCGGGGAGCGGGTGTTCTTACCTTGGCTTCTTTGTGGAAAATGGCACTGAGAAACATGTGGTGGCTGTATCCTCCCCTGCCCGGCCTCTCAAATCGCTCCACCTCCCCACTGCTCGTTGTGCCGTCCAGCCAATCGGGTGGCTGGAATAGGCATTACAAGCAGGAGAGTTCCCCGCCTCCAGCGATGACGTCATCAACAGAATCACGTGACCGGCGTCTCGGGAGCACGCACGTCGGGCTACAGCAAGCGCGGTGCACCTTGGGAAAAGAACTGGCGGCCATCTTTCGGAAACGTTTTATAAGTTGCTGAAACACAAGAACTGTGAGTAGAAACCTGCTTTAAAACCCATTTACACGTGTGCATAGTAATGTATGCTTAAGAAGGGGGACTGGGCAATAAAAAATTTCACTCTTGCCTCGAGACAACCCCTTTAAAGGTTTAATTCCCCACTCAAATGAAGAAAGGCCTTCATTCAAATCTAAGCCAGACATCATTTGCCTCCAGGAGACCCACTTTTCCATTTCCTTCGCTCCTATATACCTTCACCTCCAAGACCTAAGGGTTTATTTTTCAGTGGCCTCTATCTTACATAATTTAATCCCATTTTTGATAAACAGAATATAAATAGATCTGCAAGGGAGATTTTTTATTCTTCTAGGCATGACCAAAAGGTTCTGATTCTCAATTCCTACGCATCTGTTGACAACCTGTTGTCATCTGTTGACAACCCTTAAAATCTTTTTTCTCTTGTCGCTAACAAGCTCTAAGTGCTACGTAATGTCTTGATTTATTGTATTGTACTTCAATATGGTACTGTCCTCTGCTCTTGGGTGCCCCTCTCCTAGCTCAGACAAATTAAGTATAACACAAGGAGTGGCATTGAGTTCCATATTGGGGAACTTGGCTCTGACAGATGCATGGAGAGAAGTCCACGGTCCAAGAAGGGGTTATAACTTCTCAAACCCACATAAGTCTTACGCACGCATTCGCTGGACACTTGCCTCTACCCACCCTTTACCGTTCCTTGCACAGGTGAGACACATCAGTTATGCGTGGTCAGATCATGACATGGTTTTGGCGCAATTCCTGAATCATTCCACCTCATCTTGCCCTTGGAGATGGAGGCTCAATGAATCATTTTTAAAAGACCCTATAACCCTCTCAAAGATGTCAGAACAAATCATAACATATTTCACAACGAACACCAAGGCCAAAGCACAACCAGTCTGGGTGTGGTTAGTTTATAAGGCATTCAAGAGGAGTCAAATTTCCCAGGTTGCCTCCTACAAAAAGAGTGAAAATCACAAGTCCAACTAGCCTTGGGGAGACGCTTCGCCCTGCCAGAACTGGCTAATCAACAATGACCCAGTATTTTCCTAACTAAGGATATTAGAGACGAAAAACTGAAACTCAACCTTTTATACTCTACCTTGGCGTAACGAGCCCTCTAATGGATCCTATCTATCTACTACATACTATCTAATAAAATCGATAGACTCTTAGCCGTAAGACCTAGAGCAAGCGAAAGAATCAATACAGTATACTCCATCGGATCCCTATAGGTTATTGTACCTCGAATCTAGAAAAAGATTGCATAAATTTTATGATTTATAGCACTCTTTATAAACATAAGCCTCAACTCCTTTCACTAAAATTTTTGAAAAATATCGCCCTCCTAAAACTTTCCACGCAACAGAATTTATAACTTAATCAGCTGCTTACTGTTGAAGTCAAGGAAACAATTAAAGGACTGAAATTAGGCCCTTAGCCCAGATGGACTGACTGCCCTTTACTATAAAAAAAAAACCTTTTCACCTCCCCCTCTCGCCCGCTAACACACTTATATAACGATGTGTATAGCTTTTCCAGATAATATAACGGTTATCTCTAAACCAAATGAGGGTCACATGACTCCTAAAAGCTATTGCCTAATTTCACTACTAGATTTAGACTATAAAAGTCTTACTACTATACTAGCCACCCACCTATATTGTTTTCTACCCTCTCTGATACATGGAGATGAAGTCGGTACTCAACTCATTTCACATCTCACAATTACAAAAAACCCAGCTGCTAGTTTTAGCTTTATATATTGAAAAAGCTTTTGACAGTCTATCCTGGGAATATCTTTTTGCAGTCCTAGAGAAATTAATTTGCTAATTTGCTAAATTAATCTATTTAAAAAAAATTGATGCCAGCATAATTAATTGATGCAGGACAAAACGATTCATATAAATTATTTGATGCGTATTCATTTATTACATAGCTGCAACTGCTGATGTTGGGGACGGTTGCCCCGCTGTACAAATGTGCCTGTCTCTATGCATACAGCTATTAAGCTGATGCATCTGGCCGGCATATCGGCGCCGGTCGGCGCATGCGCAGCCGCTGGAGCCTCTAACAGCAAGGGAGTGAGTCTCCAGATGGAGAGCAAGGTCTCGCGATACTGAGAGGCTGCGCGCATGCGCAGTTACCCAGCGGCAACGCTGTAATGGAGGAGAAGGTACCGTGGACTATGGGATGCCTGGGTGAAACAGGTGAATGGCCATCCCTTTAGATTGGTATGTGGTTAATGGTGTTTTATGTAATGAGCATTGATTATGGGATGCCTGGTAATCAGGGGGTGTGCCCCAGTTGATATGACATACTATTTATACACTATCACTTGCGTCATGCTTGACAAAGGTCCAATTGTTGACGGAAACGTCGCTGTCTCTTTTACTATGGGAGAATAAAGAAGGTTTTTTTACTTTTTATAGCACCTTTGGATGCTGCCGTGTTTTCTTTGAACTGTGAGTCATCCATCCTAGAGCTGGCAGTGCTTCGTGTAACCAGCAACCCCATGAAGTTCTTATTTAAACTCTCCAGCTGGGCATACACAGAGAACTTCCCTCACATGCACAGGGATGGTGAGTTCAGCGGCTAAGGATGGATGACATCCCCAACGTCTTCCCCAACCTGGGCATCATTCTGGCACATTGGGAGTGGGGCCTGCATAGAGGAAGCCTTGTACGTCGTGCTACTTAACCTCTCACTCTAACACCATATTGCTGAGAACCAGCTCATAGACAATTGATTTTTTCCTGTTGTGGGCCTAGGCACCAGATTTTCTTTGTGCATATGCAGGCATATCTATGGGTGGAGATATTGTGAATGGGGTGGAAGTAAGTAGGCAAGCGCAATACAAGTGCATCCAAAACTTTTACTTTTCCCATACTTCCCATGGGAGGACATTTTTACTACTAATGTTACAAACATAGTCCCAAACAATATGCCTGCATTAACACATGGGCCTAGCGCCCACCACTGGAAAAGTCTCTTTACACATGTGGGCTTGTGGCCCAGAGAGAGAGAGAGTTCCTTTTGCTATCCCCAGTCCCAAGGGTGACCTCTGATACAGCTTTGATGTTCTGTTTAAGCGGTTTATCATCAATCTTCAGTTCTGACTTGCTGTTCCACCTACACCTAAGCAGCAGGGCATTTGCTTGAACAGCCTCCAAACTTAGCCTGGTCTGACGCTTGGCTTGATCTGCAGCCGTTGTTGCATCCGACGCTCAGTGCCTCCAGTCATCAGCGACCATCCTTCACTCATGCCAGTGTGGACTTTGCAGCTGGTCCTCTTGCTTCTCCTTCCCCTGTGCAGCACCTGCGTCATTCTCATGAAAGGTGAGAATCCCAGAGACCTGACCAGCACCAATCACATACTGACATACTATTTGTGATTTATTACACTGAACCTCTTTAAATGACATTTTACTTTCAAATACATAGAAAATAAATGACTGACAAGTACAGTAAGTTAATTAAAGTGAAATTTATTATGTGTTATGGTTGTTACTTCCTGTCAATCATAAACAGGGTAAAGCAACACATAGGGCAGGTAAAAAATATCCCAGTGGAGGAAACCTGTAGGAAAACCATTGTTTATTGTACTGTCTCCAGGCATAATAAGTGTTGTAATACTATAATATGTGTGCAAGACACAAGAATGGATGGTCCTACAAACTCTGCAGGGTGGAAGGCTGCTCCATGGGCCGAAGTTGTGGAAAATTCATCCTGAACATAGGAAAAGGATGACTTTCATGGATGGGTCTCTCTCTTCTCCACGCCCAGTGTTCAAGATTTTCTGCCATGATCTAGAATCAAACAATACAGGGATAACATTATTAGCACCGTAGACCCTTCATCATGGACTGAAGTGCTTTGAATCATTTGTACTAACCTGCTCACAGGTGTCCCGGTCCACCCAAGCTCTGAATCCAATCCGGAGGAACAACAGGTTGCGTTGATGGTGGAATTCTTCTTTCTTTTGCATCCAGGTGGATCCCAAGGCCCATCGGTAGATCTCGTGACGAAAGCCGACTTCCTCTTCCATTTGGTTGGCTAAAAACCTGGCAGGAAAAAATTAGTAGATGACTACTTATTTTAGCATTCATTATATATTCCTTCATCAGCATGTGTATACATAACTGCAAAAGAAACTCACAGAGCTGGGAAGAAGTTCTTTCGATATTCCTCAATCCGCAGTCCGGCTCTCCTGAAGTAAACAAGGACCATTGCCAGGAGATACTAGTGGGATGAGAAGGACAGTTAGAACTTTTTAGTGCCACCAGTTTTTCCTATTGAACAGCCTTTCTGTGTCCTGTCTACCTCTATAAATGTTCCATTGTGGTCACACATGCTCAGTCTTGCTTCTGTGCAGAATGACTGTCTCACTCTGATCACTTGCTTAGCAGCTCTTTTGACATCCGAGAAGAAAAAGCAACTTCAGAAGCAGTCGCTCACCACACCAGGGATAACCAGTGGAGCCGAGAAAAGCAAGACTGAGCATGTGTGACCACCTTGCTATATTTACTGAGATGAATACAGAGTACAACTAGTAAGTGGCGCTACTAATGTTTAGAATTATAAGCTGGATATAAATGGTTTTTCTGGGAATTTACTATCCATGACCTATCTTCAGGATGGGACATCAGTAATTGTTCGACACGGGTCTGCCGCTTGGGATCCTCACTGATCAGTTTATCCTTCCACCCGCTGTCAGTACAGAGGAGTTGAACACACATTTGCAACAGAGTTGGAGCCAGAAGTGTAACAGAATTAATCACTTCCATCGATTTAAAAAAGTGAAGCCTTCTATTAAACTTTGGGCTCTAACCCTAATGTGGATGTCCGGCTCAGATGCACTGAGAGCTAGCTGGAGGATGAGCTGTTCGGAGGGGATTCCTGCTAGTCAGCTGTTGATGACCTATCCTGAGGAAAATTATCAGAAGAAAATTCCCGTACAACAGCTTTAACTATAAACATGGCAGATAATCTGTAATCTGACACAATTTCTATTTCCCACAATATTTTCTTACCTTGTCAGAAATCCTCATGTAGCGGTCTGTGATTAGAAACAGCCAGATGTATACATCGTCTAGAAAAAGAGAAGAAATATAAATATTTCATAAATTAATCATTTTTATCCATTTATTTAGTGACTACAACACTAGAAGTATTAGGAGTAATGGGTCTTACCAAGGATCTTGAAGAATGCAGCCATCTCCTCCTGCCGTAGGATCCGGTCCTTCTTCCTCCTCTTTTGGGAGTGTCGCTGGATAGTAGAGCTTGAACTGTTGTAGAATGATACTATATTAGGCATATTTCACATAAGCGTATTACTGCCACATTTCTCCATCCATAGTATGGACATATGTACTGGCCCAACTGTGAGATTTACTGACCAAAACTCTTACCATCCCAGAAATGTACCACTAGGGACAATTAAAGGGATTGCACCACAATAGGCTTTTATTACTTATCCATAAGTCTGGTGGGGGTGCCACCTCTGGGACCTTTACGATCCCGAGAACTGGAATCCAGTGTACCCACCTCCTCATAAGCTTGCTGCACACACGACAGTAACATGGAGATTGAATGGAGCACATGCGCGGTACTGCTCTATTCAATTCAATTTGGCTAGTGGAAATAGCCAAATACTGGCACTCAGCAGTCCTATTAAGGATGAGTGGAGTGATACCCAGCAGATGCATATTTTTGTCTCTGTGAGGGGTGCAGTGAGCTTGCAGTTAAGAGGAAAGAGGGACATGGACTCCAGTTCTCAAGATCGTTGCGGGTCTCAATGGTAAGATCCCGCACCAACCAGACTTTTATTAGCTATCCTATGGATATTTAATAAGTCTACTTTAGTACAAACACTGCAAGTGTTGAGAATATGGGAGAGCATGTAATGCAGTGTTGTATCCTAAATGTCACACTTACACCTCTTCCTCGCACGGACGGCGCTCTCTCTTCCTCATCCGGCCGCTGTCTTCTCCTCTTTTTGGGAAGCTTAAAGAGAAGGAAATATTACCATGAATATATGAGAATGCGGATGCTTCTGAAGATTTATATACATTTTTTTTTCTTGGTCAACATAGCCATATGAGGCTTGTATTTTTGTGAGAAGAGTTGTATTATTAATGGAACCACTTTGGGGCAAATAGAACGTATTGTTTAATTTTTATTAAATTTTTTTAGAGCAATAAGAAAACTCTGAAATTTCACCATTGTGGTATTTTTTTGACTGGATTCGCTGTACATCATAAACTAAATATTACCTTAAGGGCTCATTCACACGGGCGTATTGTCACCACATATAAAGCACACGTATTTCCCTTATGTGACATGCAGTGAATGGAGGTCTCTTGACTTTTATTCTTCCATTCAGACCTGCATTGGAACTATGATGGGACATGCGTGTAAACGCAGGAGAAATAAATGGCAGCATGCTCTATTTCTCTGCTTTTTATATTCACAATGCCTGCAAATGGACAGCGTTTAATTTGGAGCCTCACTCTGCACAGAGTGGGGAATATTAAAAAATCCCAGAATCCAGTGCGCGCACCGTGCCTCTCTGCTGGCAGAGCACAGGGGCTGTGATGAGTACAACGCTGAAAGACTCGTAGCATTGGACTCATACGCAGGTGTGAATGAGCCCTGATTTCAATACAATTATGTTGGTACCAAATTATTATAGTTTTTATGTTTGCCAGAGTAAAAACAATTATATTCCAAAACCCATAAGATTTGTGAAACCAGGCCAGAATCCATACACAGATAGCTGTTTCGGGGTGTCTGCCCTTCATCAGTGTCAGTAGGATTCTGGCTTTGCTAGTGAGAGGCCTGTGATGTGGGTCTGGAGGGGGTGACTCCCTCTCCTTACAGAGAGCACATAGAAGGTAAGTGAGCAGACTCATGTTGGTGTCAATTATAAGCCGAAATAGGCAATTGAAGTCAATAGACCTGCGGCAATTAGGAGTGAATACTCAGGAAACCTGTGTATTCACTCACTGTGTATCTGTGCTTCTTAACAATGGGCCCATATACGTTTTTTTTTCTGCATGCGTAAATAGGCTGCATATTTGCATATACAAAAACACATAGAAGGGAAGGAAAGCACAAGAAATATGTGATTTTTGGTCCTGTAAATACGCTGTTTATTACACAAGCAAAATCCACATGCTGCTCTGTGGACGAGTCCTTTAAAGTGGGCATGCACGAACTTCTATTCAGTAAGCAGCAAAACCAGGCAGCCAATCATAACCCCAGACAGCACACCAGCTGTCTTGGTATTATATTGGAATCTAACCTCTCCTTTACCCACCACATCCAATCTCTGGGTCGAACATGTCACCTGCACTTTAGGAATATAGCTAAAATCCGTCTGTTCCTTACCATGGACATGCTAAAGACACTTATTGTCACCCTTACTCACACCCAACTTGACTACTGCAAGTTGTTGCTCATCGGCCTTCCCTGCACCAGACTCTCCCCTCTACAATCGCTGCACTGGCTGCTTATCAACTGCAGAACTAAACTGAAACTTATCACTCTCACCCACAAAGCTCTCCATAGCGCTGCACCAACGTACATCGCTTCCCTCCTGTCCATACGTCACTCATCCCACGCGCTCTGACTAAGCACCCCAATAATATTAACCTCACATGATCGCCTCCAGGACCTCTCTAGAGCAGCAGCAGTCCTCTGGAACGCACTACTCCAAAACATCCGGACAATCCCCGATGCACGAAACTTCAGATGCGCCTTAAAAATGCACCTCTTCAAAGAAGCATACCAAACCTCCTGATCCAATCTCGCACCCCTCACAACATGCGCCCTGCCCCTCCCTATGGCTTCCCATATTTTTTATTTTGCCTATCATGTACATCTCCTGCCCCTGTACCTCCTGTGTCTACCCCAACCTTAATTGTTTCCATACAATTGAATACCACAATACCACCATGATCCTATTTGCCTTGGCAGCAGCTGCCTGACACTAGTTGCTCCAGTCCAGTTATGTTACAGTTAACTAAAATCCCAAGTCTTTTCCATGTCAGGGTTTCTCAGTAGTTTGCCATTGGGTGTGTAATTGGGACATGTATTTCCTTTGCCTATGTGCATAACTTTACATTTATCAGTATTAAACCTCATTTGCCACTTTTCAGCCCAAGCCCCCAACTTATCCAGATCCTTTTGAAACTGCCTTGTATCTTCTCCTGCGTTTCTTTAACTAGTGTAATATGAAAATATTGATATTTTACTATTCAGACCTTCTACCAGGTCATTAATAAATATATTAAAAAGAGTAGGGCCCCAAATCAACCCCTGAGGTTCCCCAATAGTAACAGTGACCCAATCAGAGTATGTACCATTAATAACCACCCTGTTATCACTGAGCCAGTTACTTCCCACTTACACACATTCTCACACAGACCAAGCATTCTTAATTTTATATACCAACCTTTTATGTGGAAAAATATCAAACTCTTTTGAAAAGTTCATAAACTCAAGATCAATTGATTCCCACCGGTCCAGTCTAGAACTTACCTCACCATAAAAGCTGATCAAATTGGTTTGACAGGATCGATATCTCATAAACCCATGCTGATATGGAGTTATACATCTATTTTCATTGACATACTCCAGGATAGTATATTTTAGAAACCCTTCAAACATTTTACCCACAATAGAAAATTTACCAGCTTCTAATTTCCAGGTTCACTGTTTGACACCTTTTTGAATATCTGCACCTCATTTTGCTATCTGCACCCCTGATATTCATTCAGGTCTGTTAGTTAGTATTAAAGGGGTTCTGACATGAAAAAAAAAAAATTGTTCTCACCTTGCCTGGCCTGGCCCGATCGCCAGGCATGTCCCCTCCAGCCGGCATCTTCTTCTGTGCCTTTAAAGCAGAGCAGGAGCCGTCAAAAAGACCGCTTCCTGCTCTGGTCCGTCCGTCAGGCACTTCCGAGGTCAACGGACGGACCACCACAGCAAGCACGTCACAAGCAGTGCTTGCTGTGGGCGGCCCGTCCGTCCTGGCTGAACTCCGGAGTGCTGAGCATGCGCAGTGGAGACGCGGCCCGTCCTGACTCCTGTCAGAGGGCACCTCTCCACTGCGCATGCGCGCGATCCCGGAGCGGCGCGGCTGCTGGAGGAAGAAGACTGCCTGCCGGGAGGCATACTAGCACTTTCTGCTTAGGTTAAGCAGCGCTGCTGATTAGAGCCACCTGATTGGCTCTTCAGCACCACGTGACTGCACAGCGTGCACCAATCAGGTGGCTCTAGTCAGGCTGCTTAACCTAAGCAGAAAGTGCTAATATGCTGCCGGGAGATGACCCCCCGATGTCAACAACAACAGGAGAACAGGTAAGCATAAGATTTTTATGCTTTAGCAGCCATTAACCCATGGGTTCCCTGGGTCCATTAGGGAGACCAGGGAACAATGGCTGCTAAAGCATAAAAACATTATTCATGTCAGAACCCCTTTAAGTCCAAAATAGCCTTCCCTCAAGTCGGGTCCTCTAGAAGTTGGGTTTGGAAATTATCTTTAGTAATTGACAGAAAGTTGTCCCCTATAATAACTGCCTCATTGTGATTTGCTGCTTCATCTGTTTGCTTCAATATTATATTTTCAGTAGCTCCTGTTATGTTTGGGGGCTCATAGAAAACCCCTATGAGGAGTTTATTGTTTTCCCTTCATGTATTTCCACCCTAAGAGATTCCATATGTTTTATCCAAACAGGTCTCCATTATTCCCACTATATCATAGTTTTCTTCAGACATCACTACTTCTGGTTTGTCTACATTATTGGTCAGACATCTAGCATTAGTCACCATACAGTTAATAAGGTTTTGGTTATTTTTTAGATTGTGTATCCCTATCAAGTGTTCTGCCAGTTCTTACTGTACTAACCCTTCCAATTGCTTCGCCCTCATTTCCATTACTTAGTTCCAGGTCACTTTCTACACCGTCTTTGCCCCTATCTCTCTGGTTACCCTCCCTCCCCAGTCCCTAATTTAAACACTCCTCCAACCTTCTTCTAGCTATCTTCTCCCCCAGCATAGCTGCACCCTCCCAATTGAGATAGAGCCCATTGCTATGGTAGAGTCTGTAGTCAACAGCAAAGTCAGCCCAGTTTTCCAGGAACCCAAACCCCTCCTTCTTACACTAACTCTTGATCCACTTGTTTACCCACTAATATCCTGTTGCCTTTCTGGTGTGGCACGTGGTACAGGTAGTATTTCAGAAAATACTACTTTGGAGGTCTTTCCCCTAAGCTTACATCCTAGTTCCTTGAAAACGTTTTTAAGGACCTTCCACCTACGTCTAACTTTGTCAAGGGTGCCAATGTGTACTATGACCACTGAATCCTCACCAGGCCCTTTCAGTAATCTGTCATCCCAAACCCTAATGTGTTGAACTCGAGTGCCAGGAACAGAACACACACTGTTCAGTGATCTTGGTATTTGCCCTGTCTGCCCCCCTAATGATTGAATCTCCCACTACAGGGGCCTGTCTCGTCTGCCCTGCACACCTATTCCTCTGGGATGGGGGGGAGAGCTCTCACTCTCTATCCCGCTCTTCCCCGCCGCCGCGGTGAAGATGCATTGGGACATACGATGCCTATGCAAACCAGGTTAATAAGATCCTTGCCAAATACTTGTCCATTCTATTTACTGACCCTGATTTCGTCCTGGCAACCAAACCAACCATCATATATAGAAGAGGGCCTAATTTTAGGGACCTCCTAGTACATAGTTTTTTCTCAGATTCTCAGACTGTGAAACATAACTGACTGAACTCATCCTTTTTCAGCTACTATCAATGTGGCAATGCAGCAACTTTTTGTGCCATGGTAGTGAAATGTAAATTTTTGCTTAACACTGTTAACAACAAAAGATGAAATAAAGCAATACATTCACCATAAAACTTTGGGGGTTGTGCTATATGGGTAAGGATCCAGCAGCTGAGGAGACGCATATCTAAAAACTAGAGCTCTATTAGAACCAAAAAAGATACTTTTCACTCAAGGCACATTGTTGAAAAGCACAATGGAGATGTAAACTCTACAAGACTTTGAGATATCAGTCAAGTGAAGCTGGGACAGCGAAAGGACAATTTTGACCGTAAAAGTGGTCTTTTTTTTACATAAACAGCATGAGCCCAGTGGGATTGAATGAGGGATTCTGTTTTGTGGCATTTGTTTAATTTGCTCTCTTTGACTTGTGGGGTGTACTATATTTAATAATTTATTATATGGATCTACACACATTACAGGTACGGTTTGTTAGATAGCTTGCTCCTTCACTCCTACACTATTTTACATACTATACATCCGTGGTTATTATACTTTTATCCTTTGTTAGCATCATCCAGGTATTTGTGGCAGTCCTTTATTTCTGGACAGTAGTAAAAAAAGGAAGACAGATACCAACAATACATTCTGTATTTTATTATTTTTATTGTTATATGGGAGACAGTCTTACTAGACATATATGCAACAAATATTGGGTTCTATTGTAGAAACGGTACATTACATTATTAGTACATTGTTCTAAAACAAAAATTGTTTTTCAATATACTGGTCAGGAATTCTATCTTCAGCATGATCTCTCATACAGTATAATGTATTCCATAGTATTAAATTAACTAATAATTGAGCATAGTGGTGAATAATTGTCCTTTTTGTAAATTATATTTATATACAAAGGTTAATATTATATATATATATATATATATATATATATATATATATATATATAAAATATAAATTGCAACTTCCATCACATAATTTATATACAATTTATAAAGATTATCAGTACAACTTACATCTCATACTGGAAGGCCGCGACCTCTGCCTTGACTGGGAGCATCACTGGGAAGGACGACATCTGACCAGTAACTTGGGGATCTGAATGGTTCCAAGACACAGTAACCTCACCAGTAGACCTCCAGTTATACACTTCCTCTCCAAAGGTTCTCCTCACGTTCAGGGGAACTTGCCAGGTATGATCCTCTCTCCAAAGCTTCCAATGTGACTCTAACCTTTTTATATTATTCTACTACAGAAGCCATAATTGTCTGTTCCAAAGTCATAAGTAGAAAACAAACATACATTGCATGCTCTCATTGTAATTCAAGCTGAACATTACTAGTCAATTTACACAAATCAGATGTTAATGCCGCCTCACATTGTATGCAGATTTCCCCAAATCCATTCAACCTATTGACTCTCTTCCTTTGGAATGTTGACTTATTTACCTTAGTTCTTTGCTGGAACAATGATGGCCATGATTGAGGAAAAAATGTGGTCTGAAATAATTACACACCCAACATATTCCTGATTGAGGGAATTACAATAACATTTAAATCTAAAAAAATCATACATTGAGTATATTCCTGATGGGGTTTATTATGCAACCAAGGCTTATTGCAACTGTCCTTTCCTATCATCTACATATATATATATATATATATATATATATATATATATATATATATATATATATATATATATAATCATAGGTCTGTCTCTCTGGCCTCTTATACACTGCCTCCTCTATATTGGACATTTTTCTTTTTCTCTGTTGGGATTCACCGTGTCTGCATTATACGGTGTGATGACCTGCATACATCCAAAGAACCACACAGTAGCACGTGCGTGATTTGTCATTAGAACACAGCCCATCTGCACATGTGTTAGCATTTATTTTGGCTTCCATTAAATTTCATTAATGACATAATGCACTCTAATTGGTCAACTGTCTGATTGCTAATAGTTCAGATATATTTATAGATGTGATTTGTATGAATGGCTGGCATGTTTGCAGCTTGCATACAGGGCATTTGTGAAATGCCTAACCAACAAAGGCTTAAAAAAATCCTCTATCGTCAGCATGCCATTTTTAACTAGCCCCATTTCCCAGAGGAAGTCATTCTGTTGGCGATGCATGTGATTTTCATTTTTCCATACCTTGCACAGGTTCAACCCCTTTACTTTCCGTGTCACCCCATTATTTGTAGTATGTAAGCTCGTTGGAGCAGGACCCTCACCCCTACTGTTTCGATTAATTGATTACTACATGTAACTGTGGTATTGTTTCTGTTCACCCTGTCTTGTAAGCGCTGTGGAGTATGTTGGCACTCCACACCCCTCTAATACAAACGTCACACGCTCGCCTCCAGGACTTCTCTAGAGCATCACTGATCCTCTGAAGTGCTCTAACAAGATCCTCACACTTTAATATACGTAAATGGAAAAAGTTTTGGGGTACCCAGAATTCATTAGAGAACTAAGGACTAGTTGGAGAAAAGCAGCTAAAACCTTGATTAGTGTGACTTAGAACATCAAAAGCTTATACTGATTTTTTTAATACCATAGTCCTTCCCTTGACCATCCTAGCCTTTCTAATACATTGCTATACTCAAATATAGCAATGTATTAGAAGAATGATAAAAGATGGCAAAATTCAAGCCCCTAGTGGGACAAAAAGAAAAAGTTAGTGTAAAAAAAAAAATGTTAGAAAATTATAAGAAAAAATAGTCAGAACTCTACCTTTCCCTCTTTATTTATTTTTCACAAACACACACGTGGTATTGCTGCATTCATAGTGAGCTATAAAAAAAATTGCACATTTAACCCACACAGTGCACGCTGTAGAAAAAAATACAAAAAAAGGCAAAAATATCTGCAAATATATTTGTCTTACAAAAAACGTGATAGAAAGTGATCAAAATGTTGCATTGATAAAAAATGGTGCTATTAAAGTGCAACTCATCCTGCAGAAAAAAAACCTTTTCCCAGCATTGTTGACAAAAACCTCAAATTGTAGGGGATCTATGAATGCAATGATAAACAATGAACACATTTTTTGGAAAATAAGTCAGAAAAAGTAAAAAAAATGTATGTATAAGATTGTGCCAAATAGATGAGACTCTCACTTATGTTTTTTCTTGGAGGGGGTTCAATGTCCAAGAATCCCCCAGAAATCTCACTTATGCCTTGAAATGATCACAAGTAGATAGAGCCCATGCTTACAGCTTCTGGACCTTGAACATCATTTTATTGGATACATAAAGAGAAAAGGAAAGTAAAATGCATTTCGAAGGTAGTGTCCTTTATCAAGCATAATCTCAGCATGGAAAACACTTAATGTATATCATAGTATTAGTTCTGTGAGGTGATTAAAGGGTGAGTGGTTTCATTCACTCACCAAAGAAAGGGGCATTTTCCCATAATTTTAATGTGATTTACATCCCTGGAGCGAACAATTACCTAGCTTGAGCACACTTTTTTACACTCCAGCAAGCAGAAATGTACATCGCTGGGGCGAATGTGTTTGCGCTCCAGTGACCAGAAATTGAACTTTCTTTCTATGGTATTTCATTCAACAAAGTATGATCTATACATTCCAGTATTAAGGTTAACATTTACATATCCCAAGAAATTCAAAACAATTCAATAAACAATACATTTACTCCATTGCATATGGAGATGATAAAATGTTGGGTTGAGTTATTGTTGATAAGACAACAAGACAATGTCTATGTAAACAATAGCGGGTGGAATCATGGTGAGACTGAAACAATATCCAATTAGTCACACTGATCAGATGAAATAGTAGCAAGAATAAGGGTGGGAGAAACTTACTAGAATTTGTTAAAAATACCAAGTGTTTAAAAATTACTAAAATAACCCTAGTCTACACACAAGGCAATGAAGGTCAGCGCCCTGCAATATGCCAAACATGAATAAGAGGGGCGGGGAAACGAACATAGATAAATAATATCATGATTTAAAAATGAACCATAAAATTCACATATATACACACATTAAATTATTACCTGTATGGGTATAAAAATCTGAGAAAATATAGAATATAAAATATAATCTGTAAAATATTGAATAAATACATATAATCCTCTGAGAAATGTAAACGTATTTATAAATAATATATACACATACATAATATATATTAACAAAAATTGTACATAGAAATTATAACACAATAGTAAAAAGATGTATGAATCTATAAAAATATACATTATATAAATGTGTGTGTGTGATTTGTATATATATAGATATTAAAATAGACTTAAAATCCAAGTGTGGTCTCATATAAAAGAATACCTAAAAGTAATAATAAAAAAAGATGATAGAATAATTCTTACACTTTCTCTAAAACCATATTTAGACCCTGGGGTGTAAGTGCGTTTAACCTGGAAGATCCAATACATTTCTTTTGTCTTCAGTCTAGAGCAGTGGTTCTTAACTTGAGGTTCAGTCGAACCCCAGGGGTTCATTGAGTCATTCTCAAGGGTTTGGCAGTGGTCAAGATACCCAAAGTGTGTGTGTGTGTGTGTGTGTACATTCCGTTCACCCCACTAATATTATTTGTGATGCTCCTCACTGCGCATGTGCTAGGCTAGGGGAATCCCCAGATTTTCTCCACTACAAACTCTTGTTTCTCTCTTTTCTGGTTAACCACATCATAGCGTACCCTCTTATTGCTAAGAAAGCCCATAAGATATTCATACCGTTTGCTACAACATATCTTTGAGAGTAATCCTTTTTGAGACTGGTAGACATAAAAACAAAGAAAAGGAACAGACTTTGTTACAAAAATGATATGAGAGTGGCACTTGCCAAGGTGAAGCCGCGCATTTCTGAACTTGTCTGTGAAAGGCAACAGCAAACGTCACATTGATTTGCAGTACGTATACATTGAGTTCACTGTGTACAAATGATGCATGGTGTATTTTGTGCACTAATAAAATTATATACCTATGTTTTTGAATTTGAAAAAAATCACATTTTATTTTTCCAATTACAAAGGGATCGGTGAATGCACTTATGAAACTTGTGGGGTTCAGTACATCCAACAAGGTTAAAGAACCACTGGTCCAGGGAATGCTTCCTGAGGGATCTTTTCTAGTGGGGTCAAACACATACCAGAGGGGTATTATGGTGGTTTAATAAACATTTTGGTTCCCTTCTGCCCACGTAAATGGGGTCCTTTTCTCTCCATCTGATCCACCACCGATACCCCACTAAAGGTTCTTTTAGATGTGAGATATAGGGAGTACTGTTCAAATATCCATTACAATTCAAAGGAAATCCAATTACAACCAAATGGTGAAGCATTCTCCCTGAGGGACTTTATGAATTGTAACCAGGTTATTTTTTATGAGAATGCCCCTGTGGATTAAGGTATGTAGACCGGAAAACTATGGCATTAAGAGCAAGGGCAAACTAGCACTTTTCAAATATCCAGAGGGGTTTTACAAAGCACAGTGTCTCCAGACACTTTTTAAACCACCATAATAGCGACCCCTCTGGTATGCATTTGACCCCCTAGAAAAGATCCCTCAGAGATCATTCTCTAGTCTAGACACAAAAGAAATGTATTGCATCTTCCGGTTAAATGCACTTACACCCAAAAGCCTAAATGAGGCTTTAGAGAAAATGTACAAATCATTTGTGTTTTTCATCTTTACTCTTATTTTTAGGTATATTTTTAAATGAGACCACACTTGAATTTTAAGGCTATTTTAGTATATATGTATATACATGTTGGCCATTGTAAAAAGGGCCATAATTGGGATATTGTTTCAATCTTACCATGCTACTCCCACCCCACCCCCCAGACACACATACACCCACTATTGTTTACATAGACATTGGCTTCTTGTTGATAAGAAACTCAACAGTTTATTATCATCTCTATATGCACTTCAGCATGTGTATTGTTCATTGAATTGTTTTTAATTTCTTTGGATGTCTAAATGTTAACCTTAATGCTGATATGTATAGATCTTAATTTGTTGAATGAAATAGATAGAAAGTTCAATTACTTTTAGTCACTGGAGGGCAAACATATTTGCCCCAGCAACCTACATTTCAGCTCACTGGAGTACAAAAACAAATCGTGCGCTCCAGCTATATAAAAGTTCACTGGAATGCAAAAACATGCGCTCCAGGGACGTAAATGATGTTAAAATGCCTGAAAATGGTGGGAAACACACTTTTTTGGCAGGTGAATAAAACCACTCGCCCTTTAACCTCTTAGTGACAAAGCCTATTTGTGCCTTAGATTTTGGAAATCTGATGTGTCAATTTAACATAGAATAATTCCTTAAAGGTTTTGCATATCCAAGTGATTCTGGCATTGTTTATTATGCCACATATTGTACTTCATTTAGGTGGTAAAAACAGACCAATAGAATTTGTGCATATTTATTAAAAGTGCCAAAATTTGGAAATCTTTTTTCACATTTTTAACTGCAATATCTCAAGTGTATGCCAACATAATGTACACGTTTTTTATGAGATATATATTTCCATCTGTTTACTTTATTCTGGATGCTCATTTGAAAAACTTTAGTCTTTTTAACCATTTAGGAGACGTGCAAATTTACCATTACTTATCAACATTTTGAGGAACATATTGTTTTCCTACACTAAGCCAAGATTACAAAGACTCATAGGTGTCAGAATGATAGATGCCACAACAAATAACCCCATTTTAAAAACAACACCCCTTAATGTATTCACTGAGGGGTGTCAAGAGTATTTTGACCTCACAGTTCCTTTTCAGGAGGTAATGAAATTTAGAGGAGAAAAAATAAAATGTAATATATTTGCAAATATGTTATTTTAAAGACATATTTTTTTTCTATAGTGCACATGAAAATGAGGATTTACCTGCCAAAATAGATCTCCCTGTTTGTCCTGTGTTCAGAAACATACCCATTGTGGCCCTAATCTTATGTCCACATGCACGATGGGGCCCAAAATGAAAGAAGCAGCCGGTGGCGTTCAGAATAGATATTTTGCTTGAAGGTGTTTTGGGCCCCATTGCCCACTTGTAGAGCCTTTGAGCTACCAAAATGATGGAGAACCCCCACAAATGATCGAATTTTGAAAACTAGACCCCTTAACAAATTCATCTAGGGGTGTACTGCATATTTTGACCCCACAGTGTTTGAATGAATGTAAGCAAAGCAGAAGGAAAAATTATGATTTTCATTTTTTTGGCAATTGTGTCCTTTTAAAAACAATTGGTTTTGTACAGCACACGTGTGAATGAGGACTTGCATCCCAAAATGGATACCCCTGTTTGTCCTGTGTACAGAAACATACCCATTGTGGCCCAAATCTGCTTACTGGACACACAGCTAGGCCTGCAATGGGGGGAACACCCATTGGATTTCAGGGCAGAACTGAATAAATTCCAGGCTCAACTGCTGGTACAGCGCATAACTGCATACTCACACAGGCGGTCATGTGTAGTACACCTTTTTTGTTTATAATTCCTGTGCTGTCACTGACTGATGACGCGGGTACACAATGTGCATATCGGTTGCAGTTATATCCACGACCACGGAGCACAATGGGCTCTATGTTGCGGATATCTGCAGTAAAATAGAACATGCTGTGTTAGGTTTTCTGCAAGTGAATTGTGTAACTCTGACCCGCTAATGTGAGTGGAATTGTGTAATCCAATGCATTTGTTTGATCCGCAGATACTGCGAATCAAGCGCATGCGGAATGCACAATTTCTATCTGTTCGTGTGAGACCGGCCAAAGGTAGATTGTTACATTTTTGTCATGTGACTGTGGATTGCTGAATGAGGCCACTGGTCACTGCTCCAGGCTATCTGCTTCTGCGCATGTGTCTGGCATTTTGCTGCTGGGTGCATGCACAGAAGCCGAGGAAGGTCCATGGAGGAGGATCGCGTTGGGGTTCAAATGTGGAGGTCTCCGGTAAGAAGCTTCCTCTTCTCTCACTGATCGCATGGGAGAGGGGAAATTAAACATCAACTTTTTTTTAACTTTTACGTGATTGCCATTATATTTTGGATAATGACGATTACGTGACCGCGACCAGAAAGATCTTTGAACAAATTATTAAACAGCATGTATGCAAGTACATCGATACAAATGGAGTAATTAACCAGAGACAGCATAGGTTTGTAACAAACAAGTCATGCCAGACTAATCTAATTTCCTTCTATGACAGAATCACCGACTGGGTTGATCAGGGAAATGCGGTGGATATAGTTTATCTTGACTTTAGTAAAGCATTTGATAAAGTATCTCATACCATACTTATTGACAAAATGACCAAATATGGGATCGACAAGGCAACTGTGAGGTGGATTCACAACTGGCTGAGTGATCGTTCTCAAAGAGTGGTCAGAAATGGCTGCACATCCAAGTGGAAGAATGTCTCGTGTGGTAACACAAGGCTCTGTCCTGGGCCCAGTGTTGTTCAACATTTTTATAAATGATCTGAAGGAGGGAATTATTGGGAAACTGATCAAATCATGTCCTATGAGGAACGGTTAAAGGATCTGGGAATGTTTAGCTTTCAAAAAAGAAGGCTGAGAGGAGACTTAATAGCTGTCTACAAATATCTGAAGGGCTGTCACAGTGCAGAGGGATCAGCCCTATTCTCATTTGTACAAGGAAAGACTAGAAGCAATGGGATGAAACTGAAAGGGAGGAGACACAGATTAGATATTAGAAAAAAACTTTCTGACAGTGAGGGTGATCAATGAGTGGAAGAGGTTCCCACGGGAGGTGGTGAGTTCTCCTTCAATGGAAGTCTTCAAACAAAGGCTGGACAAATATCTGTCTGGGATGATTTAGTGAAACCTGCATTGAGCAGGGGGTTGGACCAGGTGACCCTGGAAGTGCCTTCCAACTCTACCATTCTATGACCAGGGACTGCTCACCACGGCCCTCGGTCACTGCTTCAGGCTCTCGGCTATTTTAAATAGCTAGGAGCAAGGAGATTTTAAATTTCCCGGGCCTTCCCCAGCTTCTGCGCTCGCGTCCGCCATTTTGGCAATGGGCGCATGCGCCGAAGCTGGGATAAGGTCAGTGGATAAAAATCCCATCGCGGGACATTGCCAGAGGCCTTACATAAGTAATTTCACCTCACAGCTCAGATCCGTAATGGGAGGTGAAACTTTATTTTTTTTTTACTTTTACATGATTACATGTGAATGCATCAGCCATTTTGGCGATGGGCACGTGGGCAGAACCCAGGGTAATGTGTGCAGATAAATCCGTGGGCCGTAGGTACGTAATTTCATCTCCCCTGGCGGATATGATCCGTGAGGGGAGGTGAAGTTCAAACTTTTTGACCTTTTTTTTTTTTACATGATCGCCGTTATCCATTGGATAATGGTGATCAACTGACTGGGAACCACATACATCAGTTCCCAGTGACATCTCCCTGCTCTCGGCTACTCATACTAGCCAGCAGCTGGGTGATATTAAGTTTCCTGGGCCTAACGGCCTTCTGCTTATGCACCTGGCGCTTTACGTCTGGCGCGCATACACAGAAGGTGGCGTAAGGTTCTGGAAGGACCAGAACGCCATGGGACATCATGGAGGACAGAGGTGATTAGTTTCAGCTTCCCTTGTGGATCCAACTTTTTTTTTGCTTTAATGCGATCGCTGTTATCCATTGGATAACGCCAATTGCATATCGCTGCTCCTCATAACAGCTCCAGGTTGTTGGCTACTTCCAGCAGTCGATATAAGGGACCTGTAATGTCCACGGCCCCCACGGTTTAAATCCCTTGAGTGAGCGTGTTTTTACAGCCCTGGGGATTAAAGCCCACTTAGCCAGGACATAAAAACACTATGGGGCGGTCACTAATGGGTTAAAGGAAAAGTATAAATCGATCCCTTCTATAATGAGAGGTCTCTGAGTTAAGGTGTAGCGATTAAAATGGTATTAATTTAAATTGATATTTATATAGAATGGCCTTTTGAATCCTATTACCTTTTAAAATGGATTTGGACCTCCGAGTATCTCATGTATGAAAGATAGGATTAGACTGCACTGATTAAATAATACCATCTAAGCTCTCTATACTGAAGTTCAGTATCTCTGCTTGCTGTAATACCCCAACCTAAGTGGCATAGATAATATTGCCATGCTGCACAGCTAGATTGGCTAGTTAATGTTGGTTAGGCTATACTCAGCGAGTTACAGTAAAAGATCAGTATCTCTGCTTGCTGTAACATCTCAACGTAAGTAAGCAGCATAGATGATACTACTGTGCTAGGGTTAATCCAGTATATACATAAAGCTTTGTATATTATGAGCTATACGCTATATAACAGGGGTTAAGTTAGGATGGCTGGCTCTGGGGTGCTGTACATTCCTTATAGGTTATATAATGACATTCATAACATGTAGTATTAGCTCTTCCTGTGCATTGCAGTGCTAATTTCTGGATTTTCCAAGATGGCAGGTGCTGGTATGACATGTGATGTGTGTTGATCACATCACATGATACACATTATGTCATCTATGATGCTGCCAGGAGGTGTTAACAACCAATCTACTGAGTTACTTCTGATTGGAGTAGTGACGCTCCCCCAGTGAATGGGGGCGGGGGCTTGGAGCATATATAGCTGCACTGGGCCAGTTGCAGTCATTATGCTGTCAGTCCACCATCAGGGCTGTACGGCTGCTGCTTATCTGACTTATCTTATTGACAAACATTTTTCCTGTTGCTTTAAAAATCCTCTGATGAAACATCAACCGTTATGATGTGGGAACATGCAGAGCGGGAGGGAATATAGAATAGATAATGATTTAAATTATTGATAGATGGCTGGCTGGACTGATATGCAAGTGAGACCATATATAAAATAAGAGCTATTTTCTGGCCAGTATCTGTTCAGCATGGCTAGTATAATCTATGTCAAGCTGGAGTATTACAGCAAGCGGGGATACTTACCTTTGCTGTAGCTGGCTTGGTATAGCCTAGCCAGTATTATCTAACCAATTTAGCTGTTCTTCGTGGTTAGTATCATCTATGCTGCTTAGTTAGGTTGAGATGTTACAGCAAGCAGAGATACTGACCTTTACTATAGCTTGCTCCGTATTGCCTAACCAGTATTTACTAGCCAATCTACCTGTGCAGCAGTAGCCAGTATTATCTAACCAATTTAGCTGTTCACCGTGGTTAGTATAATCTATGCCACTTAGTTAGGTTGGGGTATTACAGCAAGCAGAGATACTGACCTTTTACTATAGCTCACTCACTATTGCCTTACCAGTATTATCTAGCTAATCTATGCAACTAAGTTGGGGCTTTACAGCAAGCAGAGATACTGACCTTCCTTATAGCTAGCTCAGTACAGCTTACAGTATTTAGGCAATGCAGTCTAATCCTATCTCTCATACATGAGCTGCTGAGGTACAGACCCTTTCTAATCAGTAATAGGATTTGAATAGGTAATCAATTAACCATTTGCAATCCAATTTTGGATTCAGGGTTTCCTAGGGGGCTTTCTTTTTCTGCCATTATACAATGGCACCATCTGCTGGCTAGAGCCAGTACTGCGGTATGCTGGAGAGGCCCCTGACAAGAGTAGCCAGTAATATACAGTAAGAATACCCTGCGAGGAATGTCTTCCGACATCAGAGCTGTACAGGCTTCAATCAGAATGTCTCCAGATGTCATACAGTGGATTGGAAAGGGTTATTACCACTTTGTATACACCTTTAACCCAGAGACCCCTCGTTATAGAAGGGAGCAAGTGTACTTGTCCTTTTAACCTTTTTATCACTTCTTCCTGTTAAGCTCAATCGTGCTGGTTTTGGGAGAGAGGTGGTTGGGTACAGTCACCTCCTTAGTGTTCAGTATTTTTCTATGTAACGTTCAGTTTTAGGCTCAATCCTGTGATAGAGCAATTATTGAATCTTCTAGCCCTCTGTTTTGTTTTTTTTCTTCTCTCCATTAAAAATGACCGTCTTCTCGTCTTCAGACTTCCAATATAAGTAACTGGGCAAATGATGTTAAGAATCTATTCTCAGATAATGAATTTCACGTGCAAGTCCAACATGTCTATCAACCAAACAATTAAATGAGCCTCGTGTGGCACAGAGTGTAAACTCTTGCTCACGACCTGAAGGTTGCAAGTTCAATCTCTGAATGGTTCAGGTAGCCAGCTCAAGGATGACTCAGCCTTCCATCCTTCAGAGGTCGGTAAAATGAGCACCCAGCTTGGTGAGCGGTAATAAATAAAATTACCTGAAAGCGCTGCATAAAAAGTTGGCGCTATACAAAAGATTTTAGACACCTTACACATCTTGAATGTCAGGACCTGGTGGGAGGGTCAAGCCTTGGGAAAGTATCTCGAACACTGAATTGTTCCCAGAAGTCTCGGAATAAACAATGCTCTTAGCTAGCGTACGTATTCCTTCCTTTTAAGCCTCTTTCACATTGGTGCTTTTTGCCGCGATTTAGCGTGGCATTCTGAGCGCCGCGTCTTATCTCCGTATACCGCTCCTGTTTGCAATGGAGCCACCTTTGAAAGAGTCTGTTCTATTTTTGACGTTTAGCGTACCTTTATCCATGATGAGGTACGCGAAACTCCACTGACGGCCGCAGAGAGCTACGGCTGAAAACGAAAGTAAAGTCGCGGCTAAGTGCTGGGATTTGAAATCGCGGTGCTTTGTAGTGCTGTGCTGTGAGGGAGGCCTTATGAAAATTTGGGGGAAAAAATTGTTGGGAGCTCTTTTGAAAATAGTGATTTGAGAAAGCCATGTAAATTCTCCAGTGACTCTGAATATGAAAAAATGAGTCTGCTTTAAATAACTATGGAGTCTTAAACCTGAGGGATTAAATGAACAACTATCCTTTTGCAGCATATCTAGAATGACTTTTTGTAGTAAGCCGCTCCTCTATCTTTTCCTCTTTGGATTCTTCCCACTATATGGGACTGTTTTTATAATCCCAAGATCCTTACTATGGATTACCCTAGATGTTGTTGGTTTTCTATAGCAATATTTTTTGGGGACATCGTACCAACCTCTGCATTGATTCCTATTGTCCCTTTTTCAGCGTTTTACTCACCCTTAGCTGGCTCCACACGGGCGATTGTGATTTTGCTGCGAGAAAATCGTGACAATTTGCATCTTCCCAGCGATTTGTGAGAGTCAGTGATGCTTTTCTTGGAGAATAATCTCGCATCGCTGCCGCCTGCAATGACAATTATCGCTTGTCAACGGGACTTAGTAATGTTAAAATCGCATCACACCACAATGTGTTTGTTGATAGCACATTGCAGAAAGATAGAACAAGCCACTATTTTTTTTTATTCCCCCCAATATCACATCAGTGAAAACATTTTGCAGATGGAAATGAAACCATTGTAAGTCATTGGTTTCATATTCTGCTTTTTTACTGGCTATCGCAGCAGGCAAAAATCGTGCAATGTTTCTCCCCTGTGTGGAGCCAGCCTTATACTTAACAGCTTCTCTGCGTTTGCACAGGAGATATCATTTGCACGGGACTGCCGGCGTCTTTGCGCCTGTGTCCATTATGGTCACCTGATCGGGGTTGGGTGTGGCTTCTTAGCTGTGTTATCTGATGGTCAGTCTGGACTTTGTGGCCGGGTTTTGAGTCTGCACAGGTTTTCCCTGATACTGTGATGGGAGTATGGGGGAGATACTCGGTCTGTGATTGGCTGGAGTGAGAGGCACGTTAGGGAGGCCATTTAAAGCTATCTCCGTTCATTATCCATAGGTGCCCTAATCACTACTAGTTCACCATCAGAGCTGGTGGCGTGTTTTTTTTTTTTGTTGTTGTTTTTTCCTATTTATCGCTGTCAATTTACCATCAGAGTTGGCAGTATCTGATTGCTCTAATTCTTTAATATTGTTCCTGAGGAATTTGCTATGAAGGAAGAGTGTTTAGCGTTTAGTTCACATTGCAGAGCGTGTCATTCATTTTTTAGCCTCTAGATTTTGTACTTGGTCTCTCTAGGTTTGCTGACATCACTAGCTCTCATTTACTAATGGTCTGTGGTTGCACACAGGTGAATGGAAGCTTTCATCATCGTTCCTTGACTGCACACCAGAGCATGCATTAACCTAGCAGAGTTTTATTCCAATATTCCGATTTCCTAGTCTCTAGGTTGCTGATATCACTAGTCTAACTAATGGTCGGATATACACAGGTGCATAGGAGTTCTCATCACCACTCCCTGATTACACATCAGTTTATCATCGGTTGAGGGTTTGAAGCATTTGCGCACAATATATTATCCAGTTTTATAGGTTTACCATCAGATCTATGATCTGTTCTGGTTCTGTACACGGGTGGATGGGAGCCATATCAGTACTACCTGATTGTCCATCAGAGTAAAAGTCATTTATCACTTTCTGATCAGCTGGCATTTTGGGGATTTACTATCTTTTTTATTTGTGGCAGTTGATCCACTGTGAATTACTGCTTATGTGTCTCTCACCCCATTATTGATGATCACTTTTTATGGTCTCGATGGCAGACTATTTGTCATCTGTTCCTCTGCATTTTAACTTGGGGTGATTAGACAAGAATATCTTTTCTCTATAGGGCATTTTATGAGTTATGTTAATGGGTCAGTTAGAAGCCAAAGCTAGTGTATCATGCATTGAAATTGTTCATAGGAGAACTCAGTCATTTCATCCTGCCATAAATCAATCTGTAAACTGTGCCCAAGTCTATGTTGGAGTAGTATAGTGTCTACATATCATTGATAGTGTGATAGCCAACCCCCTTCCGGAGGCTGGATTCCCGCTAACACTAGCATATGTTATTATGCCGTCCCCTTCATTCCCTCCTAAATCAGTATATTAACGCAGAAATCTGAGTCCTCTGACGTATCATGATACATACTGTGCTTTATCCACTTCTTCCCACAGAGTATCATAAAGATTTCTTTATAGCCTTTATGCAGCCCTCTCCACAAAATATAGACATGGAACAATTTCAGAAAGTCTGTGCTCGTAAGAAGTGTGGTGATCAGTTACTTACTGGAGGAGGAGGAGGATCTATTGCTCATAGCCCCCTTCCCTCTTCCCCTTTCCTCTTTCCCTTCCCAAAGAGATAGGTCAGGGTGGATCCAATCAATAGAATGTTGAAGGTACAAATTTTTCTTTTAAAAAAAAAAAATACACAGGGCAGGTTGCAACGCATTTCAGTGACATGTAGTCTCCTTTCTCAAGCATAACCACAACAAAGTACAACTTATATAACCATAGAGGAAATGCAACACACAAAGTAGTGAAATGAAGAGCACTAATGCTCTAATAGTCACATTACTGTGGTTTAGAGTGACGTCTCTGGGTTGAGGATAGAAAGCAATCCATATATTAACATACTGGTTGATTTTCAAAAAGCAGATTTGACTATAAATACATTTTGGCACATCATCCATATTATGAACTAATACCTTGTGAGTACAGATGTGAAGGGAAGGTATTTTTAGGGTGAAAAAGGCTGCATTAAGAAGGAACACAGTGGGGAATCCCGCTCACATCTTCCTGTTTTATGTCGCGCACATTACATCATGATGGCAACAGATGGATGATGCATGTTGCTGTGGGCGAGCGCCGTGTCTACACTAAGGTATCACGCTTCATGACAGTGACTTACGATACCTTTTGTTTTGCCAAAGGAGGTGGTTTGCCAGTTGGCAAATGTGTCCTCAGGTGGAAATTACACGCAGTAGCGTCATAGAGCAGCGACACATGTCGCCTTTGTGTGGAATGGTTGGCATCTCGCTGTTTGTCAGAAATCTGCATTGGTATAGGAGTGCCGTGCAGGAAGGCAATTAAATCCACCAATAGAGGCGCCCTCCATTAACAATAGGGGTACAGCGATTTAGATATACATCAAATGAAATCTGGACATGCATAATCATAAGGTAAAACCACATGTACATAGTGTAATAAAATAATAATAAAGTGTGGTGGATGCATTTGTATAAACATCTAATAATGGTTACATAATCCATAGCATAATTTTTTTTTCGAGAAAAACCATGCTGAAGCAGTGAAATAAAGTAACGCAAGGATAAGATCGGAAGAGATTTGAAAATATTAAAACCTAAATATATAGGAAAACAAAGCTTTTCTACAAGACACTAACCCATTGGGGACAAATGTTCAAACGAAAAATCCAGAAAATCTTTCTGAGGTTGGAGAAATTCCCTCTCATAATTTTTTTTTTTTCAAGTGTAGTAACCTCAGATGGCTAGGGTTGCTTCGAGGGACTGCTAAGTCTTTGGCTTTACCCATAAAGAAATGAGATAGGAAGATGAAACTTTACATTTATTCCACATACTCCTCCACTGATGTCAACTCACTCCTTACATCGCTATTCCAAGTTCTGTAAGCCTTGCAAAAAGGATTTCGGTTGTGCCTCAAACCAGTCATCCGTAGCAGCCATGGCATCAGAAATGGTGTGAAATTTGGCCCCCTTGAGGTGTTTCTTCAGGTTTGGAAGCAGATGATAGTCGGAGGGAGCTAGATCTGGTGAACAAGGTGGGTGGTCAACCAGCTGGAAGCCTAGCTCCACCAGTTTTGCCGTGATGGCTTGTGCAGTGTGAGCGGAGGTGTTGTCTTGCAGGAACAAGATTCCTTTGGACAGCTTGCCGCGCCTTTAGGCCTTCAGAGCTGCCTTCAATTTGTCCAAAAGTTCAATGTAATACCTTGCATTGATGGTGAACCATTTTGAAGGTAGTCCACTAGCAGCACGTCCTCCTTATCCCAGAACACAGACGCCATCACCTTAGTGGCTGATTTTTGCACCCTGAACTTCATTGGGTGAGGAGAACCACTGTGCCTCCACTCTTTTGACTGCTCCTTGGTTGCAGGGTCATACAAATAAATCCAGGTCTCATCCATAGTGACCAGCCGATCCAGGAAGTTCTGATCAGTCTGGAAACGCTGACAAATGGACTGGGAAGTTTTCACTTGCATGCTTTTCTGATCTGTTGTCAAACATTTGGGGACCCACTTTGCAGATAGTTTCTTAATGTTCATGGATAATGACACAAACACGTTCACGAGAAATCCCCATGATGTCTGCTATTCCTTTAGCTGAAATTCACTGATTTTCTCAATTATGAGGTTGTGCACAGCATTGACGATCTTCGGAGCAGCAACCACTCTCTGTCGTCCAGGACCGTTGTAAAAATGGTGGTAGTCTCATCAAAGCGATGAATAGCAGCCTGGCATATATGTTAGGAGTCATTTGTAACTGCTTGTCTGTTAAGCTGGTGTTTAGGGACAAAGTATATTTTCTCTGCATGCACCATTATTGGTTGGCAAGCAGACTAATTATTGGAATTGCAAAACCCTATGCACCTTTACTTTATGGTCGGGGTTTTATCCCCTAAACTTATAGCGCATAGGCGCTTTTTAGTATATTTGACGCTCTTCTTGGGGATATTAGATTTTCTGACATTGTTTTTTCAGAAGACCCCAATTATGGCGCATTCTCTGATATCTTGTCACTACAACATGCAGCGAATAAAACCAGGCTTTGTAATGACCAACTCCCCTTCTTAAAGGTGTTTTATCTTGTGAATATACAGAGCGGGTAAAGCAGGCGGAAACCAACCTGTTCAGAAGTGGAGTTCCTCTGGTGCATCGCCTCCTTTAAATCTGCTAACATAACCATAAGGATCCTGTGTGGCGTCTTCCCTCGGGGTACATCTGTCTCACTAGTATAACAATTTGCTATTTTATCGTGCGGGTTGTTTTAAAAAGGACCATGTACTTGGTTAAATTTATTCTACTTTTTTACCCTCGCAGAATGTTCTATACCAGATAGATAATGCTTATTTCTGTGATGTACATAGAAAAAGCCTTTACTGTTTCAGTTTTCACTAGCGCTCTCCATGAGATTGACAATAGACATATTTGCCTTGTCAGGAGGAATAAGTCTATAAAAATCTGCAGCAGACCCTCAATAAATCTGATGGGAAAAGAACGAGACAGGTCATCATACAGTTTTTGCCAACATGCGTAAAACCAAACCTTTATCGGGTTTGTGTGATTTTTGTGCCCCCACGTTGTGTAGCAACTGCTTTACAAAGTAACTCTTCCCAGAGTTAGATTGGCCCGCTAAGATACACGAGAAGGGGGGTTGCAATCGTGTCCACCATATCGATGCTAATAGGTGTTGGACAATGGTGCAAATTCACCCAATCATCTCACGCGATTTTGGCGGTTTGTGTAGTGGTGTTGCACCACGGTAGCGATACTTATTTCTTACAACTCTTAGTTAGGAAAAGCAGTTAGGCTATCATAATGCAAAAAAAATCAAATGATATTACGGGGTTGCAAGTGTTGTGTCTATAGCGGTGGATTTCACAGTAGTGGAACAAATATCCATAAGGTAGGGTTGTAAAATCATCTAATAGGTGTTTCTTTGTATAAACACACTTCTTTGTGCAGCATCTGAGGAGCGGGCCCACAGCCAAGGAGATGGTGGAGTAGATGAGGAATACTTGTTACGGTGGCTCTACCATGACCTCCCCTAAAGGAAGCCCGAGACCCGTCCAAGTTACTACAGCGGGAGGTCACAGGGAAAGACAGTTAAAAATTACCTTGAGTCTCTCGTGATGCCATCATTCCATCCTCTGTGCTGAAACTGGATGTTATAATAGTCCACAGGGTAACTTTTTATGGACAAACTGGGAATGGTTGGTAGTGTCCGTTTACTTTTAACTTCACAACAGTTCAAACAAACACTAGGGTACTGACATAAATTATCCTTCCATAAGCTGCTGCGACAGGGAGGACGTCTTGGGACGACTCCGGACAATCCACTGGCTAGTTATCTGTGAGACATAGATATAGATTTATATTCTATATTCACGATCACATGACATACAACATGATACATTTCTCAGACATAACCCAGACATAACCCAGACGTTAACTCACTCAGTGCTGCAGAGGTGCAATACACATCAAATGCATACAACACAGAAGACGCTGACAACCATTGCACAAGACAAACCTTTACCATTATAGAGGGGCCCCGTTTAACTCTGGGCCACTACATTTTGTTTTTCACAGTGGCCTTGTTTCAATGTCCGAAAACTTATTTCTTACAAACCCTGGCTGCTCTACGCTGATTTTCTGTGTTTCATAGGATGTGAATCATAGACTGGTAAGGTTGGAAGGGATCTCCAGGGTCATCTGGTCCAACCCCCTGGTCAGTGCAGGATTTATTAAATCATCCCAGACCGATATTTTGTCCAGCCTTTGCTTGAACACTTCCTTTGAAGGAGAACTCACGGCCTCCCATGATAACCTGTTGCACGCACTGATCACCCTCACTGTCCAAGTTTTTTCTACTATCTAATTTGTGTCTCCTCCCTTTCAGTTTCCTCCCATTGCTTCTAGTCTTTCCTTGTGCAAATGAGAATAGGGCTGATCCCTCTGCACTGTGACAGCCCTTCAGATATTTGTAGACAGCTATTAGGTCTCCTCCCAGCCTTCTTTTTTGCAAGCTAAGCATTCCCAGATCGTTTAACCGTTTTTGCAGACCGCTCACCATCTTAGTATCTGGTCTCTGAACTTGCTCCAGATTTGCCTTTTTTAAAGTGGGATGCCCAGAACTGGACACAGTATTCCAGATGAGGTCTAAGGAAGAGTAGAGGCGGATAATTACCTCACGTAATCTAGACTCAATGCTTATCTTAATATATCCTAGAATTATTTGCCTTTTTGGCAGATGCATCACATTGTTGACTCATTGTTCAGTCTATGATCTATTAGTATACCCAAGTATTTTTCACATTCTGCTTAGCCCAATTCCTCCCATTCTGTATGTGTTCTTTCATTTTTCTTGCCCAGATGTAGGACTTTGGTATTTAACAAGGGGAAATGCATTCAGTTAGTCGCCACCCACTGTTCAAGCTTTTCTAGATCTTTTTGAAAACACTCTCTCGCTATCCCTACTAACTTTGTGTCATCTGCAAATTTGATCAGTTTCTTATCAATTCCCTCCTCCAGATCATTTATAAAAATGTTAAACAACACTGGGCCCAGAACAGAGCCTTGTGGTACCCCACTTAATATATTCCATTTTGATATGCAGCCATTTCTGACCACTCTTCGTGAGTACGATCACTCAGCCAGTTGTGAATCCACCTGAGTTGCCTTGTCAATCCCATATTTGGTCATTTTTTTAATAAGTATGGCATGAGATACTTTGTCAAATGCTTTACTAAAGTCAAGATATACTATATCCACCGCATTATCCTGATCAAGCCAGTCGGTGATTGTCATAGAAGGAATTTAGATTCGTCTGGCATGACTTTTGTTACAGACCCATGCTGGCTTTCCTGGTATAAGATAGATGAAAAGTGATCTCACCTCTTTGCCAGGTTGTGTTTGCTCCTTTTTACTATTTTCATTAGCAGGACTATTCCCACGCCCTTCACCACTCAGTCGCAGTGGTCTGTTTTAACACAGACATAATAAATCCGAGAGCTCAGGCTATATGAAAAATTTTCCTGCTTTTATTCATCAGTGCTCATATATCAGGATTGCATGGGGAACGCGTTTCGATTAACTCAGAATCTTGTTCCCCTTATCTCGACATTACATCCTGTTTCCTTAAAACCAACTTTCATTAAAAACACCTGATTTTTATCTGCTTATTACCTCCGTGTTGTGTAGTGCTGCCTCTCTGCTCCCAAAGATTGCCATATTGCCATTTAACCAATTATTCAAATGATTAGTTATACGTTTTTAAAATATTCATTTCCTTGCAAATTTTTCATTTTTTTTTCCTACTCCTTAACAGGTTGTTTTCCAAAAGATGAATCCATTGCAAGTTCTTATTCACTGCTAATCCTATGCGCTATAATACTGCACTTATATCCTTTTACATGCTATATTTATATCAAGGTTTTGTTTTCAGTACATTATTACTTGTAATTAAAACACACTCCTCCTAACAAGAAACCTCGTGAAAAGATGCAGTTTAAATTCGTTTTAAATATTTTTGGACTTCTTATGCTCTATTACGTGCGTTATATTATACATTTTAGTGATTTTTGTTTTAGTTGCCTCTAGTTACATTAAAAATACAAATAAAACAAAATGTAATTCTTTTCTCTGGGGATACTTGTATGAACTTGTATGAAAATGTAAAGATCTGTTTTTGTGTTCATAGCCACGGGGTACCTGGTTTCCAAAGTTAGTATCCAGAAACCTTCTCTTTAGTATTCTTGTTTTGTCTATTTGCTGTTTTTTCCTTTCATTATCAATTTCTTTCCATACCGTAATCAATAGAGCTACTCATTTAGTGTTGCTTAATTAAGTGTTTTTTGTTGCCCCTGAGTGATTTTATGTTTGGATTTATGTATAGAAGTCAGGCTCACAAGCCTGTAGTTTCATGGGTCCACATTCTTCCCTTTTTTAAAGATGGAGAAAACATTTGCCCTTCTCCAATCTTTTGGGACTTCTTCTCCAGGAATTTTCAAAGATTATGGCGAGTGGTTTAGAAATTACCTTCAGTAATTGCTTCCTTTAGTATCCTAGGATATAATTCATCTGGACCTTGAGACTTGAATTCATTTAGGCTAGCTAAGTGTTCCCTCACAATCTCTCTGCTTATATAGATAGCCTGCATTTATTTATACTCCCAAAAGCACAGGGAAGATCAGTTGATTCATCTACTTTCTGAGAGAAAACAGATGCAAAATAGGAATTCAAAAGTTCGGCTTTTATCTTGTAAGCATCCAATAGCATCTTTTTTTTATTTTATTTTGCTTTTGACATCAACGCCGTGGTTGCAGATGACCGTGGAAGGTATTTTAATCTCTGCCATCGAGCGCATAAAAATATCCCAATCCAAAGGGTGATTTTTCTTGGTAGCGCTATGGCTCTGTAGCATAATGTTAAGAAAATTGTAGATCAATGTATCAGTTAATTGTTCTTTTATTGGATTGTAGACTAGAAAGATATAGCCTGCTGCTAGTAGAAGTAGTGAAGGGGTTAAACAAAACCTTTTCTATACCATTTATGGGGTAGACAGACAAGTCTCCAGACTGCCTCCCTTGCATTCCTTTTCACTGAACTCATAACTGTCTCATTGTATGTTATAGTAACACGTATTATTAATCTTGGAGGTATATACTTTCTGTAATGTCATTTTATAGTATAAAAACCAAATACACCTTAGAATGAATTAGAAATCATCTGATACCACACAGGCTGGTGTGACTTTGTATTTCTCCTGGGCCCAGACTTCTGCACGAGATCTGGGATCATCTTCTCTTTGATAAACACATAAATTCTCCTTACACATGACTGATGAAGTCCCAGTTTGTTAGAGCCTTGGAGACTCTCCCCCTTGTAAATGAATTCATCTTTCGCATTTCAGAATGTAATATCGCCATTCTGCGACAGTCTGTTTAGCAAAAGCTCGTTTTTTTTTTTTGTTTTTTTTTTTTGAACCATGGATTGACATGACCTACAATTTCATGAATAGTATTTTTATTATCAGGAGCGGTATTTGACAATTGCTGATGACCAGTTTCACCCGGAGTTACAAGGTTTTAAAGTTGCTAACTCTTTTGCAAGCTGTTTAGCGTGTACCAAGTATCTTTGTAAAACATTTTTTTTTTTTTAATTTTCACATCTGGTATGTCAATACGCTGTAAAATTGCGTTCATTTCAGCATCAAGCCGATGTATATCTGTCGTATGTTCGGTGTCATTTGTAATGGCTTGTCTTATCTTGCTAAGACCATGTATGGTCACCAAGTACGTTTTCTCTGCATGCTCCATTACTAGTTGGTAAGCAGACTCATAATTTATTGGTATCACAAAGCCCAAGAACGAACCTATAAAACCGCCGACCTGATTTTACTATACGCTTTTTCTTTACGGCCAATGTTTTATTATCCAACTGCCTTATAGCACACACCCACTTTAGTATCTTTCTGCTTCGCCTTTTTAGAGGTATCCTAGTTTTTTAAGATATTTTAAAGTGCTCTCCGCTATGGCTGTGATTTTTTTTTTTTTTTTTTTTTTTTAATATCATTGCCTGTGTTGCATAAAATAGACTTTCTGATGGCTGGTTTTGCCCTCACCAGACTTCTTAAGAGAGCCCAATTGTGCAGTATTCTTTCAGACATCCTATCAGCCCAAAGTGTGAGGAATAAAATAAGTCGGAAAAAAAGGCAAACTCACTTTTTAGAAGCATTTTTCTTGTGGATGTACAGTGGGTAAAGTGGGGGGGGAAACCTGTTCTCAAGTGATGCTCCTATTGCTTCTTAAGTCTACTAGCAGGTGTCCATAAGGAGTGTGCGTGGCTTCCTCAAAAGCTTCTAAGAATAAGCATGTCTTCCTGGGGTACATCTTTTAGCTATTGTGACCAATTTGCAATTTATCGTAAGGAGTTTATTGAAAAGGGCCATGTACCAAGTGTTTGATCGTACGGCTTTTCCTACCTTGACAAAATGTTCTGCACAAGATACAAAATGCTCAGATTTCTGTGATGTACATGCTTGGCAAACGCTTTCTTTATTTCGCTGTTTTCGCTGGCACTCTCCATGAGATCAAAAATTGTACAATTTACTTTATCAGGTAGAAATAAGCCATAGTCTATGAAGGTCTGAGGTAGGTCCTCCTATAAAACTAATGTTTTGAAAAAAGGCAGTGTGTTCATCAGAAAGCATCTGCCAACAAGAATAAAACCCAGATGATGTTGCCATAAGGTAGAGTTGTGTAGCAGCCTTGTTTTGATGTCCCAATACTAATTTCTTAAAAGTTCCGGCTCCTCTACGCTGATAGTTTTTTTTTGCGCTTCAGGGTATTTGTTGCGAGGATAATCCAAAACCAAATCTTTTCAGGCTGTCAAAATTTGAGCTGAATGTTGCCAACATTTAAAGTTATCCCTTTAACTTATAACACGATTTTACTCATGTTCAGCTTTTACCCATAGGTTTTGGGTCCCGCAGATAGAAACTCGGTGATGTATCGGTCATTAGGGATCTTGCTGGTCAATTCACCCAGGTAGTCGCCTAACGGCAGATTCCACTCACCCTGGCCAGTGTACAAAAATGAAAATCTGTGTAGTGATAGACAGTATTCCTGTAGTCTTTCCAGAAGCAAATAGAGCTCTAGGCATGCGTAGGCTGTTGTAAAGCAGGCTATAAAGATGTTGGTGTCTTTTGACAGTGTGGTGCGCTCGTGTATTCCCACGTGATGTTGGCTGTTTCATCATTGATAAAATTCACGCCTGAAATTTCATAGTGTGGTAGAAACGCAAGAATTACATCCATACCTCATGTCAAGCCGCCCCCTACCCATGATCTTGGACCCTCCCCCTTTGGCATGCCATCTGGCAGCCACCTGGAGGTTGGTGGGGGCCTCTTAGGCATTCCATGGCCTGTGACATATGACACACTGAATAAAGTGTCTCATGATAATCAAGGGCTTATTATATTTATAGCCTGACTTGATGTTATATACCATTCAAGTCGCCTTATGAGTATGAGGGTTAATATATAGAATGCATTTCCACCCCCTAATAGCCTTTTTAGCATTTTTACCCCCTCCTAATAAGCTTTTATGTATAGGTGTGTGTGCTTACAAACATAGACATACCATTGGTGTAGCCCTAATGTGTCCTCACTCTCCCTAATGCCTTGCAGCATCTCCAAGGTGTAGTGCGCATATGCAAATACTCAAATGAATCGCAAGAGTTAAATGACATGGCAACAAAGCCGCCAACCCGTTCTCAAGCGATGCTCTGCAGGCGTATTGCCTCTTAAGTCTACTAGCAGATATCCATAAGGAGCACTCATGGCATCCTCAAAAGCTTCTAAAAAGCACGTTTTCCCAGGGTACATCTGTCTAGCTAGTGTAACAATTTGGAGCTTATCACAAGGACTTTTAAATAAAACCATGTAATTGGTTTTTTTTTTTTGCCTTGACATATGTTCTACACAAGGTACAAAATGCTCAGATTTCTGTGGTGTACATACTACAGTAGGTAAATGCTTTCTCTATTTTGTTCTCGCTGGCACTCTCCATGATCAACAATGGTCAAATTTACCTTTTTATCAGGTGGGAATAAGTAATCTATAAAAGTCTGAGGCAGGCCTTCTATAAGTCGAACGTTAGAAAAAGAGGCGGAAAATTAGTCATAAAGCGGCTGCCAACAAGAATAAAAATAGACTATGTTGCTGGGAATATGATACATATGCAATGCAGAGTTATATAACAATTGCTTCACAAAGTAACTTTTCCCAGAGTTAGACGGGCCTGCTAAAATACAAGAGAAGGGGTGTTGCAAACGTGTGTCCTTTTATACCGGCGTTAACATCCGTGAGGTTTTATTGTGAATTCATTTAGTAGCTGCCTCCTCATACGATCGCTCGGATTGCGTAGCGTTTATGCACCACCGATCTGAATTCATATTTCTTACAAATCCTGGTTAGGAGAAGCAGTTACCCCTGACCATATAACTACGCCAAAATGCCCCAAAATCAAACAATATTACGGGTTTGCATGCTTGTATGTGTTTTTCACACTAGCTGAGCTAATAACCATAAGGCAGAGTTGTAAAATCATCTAATAGATGCCTCTTTGTATAAACACACCTCTGTTTTTGTGTAGTGGCCTTGTTTCGATGTCCCAATACTTCTTATTTCTTACAAATCCCGGCTGCTCTATGCTGATTTTTGTGTTTTCCGGGTTTGTGTTGTGAGGATAATCCAAAACCAGATCTTTCAGGCTGTCAAAATTTATGACCTGAGTGGCTGCAGTATTTAAAGCTATACCTTTAACTTTTAACACTGGTTTACCCGTGTAATTTGTACCCGTAGGTTTTGGGACCTGCTGATACAAACTCTGTATATCAGTGGGGATCTCGCTGGTCAATTCACCCAGGCGGGTTCTACTCATCTTAATGGTGTACAAAAATGACAGTCTGTGTTGTGATAAAGACAATATTCCTGCAATCTATCCAGAAGCGAGTAGAGCTCTAGGCGTGCGTAGGCTGTTGTAAAGCAAGCTATAAATATGTTGGTGTTTTTGTTGACCGTGTGGTGCTCTTTTGTGTATTTCCACGTGACATTGGCTGTCTTATCAATAAAATTTAGGCCTGAAAATTCTTAGTGAGGTAGAAACACATACTCGGAGTTCATCAGGGTCACTCACGATGCTGGTAAACGGGAGATTCAATTTCTGCACAAACTTTCCCCACAAAGAGTTTTAAGAAAAGCTTGGAGATTTGTCGTTTTTAGCAGGGTTTACGCGTATTTCACCCTTACACGATTCTACACCTTCTTTTTGAAGAAAGGAATCAATATATTCATTTTTCTTGTCATCGTTCGTGCACCAGCTAGGATACCCTGAAGCCTCTTGTTTAACCCTAAGATGCAACTTGATGTAAGATGCAAACAGATCTGATGTTTCTGGAAAATGCCATATTTTGTAGGTGTGGGCTATCCTGTAGCCTTTCTCTACAGCCATCTCGAGCTTTATCGTACACCATGTACCGACGATAGACCTCTCCATCGGTATAACTACATGGCTCTGACTGAATTTAAAGCACAGGTATAACATAGGGGAAACATCAATTTATGATTCCTTTTTCAGCGGTAGCACCGGGAAAAATAAATCACGTGGTGGGCACACTTTAGCTTTTGCAAGACCAACGTAATTTTTGATGTAGCCAAAATTTTCAGAAATAGTTGGGTGCCCTGTAGGTTGTCTGTTTTGTTGATGAAGAGGTACAGACTAGTGAAATCATAATTTATCATCTCACCTTCTTTCAGTCTGTGGTATAGCTTTATTTGCATTAGTTTGACCCCCATAAAGTGCATCACAAGGGTCTAGCAGTGCTGGGAACTGCATTTTAAGAAGAAATGCCTGGAGCACTAAATTGGTCTCAAACATTTCATGCCATTCATGCCCTCATAAGACAGAGTAACCTAAGTGTTTGTCAACACTTTTTAGCTAAAGCCTGGTATAGCTGACTGTACTTAGTTTTAGTGACGTTATTTTGAGCATCTTCATTGAAGCATATGGGGCAGCCGTGATAAAAACAACTTTTGAAATTCAAAAGCGATATGTTGGCCATCAACATATGCATATCCATCTAAAATAATAGCTAGCGACCCATTTTTCACCGCCTCTCAGCACGGGCTGTATGACTGTTTTCGCTGTGCGACACATACATAAACCACTGAATAGCTGGGGTTGAGTACCTTTCTTGGCCTTATGGTAATTATCAGAGGGCAAAATAGCTATAGTGTTCAGGTAAGAATTTAAACCTGTATATAGCCATGCATACAGACGCGAGAGTGATGTGTTGGAACAGGTCAATGCAATAAGTCACACTAACATTTTTCTCTTTCCGTACAATACCGTGTAAAAAATTTTTAGCAATTTCCATTACCCGGTCTCTGTAACGCTTCAACACTTCAATACTTCAACATCCTGCTTACAATATGACTTCAATTCTGTCCTAAAATCAAAAGTACAACCCTTTTGCAGTTCATACCACTCCATAAAGTCTTTTTTTTGTTTTTTGTCAGGCATGTACTCGGGTCTGTAATATTTAGCATCAGGTAGGGGCCGATATTCTGGTTTTCTTTAGTATTGAAAAAGTGAGGAAATTACCCTTGCCCCCTGAAAAACCCATAGCCTGGGGTAGCTTGCTAAGCTTTATGGGTATGAAGTTTAAGAGGGTCTATGAACCCCAAGTTCAGCGCAGGTATCGTCACACACAGAAGGCGTCCACCTTGAGTGATAATTTCTATACAAAATTTTGACAATCAACTCTTTAACAATAAAAGAGTCATATCTACCGGCATTGTGGGCAATAAAGGTGCAGTCTGTAAAATCGCAGTTGAGAAAAAAACGAACAAAATCAAGTGCTTGTCAAATTTTTCCGCTCTGGTTTTACAAGTGTTACAGTGCAGTCCGTTGCGTTTTGTGAGGCGTGGCGCATTTAACTACATACCGATAACTACCACAAAATATTTTAGTCTTGCAAAATGCATCATCCACCGCAGCCGCGATCTTGTGGTGGTCTGAACAATCAGATGAGCAACAACACACGGCAACTGGGGCATCAGTATATCAACCCAGAGGTTTCGTCACACGATTCTGTCTGACAAGTCTTGCAAAAATACTGACACGAGTGATTTTATTTTTGTGGTGAAAAACAGAACTGCAATGATCGCAAAAGTAATTTTGGTCCCGATAAAAGCATTTATATTCGTAATCCCGTAATAATGATTATCAAGGTGGAGGATGTATACAACCAGATGTTTCCCTGGTGTGAAAATAACGCCAATCACTGCGACTGTGGTATAGAACCCTTATGGTAATGCCTAGGTGTTTCTTAAATGCCTCAATATCGCTGAAACTCACTAGCTGATTGTCGGATGTCCAATTTATGATGTAATTTGTCTAGCTCGTGTCAATAAAATAGCCCTCAACGGAGCCCTCCTCTAACAGCGTATATAGACTGGCCGCTAAACACAGGTTAGTCGTAATTGTTAAAATCAAACAGCCATCGCTTTTTCTATTTTGATGATCTGGGTGTAAAAGTATGGATTTCAAACGCCTCCAGCGTCTCCTCTCCTATTTCTGACTATAAGGACCATGAGTGTCCAGCATTCACCAGCTAAACACTCCGCATTGCTCTGTAATGTGTTGGCCACAGCATTTAAGAAGCTCTCAGCATTAAAATCATCCCTGGCCTGTTTTAGGGAATAAATGGGATCCAACCATCGCCCACCATCGACGTTCAGCTGTATAAAATCACAGGGTTGTATATCTCGTCTGATTCTGTCAAGCAAAGACTGAATGATGCTGTGTACAGCATTAACAGCACCGACAAATGTGTATTCTGTGTAAATTTACAAAGCTGAAATGATCAATGGGCTCAACAGAATTAAAGTGTTCAACTTCACGCAGTCTATGGAATAAATGCTGTAAAAACAGACTCATCAGCATAAGATCTTGCTCCTGTGCGGGGCTCTGAGGTGGGGGCTCATTTACAGGTTGGTCGGGCATATTTGGACTCTGTGGGGTATGTGGGGATGGCTCAGGACTTTGTGAAGGTGACTCAGGATTTTACGGGCAAGTTCTGGGTTGGCTCTTTCGGCGTCTTCTGGCAGGTATCGACCTAGTGGTCATACACAACAGTTTTATAGCTTTTAACATCCTTTGCTCTACACCAAATGCTACCCCTGTCAGTGCTCTGTTTTCTCAACCCTGATCCAACCATAGCTAGTGGTTTTGATACTCTAGGAAAGTTTAAAAATTTCAGTGGTTCTATGGTCTGCAAAAGTGCCGTCTAGTTCTACTCGCCTCTCCAGCAGTTGCGATACTTTAGCACTATGTTCTGCTACCTTTAGCAATAAGGCGGCTGTCTAGTGTCTGTAATGTAGTTAACATGGCTATCCCCTGTGGCATCCAGTGCTGGTAAAAAGGATTGGCAACATTTCTGTGTTGTCGTTGACCTTTTTGAAACTTAGCGCTTATCAGATAATTTTTCTCTTTAAATGGCGTGTAGTGCCTGCTAGAGGGCTAGCTAGCAATTGCTGTGTATCAAAACATGTTATGGTTAGTGTTAGTACTAGCATCAACTAGCGGGTGTTGTGTATCAGATTGTGTTGTGTTGTATTATGACAAACCCGTATATCATTTGAAATTACGGCATGCGGCTTACCATTAGTGGTGCGAGTGTTTGTTTCCCGCGTGCTTTTCAGTGTCTTCCCAAATATTGTAGCGATGTTTTTCTCACACTTTTTTCGCACTTTAATAAGTTGCGTCATTTGACATCAGATGGGCTGGCGATGCAGGCAACAGTTATGCGCGGTTCTAGCGGTTGCATTGTCAGCGGCAGAGCGTATCCAGGGGAATCGACACGTGTCTAACATTCTGGTGGATGCCCCCACCGAAGCGCTCACGTGTTGCGCAGGGTTTAGCGTCAGGTTTGCCATCGCAAATGTGCTTTCCCCAATGCTGCCGCGAGCATTCTCTAAAAGGAAAAATGCGTAAGGTTGTTAATGAATTACACAGGGCTTACGCATGTAGCACTCATACTATAATTGAGCAATCGCTCTGGGGCTGACTGCATTGTATTATGATAAAAATATATCATATGAAATCGTTGCAAATGGCTTACTGATGACACTTTGATCATCGTGGCGCAATTTCCATACGCTTCAGAGATAGGTGATGGGTCCAGCATTCTCACGCAACAGTTTTGCTGCCTTAATGGACTCCATGGATGGTTGGCGACTTCCGTCGACGGTGATGCTCGTTCATGAATTATGCTTGTTTCTAGAGGATATGAGGTCTGTAGGTGTCTGTTTACATCCGCGGCATCTGTATCGGTACAATACTTAGCTTAACACATAACAAACGCGTAGGAGGCAAAATAGAGGGGTTCCTGGGCGATGAGTAAATGATTGGTGCACAATTAGGGGGTATCTTTAAATCGCTTTTCTGAAGGGCCGTTCCTCTTTTCAGAAAAGGTCTAGAATTAGTAAAGTCTCATGTAAAGACAGCTGTCAAATATCGATTGACGCGGTCACTTCTGTTTTGGTGGCTGTTATGGACAGGCTCAATCCACAGCGGCAAGAACAGCGCAGATCAGGCCTTGTTTCCTTTGCAAAAAATACCCGTAAAAAGACAAATCGTAGCACCATTTCACCTGCTGCTCATGGATAAGACCGCTTCACGCAAACCCGTTAGATAAGCAGACATCTTTTAATTCTCTAACATGGCATTCGTACACGACGGATTTGTGGGGTGCACCAAATCTAAATAGGATATTTTCACCATACTGCCCAAGCAAACTAGTATTGAAAAATCTTTTGAAGTGCAGCCAATCGCTGCCCTCGCCGACAACACCCCGTTGGAATTCTTCATATCGGGTAGTGGTGAATATGATTACGACTTAAATAATACTCTCCTGCACCTGACGTGCCGTATAGTGAAACAAGATAACACCGCCATCTCCGACAGGGCTTATGTGGGGTTTATTAATTATCCTGTCGCCACGCTTTTCAATCAAGTGGACATCACATTGTGAGATTAGCCGATCACCCAATCGGATAAGCTTTATAGCTATAGAGCATATATTGAGACTATTTTAAATTTATAGTGCTCAAACGCTCGCGTCCCAATTTACCGTCAGTTTGATTTACAAGGATTCGGCCGGGCATCATCATGAAAGGACACTTGATGGCCCCAATTTAGACTTCGTTAAAAGAGCCAGCGCAACACAGCATTCTAAAACTGTGGAGCTTCTGGGCCCTATTTATGGAGACCTATTTAACCAGCCGAAGCTTATCTTGAATGGCCTGGATTTAAAGATAAAATTGACTAATAATAATCTTTATAGCGTCAACATATTCCGCAGTGCTTACATAGACAGGGAATACAGAGACAAAAATAAAAAATTACAGAACCATGGTTACATAGAAATCAGTTGATGGAAACAATAGGGGTAAGGGTCCTGCTCTAATGAGCTTACATACTACAAGTAATGGGGTGATACAGAAGGTAAAGGGCTGGAGATGTGCACGGTATGGCGAGGTGGAGAGAGGGATTCTATACACATAGACAATGGTCAGGCATTTGGCCGTGTGATGGCAGAATCTGTATGACTGCAGGAGCGGTTTATGATGGCTAGCAGGGATTGCAGTCAATAGGTCAGGGAGCATGTTATCAGGCGGAGAACAGAGGGGTTTGTTTAGGGTATATGGTATGCCTCCCTGAAGAGGTGTATTTTTAGAGCACGCCTGAAGTTCTGCGAGTCCTGAATTGCCTGGGTAGCCCAGTCTGGTTTCGTTAGCAGAGTGGAGAGCCCGGGTTGGGTGGTGGATTGAGATGAGGGAGGCAATATAGGGGGGCACTGCGCTGTGGCGGGCTTTGTGGATAAAGGTGGCGAGTTTTTAAAATGAATTCTATATTTAACGGGCAGCCAGTGCAGTGACCGACACAGGGCAGAGGCATCCAAGTAGTGACTGGACAGGAAGATGAGCATGGCTGCCGCATTCAGGATGGATTGGAGAGGGTAGAGTCCGGTACAGGGGATGCGGGTCTACAGTGAGAAAAGAGCAGATTCTTGCAATGTTCTTGAGGTGCAGCTGACCTGTTCAGGCGAGAGATTGGATTTAGGGGGTAAATGATACATCAGAATATGACCCCAAGGCAGCGGGCATGTTGTTGTCTAGGAGTTATGGTGGCGCCATACACGGAGATGGAGGGCAAGATGTCAAGATGAGGTCAGTTAGTGGAGGGTGGAAATACCAGTAAGTCAGTTTTAGAGAGGTTTAGTTTTAGGTAGAGAGAGGACATAGTGTTTGAGACAGTGGACAGACAGTTGGGGATGTTTTGGAGGAAAGGTGCAGAGATGTCACGGGAAGAAGTGTATAGCTGGGTGTTGTCAGCATACAGGTGGTATTGGAGGCCAAATCTCTTGATGGTTTGTCCAATAGGGGCTGTGTAAATAGAGAAAAGGAGGCGGCCGAGGACCAAGTCCTGGGGGACCCCAACAGCAAGGGGAAGAGGAGGAGAGGTAGAGCCAGCAAAGGAGACGCTAAAAGAGTGGTCAGATAGGTAGGAGGAGAACCAGGAGAGAGCAGTGTCCTTTAGGCCGATGGAGCAAAGCATACTGAGGAGGAGTTTGTGGTCAACAGTGTCAAATGCTGCTGAAAGGTGGAGGAGGATCAGTAGGCAGTAATCGCCCCTCGATTTGGCTGTCAGTAGGTCATTGGATACCCTTGTAAGGGGAGTTTCTGTCGAGTGTTGTGGTCAGAAGCCAGACTGTAGAGGGTCTAGGAGAGTGCTCTGATATAGCTTACAAGGTGGGAGTAAACTAGGCATTCTAGTAGTTTGGAGATGGAGAGATTAGAGATGGGTCAGTAGTTCACAGCATCAGTCACTTCCAGAGACTGCTTCTTTAGCAGTGGGGATATGATGGTGTGTTTTGAAAGTGGGAAAGATGCCAGAGGTCAGAGGGGTTGAATATAGTGCTGAGATGGGAGATAACCACTGGGGAGAGGGATCGCTAGCGCAGGTGGTGGGGCGAGCAGAGAAGAGCAATTTGGAGACTTCTTCCTTTGTCGTTGGTCTGAGTACAGACACTGAGCAGGAACTATATACAGTGCCGACAAGACTAGGGTCAGGGCTAGTCTGGGATTGGGAAGTTATTTCCTGACGGATGTCGTCAATTTTCTTTTTGAAGTAAGCAGCCTACTCTACAGCACTGAGATCCGTCACTGGGGGCTGCGGTTTGGGGTTGAAGGGAGTGAAAAGTATCAAAGAGCCATTAAGGGTTGTGCGATAGTGAGGAGACTAAAGAGGTTAAGTAGACTTGTTTGGTGTGGTGGAGGGCGAGGTTGTAGGTTCTGAGCATGGATTTGTAGTGGAGGAGGTCTGCGGACGTTTGCAACTTCCTCCACAGCCGTTCAGCACTTCTAGGGCACCGCCAGATGAAGCGTATTTGAGACATGAGCCAGGGTCGCCGCGTTCCACATCGCATGGCTTGGGTCATGGTGCACCGCTTCATCCAGGGCTTGTTTTGAGAGCGGTGTTGTAGTGAGCGGCAGCCAGGTTGGGGCAGGAGAGGAGAGATAGGGGACAGAGAGGACTGTAGGGATTCAGCAAAGTCCTGGGTGTGAATGGCCTTAAGGTTCCTGTAGGTGGGTCTGTAGAGATCGTAGGGAGCATGACAGAAAAAAACAAGGAGGTTATGATCCGAGAGCGGGAGAGGGGAGTTAGTGAAGTTGGAAGCAGTGCAGAGACAGAAGAAGACTAGATCAAGAGTGTTTCCATCCCTGTGAGTGGGAGAGGCTGTAAGTTGAGAGAGACCAAGGGGGAGGTGAGCGAAAGAAGCTGAGTCAGATGGGGAGTTGGGGTCATTAGTGGGGATGTTAAAATCACCTAAGATGAGGGTTGGAATTTCGCAGGATAGGAAGTGGGGGAGCCAGGCAGCAAATTGGTCCAAAAAGAGGCGAGGAGCACCTGGGGGGCAGTAGATAACTGCTACTCGCATGGACAGCGGACTGAAAAGCAAGCCGTTCAGATGATTTAGACAGAGCAGAATAGCAGAGCAGGTTCTGCTTGGAGTGGGGTGGTGCAGAAATGAATGTACCAATGCAAACAGATGTAATGCAAAACACACAATTCACAGCAAGCAAGCAGTACAGATAATTTAGGCAGAGGGAAATAGCAAAGCAGGTTCTGCTTGGAGTGGGATGGCGCAGAAATGAGCGTACCTGTTGAGAGACAGAGAAGGTAGATGGATGTTAACTGCCATGGTCAAACTGCATCATACTTCATCCAGCCATACTTAATACAGCTTATATTCAAAAGGCAGCCACACGCATGGTATACTAGAAATAAAGACTTTCTGCCAGATGTCCGCCGACCCTGACTGTTTTTAAAATTCAAATCCTTCAATTTTCATCAAGAGTGTACAAGTATCACCTGCAGGCAGAATAGGCCACAGGGAAGCTCTACTAGCAACCTCTGCTAAATATACTTTGGATAGAGCTTGCTTAAAGGTGTATGGTATTTCTGGTGGCAGCCGAATTACCAACCATGAAAATTTGTTCCTGGGCCAGATCCCTAAAACCGTGATATTAGGCTTTGTGTACAATGAAGCCTTTAGCAGCAGCTTCCAAAAAAGTCCTCTGTTTTTCATCATTAGTCCGTAAACTATGCGGCCTTGTATCTGGATGGTCAACAGATTCCAGCCAGGTCTTTTCAACCTGATTTTGACGCTGAATTAGCGATTAGGGAAGTGTGTCTGTCTGTGATCTCCGGAAAGCAGATAGGCTTGACAGCTGTATAGTGGCTATACATTTTTTGCTTTTGACCTTTCCCCAGACTTGGAACTGGGTACGCACTTCTCCCTTGTTAAAACTGGGAACCTGCCAGCGGAAATGAGATTTGCCGTCCCAACCCCCGCATACTGTAAATATGACAGTATACGCTGTCAACCCCGCTATTCTGAAGATAAATCACAGAAGTTCTGTACGATTAGAATTAAATTATGAACACTCTTCAACTTACGAATCTCCTAAAATCTGATCCTTATACTTGGGGAGTTTTTGCTGGGGTATACATAAGTGATTTCCTCCCATGCTTCAATATGGATAAAAGACCTTCGGCTTATGTAATTAAAACTGATTATTCCACTCTGCAAGGCACCTGTCACTTTCCAAAAGGGGACAGTTTGACATGAGGTATGGACATAATACTACTAACACATACTCAAAGAGTTCATCAGGGTCACTCGCAATGATGGCACATGGGAGCTTCGATTTCTGCACAAATTTTCCCCACAAGGAGTTTAAAAAAGGCTTGGAGATTGTCTTTTAGCAGGATTTACGTGTATTTCACCCTTACGCAATTGCGTACCTTCTTTTTCAGGGAGGGAATTGATGCATTCATTTTTCTTCACACCAGATAGGATATCCTGAAGCCTCTTGTTTATCCCTAAGACGAAACTTGATGTTAGATGCGAACAGATCATCTGACGTTTACAGAAAATGCCATAATTCGTAGGTGTTGGCTATCCTGTAGCCTTTCCCGAGCTATATCGTACACCATGTATAGATAGACCTCTATTCATTGGTATGACTACACGTCTGAGTGTGAATTTAAAACTCACGTGTAACAGAGGGGAAATATCAATTTATGATTCATTTTCACCAGAAGCACTGGGAAAAATAAATTGCGTGGCAGACACTTTATCTTTTGCAAGTCCAAAATATTTTTGATGTGGCCCAAATTTTTCATGAATAATTGTCGAGTGCCCTGTAGGGTAAGTCTTTTGTTGATCAAGGGGTACAGACTAGTGAATATAATTTATCGTCTCACCCTCGCTCAGTCTGTGGTAAAGCTCTTTCGCATTGGTTCGGACCCCCCACCCCACCCCCATCCTCTGTAAAGCATCTCATGAGTCTAGCGACACTGGGGACTGCATTTTAAGAAGAAATGCCTGAAGGGTTGCATCACTCAACTATTTCATGCCATTCATGCTCCCATAAGACAAGTAAGGAGTACCCTATGTGTTGTAAAAAAAAAGGTTTTTTTAGCTAAAAAAAAAAGCCTGTCCTGTATACTGTAATATACAAATACAGAATAGCCTCCAACAGCAGAGCCCTGTCCTGTATACTGTAATATACAAATACAGAATAGCCTCCAACAGCAGAGCCCTGTCCAGTATACTGTAATATACAAATACAGAATAGCCTCCAACAGCAGAGCCCTGTCCAGTATACTGTAATATACAAATACAGAATAGCCTCCAACAGCAGAGCCCTGTCCAGTATACTGTAATATACAAATACAGAATAGCCTCCAACAGCAGAGCCCTGTCCAGTATACTGTAATATACAAATACAGAATAGCCTCCAACAGCAGAGCCCTGTCCAGTATACTGTAATATACCAATACAGAATAGCCTCCAACAGCAGAGCCCTGTCCAGTATACTGTAATATACAAATACAGAATAGCCTCCAACAGCAGAGCCCTGTCCAGTATACTGTAATATACAAATACAGAATAGCCTCCAACAGCAGAGCCCTGTCCAGTATACTGTAATATACAAATACAGAATAGCCTCCAACAGCAGAGCCCTGTCCAGTATACTGTAATATACAAATACAGAATAGCCTCCAACAGCAGAGCCCTGTCCAGTATACTGTAATATACAAATGCAGAATAGCCTACCTCAGTGGATACGCAACAGATTTCTGGTCGAAATTCACAGTGGTGGTGCGGATGTTGACGCCTTATATGGAAATGCTGCAGAATTTGTCATTGCAATGTGTGAACATAGCCTAAAAGGTTGCGTACCAACAGCATATATGCTGTGTATTTTCCAGGTATATTACAGCACACTATGTTGAAAAGATTATACTGCATCAGCTGTGGATTTTTAATCCGATGTATGTTAACACAGGCCGAGGATTGCAGAGTGAGATCCGCAGCTAATCTGCATGTAAACACATGGCAATTTTTGCTGTGGAATTTCCATTGTGGAAAATATGTCCCAATGTAGACATAGCCAAACAGGCAATCATATGACACTTTCCTGTCAAGGGGCTAATTAGGTAACAAACACCCACTGTCCAACCAGCTGTCAAACCTCTGCAAGGAAACGTGCTCACAATCACTGTTGGCATAATTTAAACCGTGACGCAGTAAACCGTTTCACAGTAACACAGTAACCCTGCATAACTAATTCATTTTCTAAATGCATATTAGTGCTATTCTAGAATTGAATAGGTAATGCACAATAGTGTGATCCTTGAAAGAGCTATTGGTGGAGTGTCTATTGGTGGTGTTACAAGCAGCTGTGATGTCATTTGGGAAGAAAACATCTGCAAAATTTGGTTAGTCTGCTCTGTCCTGAGCTCATTCTAAGCTTTTAAGTATGGAGCATATTATGGGTACCTGAATACCTCAGCTTTAAGCAAGAAGGAGCGGACCCACAACAAACATTTATCCACTAGATAAGTAATGAACATATGATTTCTGTGACCTCCAATAATCACCAGCCATAGAATGAAGGGTCCTAAGACCTCCATTCTTTACTGCAAGAGAACAGTCAGTTTGGTTGCAGGGCTGGTCATGCATGAACACTGCCGCTACAATCAATGTCTGATGCAGATGGAAATAGCTGAGGGCTCTACTTGGCCATTTCCATTCACATGATCAGATAATTAGATACCACAGGAAAAAGGTGATGTGTACATTGTGGTTAGAACCCCTTTTAAAGGTGTGTTCTTTGTTTCCAGAATGGTTCTCTGAAAACTGTATCCAAATACAGAACTCTAATAACTGACAAGATTTTACTTTAGTTTGGCATGTCGAGAGGCTGGGGATGCAGGGTAGAAGGGGGTTTGTCTTTTCGAAGAACATTTTGTCTGGAAGTGGTGGTCCATTGCATTCATCGAAATATTGGGTTTCCTGCTTTTACAATAAATTAAAAAGCCTGGTATAGCTGGGTGTACTTGGTTTTTTATTTTGAGCTTCATTGTAGCAGATGGGGCAACCATGGTAAAAGCACCCCTGAAATTCAAAAGCGATATGTTGGCCGTCAACATATGCGTATTCATCTAAACAACAATTTCCGTCCTGTTTTTCACCGCCTCAGCGCTTGCTGCATGACTGTTTTTGCAGTGAGACACGTACACCAACCACTGAATAGCAGGGGTTGAGTACCCTTTTTTGGCCTTGTGGTAATTACCAGGAGGCAAAATAGCTATAGTGTTTTCAGGTAAGAATTTAAACCTGTATATAGCCATGCATACAGACGCGAGAGTAAATGCGGGAATGTGTCAACACAATAAGTCACACTAACATTTCTCTTTCCGTACAATACCTTGTAACAATTTTTATTTTTTATTTTTTTATAGCCATTTCCATCACTCGATTTCTGTAACATTCACAAGCTTGGTGCAACACTTCGGCATCTTGCTTACAATAAGACTTCAGTTCTGACTTAATCAAAAGTGAATCCTGTTTTGCATCTCATACCACTCCATGAACTCCTTTTTGTTATCAGGCATCATGTACTCGGGTCCATAATATTTAGCATCAGGTAGGGGGCTGACATAATTCTGGTTTTCTTCAGTGTTTGAAAAAGTGAGGGAAAAGACCGTTGCAGCCACGATACTGTGCCACTCTAAACAATCAGACAAGCGACCAAACACGCGGAAACTGGGACATCGGAATATCGATCCTGTGCTTTCGACACATGACTGTCTGGCAAGCTGTGCAAAAGTACTGACGTGATTTTATTTTTGTGGTGAAAAAAACTGCAGTGATCACAAAAGTAATCGGTCCCAATAAAACCGCTTATATTGGTAATCCCGTAATGATTATCATGGTGGTGGATGTATACAGCACCCCCGCCAGATGTTTCACTGGTGTGAAAATAATGCCAATCACTGACCTGGTAAAGAACCCTTATGGTTATGCCCAGATATTTCTCAAATGCCGCAATATCGCTAAAACTCACTGTCGGATGTCCAATTCATGATGTAATTGTCTAACTCGTGTCAATAAAACACCATCAACAGAAGCCTCCTCTAACAGCGCATATAGACACTAAACACAGGTTAGTCATAATTGTTAGTCATACAGCCACGTTTTTTTTGTTTTGATCTGGGTATAAAGTATGGATTTCAAATGCCTCCAGCGTCTCCTTTCCTATTTCTGACTAAAAGGACCTTGGGTGTCAAGCATTCACCAGCTAAACACTCCGCATTACTCTGTTATGAGTTGGCCACGACATTTTAAGAAGCTCTCTGCGTTAAAATCATCCCTGGCCTGTTTTAGCGAATAAATAGGATCCAACCATTGCCCACCTTTTGACTGTCCACTGTATAAAATCACTGGGGTGTATATCCCATCTGATTCTGTCAAGCATAGCCTGAATGACGCCATGTACAGCATTAAGAGCATCAACAAATGAGTGCAGTGTAAATTTACAAAGCTGAAATGATCAACGTGCTCAATGGCATTGAAGCGTTTAACTTTACGCTGTCTATGAAATGCTGTAAAAATACTCATCAGCAGGTTGCTCAATCCGATCAGCCAGCTTACAACATTGCTCCGGCGGTGGGCTCTGAACAGGGCCCTCATTATTTACATGTTCAGGCGTATTTGGACTCTGCGGGGTATATGTGGGTGGCTCAGGACTTTGCGGACAGGTTTTTCTTGGACGTTTCGACCTCTGGCGGCTATCGACCTAGCGGTCATACGCAGCATTTTTATAGCTTTAACAGCCTTTGTTCTGCGACAACCAGTAGCTCCGTTTTTTTTTTGTTTTTGTTTTTTTTCAAGCCTGGTCCAACCATAGATAGTCAGAACATGTCAGGTTGGGGGAATTCCCAAAACCCTGGATCCACCAAGCACGTTTTAGTGCTGCTGGTATAGTTCCGGGGTACTATTGTGATCCGGCAAACTAATTAGCTCTTATAGCTTCTGCAGCATATGCAATACTTTAGCGCTAAGATTTGTTAGCTTAGCAACAAGGTAGAGGTCTAGACACTGCATTTTATTTAAAAGGTCTGATATGCCCACCAGCTATGGTTTGTAAATAGGAATGTCACATTTCTATTTCATTGGTCTTTTTACACCTTTGCGCTCCTGAGATGATTTTCTCTTTCTGCGCTGTAAAGTGGTTGCTGTAGGTCTAGCTAGCGACTGCTGTGTATCAATACATGTTGTGGTTACAGCGCTAGCACTAGCCTTAGCTACAGGATGTTGTGTATCAGTTCGTGTTGTGTTATGACAAACTCGTATATCATTTGAAATTACGGCATGCGGCTTACCATTTCTGCTGCGAGTGTCGTCTGTCTGTTTTTCAGCGTCTTCTAAAATAGACGCTAGCGCTGGTTTTCTCACATTCGTTTTTTTTGTCTTGATAAGCTGCATCGTTTGCCAACATCCACTGGGGGGGCAATTAGTTAGTTATGCTTGGTTCTAGTGGGTGCATTGTCAGTAGCATCACGTATCTTGGGGAATTGGTTTTGTCTGTAACCCTGGACTAGATGCATCCGTTGACGTGCTCACAGGCTCTATAGAGGTTAGTGGCAGGTTTGAAAATGCTTTCTTTTTTTTTCCGATGCTGCAGCGACCATTCTCTGGAAGAAAAGTGTGACGTTAATGAATTACACAGTGATTACACATATAGCAATCATGGCTATAATTGACCAATTGTGGGGATCTGACCACATTGTGTTATGACAAAGCAATATATCATATGAAATTGATGCATGCAGCTTACCTATGCCACTGCGATCATTGGTGGTAGATTGGTTTTCGCAGGCTTCCAAAATAGGTGATAGGGCCTCCATTCTCACCCACCTGTGTTGTTGTCTTAATGGGATGCTGGGCTGGTTGGCTACTTCAACGGTCGTAGGGGCTCATCCATGAATTGATTTGGTTCTAGAGGATACCGTGGTCTGTAGTAGCGCGTCTTACATCCACAGCGTCTGTGGTGAAATAGTTATTTAGCCTAATGCATAACATCTACATAAAAACAGTGTGAATTGTGTGCACCATATGGGCTCCAGGGCTGGTTGTCAACTTCCGCCGCCATGGGGGCTCGTTCATGAATTACGCTTGCTTCTAGAGGATATGCTGATCACGTACATCCTCCGCATCCTGTAGCAAAACAATAGTTATTTACCCTAACACAACATCTGCATAAAACGTTGCATACGCATGTATAAAACCTACCATTGGGGGAGAGCGTTAAAAGATCAAATTGTGTTTCATCAAAATTCTCGATGCGTGCATAGCCAGTGCTCTACTTTGAACAGAAAAATAAGTGGGTAAAATTAGCAAATTTTAACATTTATCCATCTCTAGCGCTATAAGAAATCAAATGGGTGAACATTCTATACCTACTAATCTGGGTGTTGGTAATTTCAAAGGGCAAATCACCGATTTTCATCCTGGTTTCCATCTGAAAATACAAAAACATTAACTCGTTTCTAGCGACGCAGCTGGTCGAGACAATACATTTTTAAAATATTTAGCCTATGGTGGTAACACAGCATTAATTCATGCATATATTAAGGACCGGATATTAAAAATATATACATTGAATATAATTAGTATAAATACAGTGATAATAAACCACTCTAATTCAAAATTCACCACTGACACAATAACATACCAACAATACCCCAGTTATAATATAAATAGAGCAATTATGGCATCATAATCAGTGCATTTTTAAAATATTTAGCCTATAGTATTAACATTCATGCATATATAAAGGTTCGTATATTAAAAATATACATACAATATAATATAAATACAGTAGTAATAAACATGGTGTTTTATGCTTTTACATTAATATGAGAAAATAAAAACTTATTACCTCTTTCAGCAGTGTTTTGGGGGGTCCAAAAGATGAGTTGTCTCTAAATTTGGCATGTATGGCCTGTTTGGCTTTTGTCCTTATATATGTATATATGTTCCCCTTCATCATCGCCCCCAGACATTTCTATGAACATGCCCTATAATGGAGGGTGTGCATCTCATAACAGGCTTTTATTGTTCTTGGGTGTGATGATAGATATTTTTCTTCTGTAACTAATCACTTTGACTACCACATCTGGATTTTCATTTATTAGTGTCATGATGGGTAACTCAGGAGATCAGAAGGTCTCAAGATTCATCTAGACTTTTTTCACGATGTGTTAGCCACCTGGCGACTGACTTAAATTTTGTTGGTTAAAAATATGGATGTAAATAACATGTAACAGGCTTTCACTGTTCCTGTCTGTGATGTTAGATCTTTAATCGCTTTGTGACACAGCCGAAGGGATAAATAACTTCAAAAGGGATTTATGAAACACCCTATGCACCCTCCAAGAACTCGGTAAATCCAACTCAAAAGCTAGAGGATTAATGACTGTCGTTATGTTAAAGGGACCGATTTTAAAACGCGGCACAAGCTTTAGCGAGGGGAGCTTCAATTTTAAATTCTTTGGACAGATAGACCTTCTGACAGACCTCAAATGGCTCCGAAACAGTGGACCTTTTACAACTACATAGTTGCATCCAACCACTTGCTTCCTCCAGATTCTTGTGCACACCATTCCAGACCTCCCGCAGCTCACTAGTAACATCAACAGCGGGACAAGCTGTAGGTACTGGAATAGAAGTCAGCAATCTAGGATGCCGACCGAACACACAGAAGAAAGGTGACACTCTCGTCGCAGTACTGATACGATTTTATTTATGACAGGTTCGGCCAAAGGTAAAAACTCTGCCCACCGACTGACCCTCTCGCCCACAAAAAGACATATTGTACTAGGTCTTGATTTTTACGTTCCGTTTGCCAATTTTGTCTGCGGATGAAACGCTGATGAGACAGATGTTCCCAAGTTTTTACAGAAGGCCCTCCAAAATTGGGCCACGAATTGCACCCTCCGATCTGAAACTATATTGACCGGTATTCCGTGCAATCTTATCTCTCTAATGAAAATCTTCACTAATTCGCAGCAGACGGTAATTTTTTCTAAAACAAAATGGGCCATTTTCGAGAACCTGTCAACTACCAAAATGGTGGAACAACCTTGTGACAGAGGCAGGTCAGGGACAAAATCCATGGACACGTGCGACCATGGACTACCAGGTACTGACAGAGGCATTAACGGTCCCTCAGGGCTCTTACGGCGACTTTTAAGACATGCAGAAGCTGAACGCCAATTTACGAACTCCTGGACCTCCCGTGCCATGGCAGGCCACCAGTAGAATCGGAAACCTAGTTCGAGTCCCCTGGACCCCAGGATGCCCTGCAAAAAACAGAGGAATGAGACTCTTCCAGAACCAACAACCGCAGAGACATCAGTACAAATAACTTCCCTGCCGGAAGCCACTCCGGGGCTTCTTGTTGATAGTCCTGAAGCTGAGCCAGAAGGCTCCATGTCAGGGCTTCCACCACGACACTGGGCGGGAGGATGCCTTCTGGAGAAGAGTCCTTAGCATTCTCAAGACACACTAAGTTCGTGTGATCGGTGAAGACCCGCAATTCCTGGGAGAGGACTGCCCCCACCCAAACCTCCGAAGCATCTACCTCCATGAAAAGGGGCTTCTGAGGGTCCAGCTGAGCAAGCACCAGGGCATTTACTTGAACAGCCTCCGAAGTTGGCCTGGTTTGCCCCATTGGCTTGATCTGCAGCCATTGTTACATCCGATGCTCAGTGCCTCAGTCATTGGTGCCCATCCTTCACTCATCGCAGTGTGGACTCTGCAGCCGGTCCTCTTGCTGCTCCTTCACCTGTGCAGCACCTGCATAATTCTCATGAATGGTGAGAATCCCAGCGACCTGACCAGCACCAATCACATACTGACAGCACATCCCTGCTATATATGATTACACCAAACCTCTTTAAATGACATTTTACTTTCAAATACATATTACAAAATGACAAGTATAGTAAGTTAAACTGACATTTATTATATGTATTATGGTTACTTCCATCAATCATGGACAGGGTAAAGCAACACATAGGGCAGGAAAAAATCCCAGTGGAGGAAACCTGTAGGGAAACCATTGGCTATTGTACTGCCCTTACTCCAGGCACAAGTGCGGTAATGCCATAAGATGTGTGCGAGACAGAAGAACGGATGGTCCTACAAAGCCTGCAGGGTGGAAGGCTGCTCCATGGGCCGAAGTTGCGGAAAGATCATCCAGAACATAGGAAAAAGATGGCAATGATGGATGGGCCTCTCTCTCTTCTCCAAGCCTAGTGTTGAGGATTTTCTGCCATGGCCTAGAATCAAACAATACATGGACAACATTATTATTACCGCAGACCCTTCATCTCCGACTGTAGTGCTTTGAATCATTTGTACTAACCTGCTCACAGGTGTTCCAGTCCACCCAAGCTCTGAATCCCATCCAGAGGAGCAACAGGTTGCGTTCATGGTGAAATTCTTTCTTTTGCATCCAGGTGTATCCCAAGGCCCACTGACGGCTTTCTTCGTGAGATCTGATTTCCTCTTCCATCTGGTTGGCTAAGAACCTGGCAGGAAAAAAAAATTGGATCACTACTTATTTTAGTTTGTGTGTGTGTGTGTGTGTGTGTGTGTTACAAACAGTCCCAAACGATATACCTGCATTAACACGTGGGTCCAGCACCTACCACTGGAAAAGTCTTTTTACACATGTGGGCTTGTTGCCCAGAGAGATATGGTCCCTTTTTGCTATCCCCAGTCCCAAGGGTGACCTCTCATACAGCGTTGATGTTCTGTTGAAGCAGTCTCTCACCAGTCTTCATTTCTGACTCACTGGTCCACCAGCACCTGAGTAGCAGGGCATTTACTTGAACAGCCTCCGAATTCGGCCTGGTTTGCCGCTTTGCTTGATCTGCAGCCATTGCTCAGTGCCGCCAGTCATCAGCGGCCATCCTTCACTCATCGCAGTGTGGACTCTGCAGCTGGTCCTCTTGCTTCTCCTTCACCTGTACAGCACCTGATTCATTCTCATGAATGGTGAGAATCCCAGCCACCTGACCAGCACCAATTCCATTCTGACAGCACATCCTAGCTATATCTGATTATTGCACCGAACCTCTTTAAATGACATTCTACTTTCAGATACATAGAAAAAATGACTGACAAGTATAGTAAGTTAATTAAAATGAAATGTATTGTGTTATCGTTGTTACTTTCCATCAATCATGGACAGGGTAAAGCAACACATAGGGTAGGAAACAAAATCCCAGTGGAGGAAACCTGTAGGGAAACCATTGGCTGTTGTACTGTGCTTCCTCCAGGCATAATAAGTGCAGTAATACTATAATGTGTGCAAGACATAAGAACGGATGATCCTACAAAGCCTGCAGGCTGGAAGGCTGCTCCATGGGCCGTAGTTGTGGAAAATTCACTCTGAACATAGGAAAAGCATGGCTGTGATGGATGGACCTCTCTCTTCTCCACGCCCAATGTTGAGGATTTTCTGCCATGATCTTGAATCAAACAATACATGGACAATATTATTATAACCTCAGACCCTTCATCACAGACACCTGCTCACAGGTGTCCCGGTCCACCCAAGCTCTGAATCCCATCAGGAGGAGCAACCGGTTGCGTTCATGGTGGAATTCTTCTTCCTTTTGCATCCAGGTGGATCCCAAGGCCCATCGGTAGATCTCGTGACGATAGTCAACTTCCTCTTCCATCTGGTTGGCTAAAAACCTGGCAGAAAAAAAAATAGATCACTACTTATTTTAGCATTCAATTTATATTTCTTCATCAGCATGTATATACATAACTGTTATAAAAGAAACTCACAGAGCTGGGAAGAAGTTCTTTCGATTATTCCTCAGTCCGGCTCTCCTGAAGTAAACGAGGACCATCGCCAGGAGATACTAGTGGGATGAGGACGACAGTTAGAACTTTTTAGTGTCACCTGATTTTCCTACTGATGAGGTTTTTCACATCCTGTCTACCACTATAACTGTTCCATTGTGGTCACACATGCTCAGTCTTGCTTCTGTGCAGCATGACTGTTTCACTCTTATCACTTGTTCAGCAGCTCTTCTGACATCCAAGTAGAAAAAGCAACTTCAGAAGCAGTCGCTCACCACACCAGGGATAACCAGTGGAGCCGAGAGAAAAGCAAGACTGAGCATGTGTGACCACCTTGCTATATTTACTGAGATGAATACAGAGTGTAACTAGTAATTCAAGAAGGAAAGAGGATTCAGCGCTCACGGGATCCAGGGTAGACAATGTAGTAGACTACTAAAGAGCACCAAGATAGCACCAAGTTAGTTCCTGTTTTAAATGCATTGGACTACTAAATTGACTACCCCAGATCCCGTGAGCACTGAATCCTTTTTTTTTCCTTCCAAAATTTCTGGTCACATGGAGATTTCCGGCAGGTGAAGTCTTAACCGATTCAAGCAGGCTCTCTGGTTCCCCACTGGGAATCGTGGACATGCACCAACACCTAACATGTGAGATTGCACATCGCCTTGGGTAAGGTATATCCCACCTGGCCCCAGGTGAGTCAATCTATCACCTCTTGTTTTTTTTCTTTGAACAAGGGAGCGCAGTTTCATCTCGTGTAGAGTACAACTAGTAAGTGGCGCTACTAATGTTTAGAATTATGGGCTGGATGTAAATGGTATTTCTGGGAATTTCGTATTGATGACCTATCCTGGGGATGGGTTATCAGTAGTTGATCAGCATGGGTCTGACGCTCGGTCTACTCACTGATCAGTTTATCCTCCAGCCCACTGTCAGTACAGAGGAGTTGGACAGACATTTGCATCAGAGTTGGAGCCAGAAATGTAATAGAAGTTATCACTTCCATCGATTTTAAAGAGTGATGCCTTCTATTAAACTTTGGGCTCTAACTAGAGATGAGCGAGTATACTCGCTAAAGGCAATTGCTCGAGCGAGCAATTGCCTTTAGCGAGTATCTCCCCGCTCGAGACTGAAGGTTCAGTCTCGAGCGGGAAGATACTCGCTAAAGGCAATTGTTAGCTCGAGCAATTGCCTTTAGAGAGTATACTCGCTCATCTCTAGCTCTAACCCTAATGTGAATGTCTGGCTCAGATGCACTCAGAGCTAGCTGGAGGATGAGCTGTTCAGAGGGGATCCCTGCTAGTCAGCTGTTGATGACCTATCATTAGGATTGATTATCAAAAGTAAATTCCTGTACAACAGCTTTAACTATAAACAATAGTTTGCATAGGACAATTCTTTTAAACATGGTAGATAATCTGTAATCTGACACAATTTCTATTATTTCCCAGAATATTTTCTAACCTTGTCAGAAATCCTCATGTAGCGTTCTGTGGTGAGAAACAAACAGATGTACACATCGTCTAGAAAAAGACAAATATAAAATACTTCATAAATCCATCATTTTTAACCATTTATTTATTGACTACAACAATAGAAGTATCGGAAGGAGTAATGAGTCTTACCAAGGATCTTGAATGTAGCCATCTCCTCCCGCCGTAGGATGCGGTCCTACTTCCTCTTTTGTGGGTGTCGCTGGATGGTAGAGCGTAAACTGTGGAAAAAGGATACTATATTAGGCAAATATCACTTGAGTGCATTACAGCCACATTTCTCCATCCATAGTATTGACATATGTACTGGCCAAACTGAGATTTACTGACCAACTCTCTTACCATCCCAGGAATATACCACTAGGGAATGTATTACAGCCACATTTCTCCATCCATAGTATTGACATATGTACTGGCCAAACTGAGATTTACTGACCAACTCTCTTACCATCCCAGGAATGTACCACTAGGGACAATTAAAGGGGTTGCTCCACAATAGGCTTTTAGTACTTATCCATAGGATAGGGGATAAGTCTGGTGGGGGTGCCATCGCTGGTACCTATATGATTGTGAGAACAGGAATCCAGTGTACCCATCTCCTCATGTGCTTGCTGCACACCCTTAAGTGACATGGAAACTGAATGGAACATGCGCGGTGCTGCTTTATTCAATTCAATAGGGCTAGCGGAAATGGCCAAATACAAGAACTCGGCAGTCCTATTGAGGATGAGTGGAGTGATGCCCAGCAGACACATTGTCACTGTGAGGGGTGCAGTGAGCTTGCAGGTAAAAGGAAAGGGGGACATGGACTCCAGTTCTCAAGATCGGTGGAGGTCTTAGTGGTAAGGTCCCCCACCGATCAGACTTATCAGCTATCCTACGGATATTTGATACAAATCTACTTTAGTACAACCTTTGCAAGTATTGAGAATGAAAAATACACATTTCCATGGGAGAGCATGTAATCCAGTGTTGTATTCTAAATTTCACACTTAGGCCTCTTCTTCCCATGGACGGCGCTCTCTTCCTCATCCGGCCGCTGTCTTCTTCTCTTCTTGGGAAGCTTAAAGAGAAGGAAATATTGCCATTAATATATGGGGATGCAGATGCTTCTGAAGATTTATATTTTTTTTTTCTAGGTTAACATAGCCACATGAGGCTTGTATTTTTGTGAGAAGAATTGTAATATTAATAGAATCACTTTTGGGGTAAATAGAATGTATTGTTTAATTTTTATTAAAGTTTTATTAGGGGAATAAGAGAACTCTTTCGCCAGTTATGCGTGGTCTTGATTTTTGCAGGAAAATTTGTAGTTTCCATTGGTACCGGTTTGGGTTATATGTGAGTTTTTGATCACTTTTTATTGTATTTTTGCAAGGTAGGTTAAAGTGAAACATCAGTTCCGGCAAGAGCTGGCTGGGAAATTTTAGGCTGGGGCTCAAGCACACCCCACTGACAAAGACAAAAGAGTAACAGGATACAACAGGACTAAATTAAAAAACTCCGTCCGCTGAGCTGCACTTGGTATATGACTTCAAACAACGTTTTCCAATAACAGTGATGAGACAGTGGCCTCTATAGTAGGAATTAACTAGACGCCACCAAAATCACGATACACTCAAGCTGTAGACATAGAGCCCATGGATCCAAATGGCGGAGCACTGCTCAGTAACAAACCTGCCTAGTAAGAGATCACATAGACCTTCTGACATGTTTCACCAACAGAATGATGTCAGGGGAACAGGGCTGGTCTGCATGGTGTAAGGGCTCATTCACATGGCCGTATTTATGCCGCATATTAGTCAAATTTTTTGCACACATAATAAACAGTGAATAGAGCTAATCAATTTCAATGTATTTCTTCACATATGCACATTTTAACAAGACACTTGGCCACCTGAATAAATACACCGCATGTCTCGTGTTGGTGCTTTATATGAAAATAAGGAAGATGGAACAATTCCTCTGCAGCGCCACCTATTGGATGGCAGCAATCCTGCAAATGAATGTCCAACTCTTTTATACAGGTCTTTGAAACAATGAGTTCACACAAATATGGTCCAGAAAGCACCTCAGGATCCTCGAGTGGTTGTTGTACACATAACAGTTTTATCCTCCAGAATATGGGGAGAGCTGCAGAAACAGTGGGGGTTTCTCTTGTCAGGGAATATCCCCCAAGCAAGAAATTTATAGAAAACAACTATTAATAAAAGGAATTCTGCGCTCCTGAACTGTATAGTTCAGCAACCAATAGTGTTCGAGCCAATACGGAATGACACTCGAGAGGAGAGGGATATGATGTCCAGAAATCCCCTCCTTGAAGTGTTCACGCCTCAAATGTCAGTCACGTCCCAGCCGTGTCCATTATAAGATGTCAACTTTATTCCAAGTGGGGAAACGCGTTTCCATGCTCTAAGGCACCTTCTTTAAGCCAACAATCATATAATACAAACATACAAATACAAATTAACTTGCATCACAAGCAGTCCATGTCCGCACATGGCGGCTTCGGAGGCATTGGGGACGTGTCAGTTGTTGGAGCGTAATTATGGCCATCATATTACCGCACGACGCTCATATTACAGTTGAAGTGCACGTAGCGCTCCAACTTCATAGTTGTCGTTGGGGTGTCATCACTCAAGTCACATGACTTGCATCTGACGCTCGGATATCTGGAGGAGCGCATACAGTGCTTCCTTTGAGTGGCGTCCTAACGCTAGTCACATGACTAGCATCCAATATTATCTTTCATATGGAGCGCATAATGCATTCCATTCGTAGCCTATGCATGAATTTCAGTATAAAATGACATACTTTTCGTTAATCCTCTGTGAAGCACACCATATATTTCACTTATAATATATATATTTCATCTTCTATATTATATACAAAATACTCATAATAAAGTTCAATAAATTATATAGCATGATCAATACTTTTTCTATCATATTATCTTTAGATCTCCATAAGAAAAATGTATAATAGGTTTTCGTTTAAAAATGCATAAACATAAAATTCATAAGAATATTCAATTTAATGTCCTAAAGAGTTAAATGTTTAATAAAAAATTTTTAAATTTAGAAAAAAAAAATGTAAAATTTATTTTTTTCTGGGGTTTCATTTAAGCCATTTTGATTTAATGTTTGCATGCGGAAAATCCAGGACAGCTCTCTTTTTTAAATAGAGAGAGTTCTGGTTTAATGTTTTCTAATGGTGTCACTTTTAGGCTCTTTGCATCTTTTATTGTGCACTTTTGCAAAGTGACGCGAGAGACTGTTTTTCAAATTCATTGATAATATTAGTGTTTATTCAATCGTACACGCAATGAATTGGTTGTGCGTCCTATGTAACCTAATCCACAAGGACAATGGAGATAGATTATATATTTTGTACTACATGTAAGGAGAGACCAAATTTTATGAGTTTTATTAGATGGTATAGGTACTTCTTTCCTCCCATGCATAATATGAAACAATGATTAGGAATTGAAAACCAGGCCAAAATGCATTCACAGACAGCTGTTTCGGGGTGTTTGTCCTTCATCAGTGTGCAGTAGGATTCTGGATTGGCTAGTAAAAGGCCTGTGATGTGGGTCTGGAGGGGGTGACTCCCTCAAGAAGAGCACCTAGAAGTGAGTGAGGAGACTTATGACGGGGCTTATTACACGCCGAAATAGGCAATTGAATTCCATACACAAGGAAACCTGTGTATTCACTTATTGTCTATCTGTGCTTCTTAACAATGGGCCCATATGTGTTTTTTTTTGTTCGTTTGTTTTTTTTTGTTCTGCATGCGTAAATTATTTACGTGCACAAAAACACATAGGACGAAAAGCACAAGGAATGTTTTTTTCGTTTTTTTTTTTTAAACGCAACCAAAACCCACATGCTGCTTTGTGAATGAGTCCTTAAAGTGGGCATGCATGAACGGCCATTAAGCAAGCAGCTAAAACAGGCAGCCAGTCATAGCCCCCAGACAACATACCCGTTGACGTGGGGTCACACAGGACTCTGACCTCTCCTTTACCCACCACATGCAATCTCTGGCAGGAACTTGCCACCTGCACTTGAGGAATATTGCTAAAATCCGTCCGTTTCTTACCACAGACATTTTAAAGACACCCTCGACTTTACTGCAAGTCGTTGCTCATCGGCCTTCTGCGCACCAGACACTCCCCTCTCCAATCACTGCACTGGCTGCCCATCTACTACAGAACTAAATTGAACTCCTCACCCTCACCCACAAAGCTCTCCATGGCACTGCACCACCGTACATCGCTTCCCTCCTGTCCATAAATCACCCATCCACGCGCTCCACTCTGCTAATACTCAGACCGAACACCCCTTTAATATGATCTTCACATTCTCACCTCCAGGACGTCTATAGAGCAGTACCGGTTCTCTGGAACGCACTACCCCAAAGCATCCGCAGAATCCCCGATGCACCTTAAAAACGCACCTCTTCAAAAAGCATACCAAACCTCCTGATCCAATCAAGCACACCTCACAACATGCACCCTGCCCCATCCTATGGCTCCTCATATTTTCCATTTTGTTTTTCATGTACATATCCTGCCCCTGTACCTGCTGCATCCCCTCCACCTCATTTGTTTCCAAATAATTGAATACCACATGTAATTTCCGTATTGTTTATTCTTCGCCATGCCTTGCAAGCGATGCAGAATAGGTTGGCACTAGAGATGAGCGAACGTACTCGTCCGAGTTTGACGCTCACTCGAGTATTAGGGTACTCGATATGCTCGTTACTCGAGACGAGCACCACGTGGTACTCGAGTCAATTCAATTTTCTTCCCTGCATGTTTTGCGCCATTTTCTGGCCAATAGACATGCAGAGAAGGCATTACAACTTCCTCCTGTGACCTTCCAGCCCTATCCCACCCCCCCTCAGTGAGTGGCTGGCGAGATCAAGTGACCGCCGAGTATTTAAAGCAGACCCGCCCGCGGCTCGCCTCAGACACACGCTGACAGAGATTAGGGGGAATGCTGTACCTGCTATAGGGAGAGTGTTAGGCTACTGTCAGCGTCTTCAAGAACCCCAACGGTCCTTCTTAGGGCCACATCTTACCGTGTGCATTACTGTTGTGGCTGCTAGGAACAGTTTTGCACCAATTTTTTTTTTCATCTTGGGCTCTGCAGACTATTGCGGGTTATGGGCTATTGCGTTCTCAGTCTGCAGCCAATTATACAGAGTATAGGGGCAGTACTGGTGAGGCAGGGACAGTGCTAGTGTAGAATCCTGTCAACAAGTACCCCAAAAAAGCTCCTCCTTAGGGCTACCTGTGACCGTGTGCAGTTGTCTGCGTGGCTGCTGGGAGTTGTAGTGGCTCACTATTAGCCAGCTAGGCCTTGCTGCAGGCCAGCGTATAATTTTTTGGGCCTACAGTGTGTGTAACATAACCGCTGTCAGCCTCCAAGTGCAGGCCAATAATTGCCAAATTTTTTACACTGCTCTGTGCATCCTGTCAACTTCACGCACAGCGTACGGCCACAGCTGCTGATAGCACGTATATGTCTTTCCCTCTATCAGCGGCTGTGGCCGTACGCTGTGCGTGAAGTTGACAGGATGCACAGAGCAGTGTAAAAAATTAGGCAATTATTGGCCTGCACTTGGAGGCTGACAGCGGTTATGTTACGCACACTGTAGGCCCAAAAAATTATACGCTGTCCTGCAGCAAGGCCTAGCTGGCTAATAGTGAGCCACTACAACTCCCAGCAGCCACGCAGTAAACTGCACACGCTGACAGGTAGCCCTAAGGAGGATTTTTTTTCAGTTTAAAAAAAAAACTAAAAAAAAAACAAAAAAACAACATCTTAGATAGCACGTATATGTCTTTCCCTCTATCTAAGATGTTTTTTTGTTTTTTTTTTAAACTGAAAAAAAATCCTCCTTAGGGCTACCTGTCAGCGTGTGCAGTTTACTGCGTGGCTGCTGGGAGTTGTAGTGGCTCACTATTAGCCAGCTAGGCCTTGCTGCAGGCCAGCGTATAATTTTTTGGGCCTACAGAGTGCGTAACATATCCGCTGTCAGCCTCCAAGTGCAGGCCAATAATTGCCTAATTTTTTTACACTGCTCTGTGTCTGCTGTATGCGAAATACACCATGCTGAGGGGTAGGGGTAGGCCTAGAGGACGTGGCAGTGAACGCGGAGGTCCAAGTGTTTGGTCACAGGCAGAGTTCCTGGTCCAGGTGAATCACAGCCGGCTGCTGCGGGATTAGAAGAGAGGCAAGTTTATGGGGTCCCCAGCTTCATATCACAATTTATGGGTCCACGTGGTAGACCTTTATTACAAAATGAGCAGTGTGAGCAGGACCCGTCGTGGATAGCAGAAAATGCATCCAGCAATGTATCGACCACCCAGTCTTCTACGCCGTCCACTGCTGCAACTCTGAATCTTCACGCTGCTGCTCCTCCTTCCTCCCAGCCGTCTCATTCCAAGAAAATGACACATTCTGATCAGGCAGACTCCCAGGAACTGTTCTCCGGGCCCCTGCCTTGATTGGGAAAAAAAGGTTCCTCTCCCACCTGAGGAGTTTGTCGTGACTGATGCCCAACCTTTGGAAAGCTCCTGGGGTCCAGGTGATGAGGCTGTGGACTTCTGGCAACTGTCTCAAGAGCTTTCAGTGGGTGAGGAGGTTGTTGACGAGACACAGTTGTCTATCTGTGAGGTAGTAGTAAGGCCAGTAAGTCCGAGGGAGGAGCGCACAGAGGATTCGGAGGAAGAACCGCTGGACGATGAGGTGACTGACCCCACCTGGTTTGCTAAGCAAACTGAGAGGTCTTCAGAGGGGGAGGCAAGTGCAGTAGGACAGGTTGGAAGGGGCAGTGGAGTGGGCAGGGGTAGAGGAAGGGCCAGAGTGAAGACTCCCCCCAACTGTTTCCCAAAGCACCCCTTCGCGCCAAGCCACCCTGCAGAGACCTAGGTCTTCAAAGGTGTGGATGTTTTTCAGTGAGAGCGCAGACGACTGATGAACAGTGGTGTGCAACCTGTGTCGCGCCAAGATCAGCCGGGGAGCCACCAGTACCAGCCTCACCACCACCAGCATGCGCAGGCATATGATGGTCAAGCACCCCACAAGGTGGGACGAAGGCTATTCACCACCTCCGGGTTGCACCACTGCCTCTCCCCCTGTGCCCCAACCTGCCACTCAGATCCAACCCCCCTCTCAGGACACAGGCACGAGCACCTCGCGGCCTGCACCCTCACCCTCACCTCTGCTGTCCTCGGCCCCATCCAGCAATGTCTCAGCGCAGCGTCCAGCTGTCGCTAGCGCAAGCGCAAATACGCTGCCATGCACCCGCACGCTCAAGTTTTAAATGTGCACATTGCCAAATTGATCAGCCTGGAGATGCTGCCGTACAGGCTTGTGGAAACGGAGGCTTTCAAAAACATGATGGTGGCAGTAGTCCCACGCTACTCGGTCCCCAGGTGCCACTATTTTTCCTGGTTTGCCGTCCCAGCCCTATACCGCCACGTCTTCCACAACATCAATCGTGCCCTCACGAACGCGGTTACTGGGAAGGTCCACTTAACCACGGACACGTGGACAAATAGTGGCCCTTCCCGCCAGTACGTCTCCCTGATGGCATATTGGGTGAATTTGGTAGAGGCTAGGACCGAGTCAGAGCCTGGGACTGCACACGTCCTACCCACACCCAGAATTGCGGGTTCTTCCTCGGTTCTGGTATCTGCGGCGGTCTATGCCACCTCCAAACCCTCCCCCTCCTCCTCTTCCAACAATGAAAACATTCTTGGCAAATGCTTTCGCTTTGGTACATCTTGCGCCGGTCCAATAATTTCCCCTCTAGCGGCACAATACGAATGCCCCCGGCTGTTCCTCTTAATCATGGCCCCAGTTCCGAAAATCAACAAAATAGAACCGCTGTCCTATTCCATTATTCCTAGCTGAAGCATTCAGGCGACCGGTAGAGCAACATGGGTTGCGTAGTGGGAGTCAGCCTACCCAATTCTTTACCGAGGAGTGGGCCTGGATGGCAGACATCTGCCAGGTCCTCGGAAACTTTGAGGAGTCTACGCAGATGGTGAGCGGCGATGCTGCAATCATTAGCGTCACCATTCCTCTGCTATGCCTGCTGAGAAGTTCGCTGCAAAGCATAAAGGCTGATTCTTTGTGGTCGGAGCAGGAGATGGGGGAAGAGTGTGTCGCTTGCTAGTCAGAGCACCCTCATGTCTATATCTCAGTGCGTTTTGGAGGAGGAGAAGGGAGAGTGCCGACATGCTTACATTCATAAAGATGAACAAAGCTTGGATTTCCCCAGACTTCTCCACCGGCGGAGAGCAGCGGAATCTAAAGATTCTTTTCGCTGCAACCGCAGATAAAAGCACTCTTCTGTCACCGGTAAAACGGGGCATTTAGCTTTGTCAATCTGTCTCTGACATTAGTCCTCCTCCTGCTACCCCTCCTCCAGAAACATGTCATCTCGCTGAACGGCCAATTTCTCTGCGGCCCAAAAGGCTCATCTACATCTACCAATTTTTTTTTTAATATTTCTAAGTTTCAAAAGTATTGAGACTGTAACATGAACCAATTTTTTCAACAAGGCTGCCTCCAGGCTCTGTTACAAATTAAGCAACAGTGAGCTGTATCTTTAAAAAATTTTTATGGGTTTCACCTGCCCTCTCGGTTGATACATTTTTCAGAGGTACACTTGTACTCTTGGTACACTAATTTTTGGGGCCCACGCCTACACTCTTATCCAACTAATTTTTCCGGCCTTCGCCTACGCTCATGGTACCCCAATGTTTCAGAGGTTGGCCTATACTATTACTACAGAAATTTTACTAGGGTCTGCCTGCCTATACTTCTGCTACAAAAAAGTTACAGGGGTCTTTCTATACTGCTGCTACAAGGATGTTACTGGGGTCCGTCTATACTACTGCCACGTTAATTTTACAGGGGTTTGCCTATACTGCTGCCACAAGGATGTTACTGGGGTCTGCCTATACTGTTACTACAGAAATGTTACTGGGGTCTGCCTATACTGCTGCCACATAAATTTTACAGGGGTCTGCCTATACTGCTGCCACACAAATTTTACAGGGGTCTGCTTATACTTCTACTACAGAAATGGTGCTGGGGTCTGCCTATACTGCTGCTACAGAACTGATACTGGGGTCTGCCTATACTTCCGCCATGTAAATGTTTACAGGGGTCTGCATATACTTCTGCTACAAAGATGGTTCTGTGGTCTGCCTATGCTTCTTCCACAAAGATGGTTTTGGGGGTCTGCCTGCTTCTTCCACAAAGATGGTTTTGGGGTCTGCCTATGCTTCCACAAAGATGGTTTTGGGGTCTGCCTATGCTTCCACAAAGATGGTTTTGGGGTCTGCCTATGCTTCCACAAAGATGGTTTTGGGGTCTGCCTATGCTTCCACAAAGATGGTTCTGGGGTCTGCCTATGCTTCTGCCACAGACATGTTACTGGGGTCTGCCTATGCTTCGGCCACAGACATGTTACTGGGGTCTGCCTATGCTTCGGCCACAGACATGTTACTAGGGTCTGCCTAGGCTTCGGCCACGGACATGTTACGGGGTCTGCCTAGGCTTCGGCCACGGACATGTTACGGGGGTCTGCCTAGGCTTCGGCCACGGACATGTTACGGGGGTCTGCCTAGGCTTCGGCCACGGACATGTTACGGGGGTCTGCCTAGGCTTCGGCCACGGACATGTTACGGGGGTCTGCCTAGGCTTCGGCCACGGACATGTTACGGGGGTCTGCCTAGGCTTCGGCCACGGACATGTTACGGGGGTCTGCCTAGGCTTCGGCCACGGACATGTTACGGGGGTCTGCCTAGGCTTCGGCCACGGACATGTTACGGGGGTCTGCCTAGGCTTCGGCCACGGACATGTTACGGGGGTCTGCCTAGGCTTCGGCCACAGACATGTTACGGGGGTCTGCCTAGGCTTCGGCCACAGACATGTTACGGGGGCCTGCCTAGGCCTCGGCCACAAAAGTGTTACGGGGGCCTGCCTAGGCCTCGGCCACAAAAGTGTTACGGGGGCCTGCCTAGGCCTCGGCCACAAAAGTGTTACGGGGGCCTGCCTAGGCCTCGGCCACAAAAGTGTAACGGGGGCCTGCCTAGGCCTCGGCCACAAAAGTGTAACGGGGGCCTGCCTAGGCCTCGGCCACAAGTGTTACGGGGGCCTGCCTAGGCTTCGGCCACAAGTGTTACGGGGGCCTGCCTAGGCCTCTGCCACAAAAATGTTACGGGGGCCTGCCTAGGCTTCACCCACAAAAGTGTTACGGGGGTCTGCCTAGGCTTCGGCCACAAAAATGTTACGGGAGCCTGCCTAGGCTTCGGCCACAAAAGTGTTACGGGGGCCTGCCTAGGCTTCTGCCACAAAAGTGTTACGGGGGTCTGCCTAGGCTTCTGCTACAGAAAAATGTTACGGGGGTCTGCTTAGGCTTCTGCTACAGAAAAATGTTACGGGGGTCTGCTTAGGCTTCTGCTACAGAAAAATGTTACGGGGGTCTGCTTAGGCTTCTGCTACAGAAAAATGTTACGGGGGTCTGCTTAGGCTTCTGCTACAGAAAAATGTTACGGGGGTCTGCTTAGGCTTCTGCTACAGAAAAATGTTACAGGGGTCTGTGTATACTATGGGTGCACTAAGTCTTCCCATCGCGGTGTTCTACCTATCTGGCCCCCCAAAAAACTCAGACTGACTAGGGCATTGCCTGTGGGCCGCAGCCAACATGTATTTTTTCTCAAGTAACCTCAGCCATCCGGGGCACTGGAATGGGATTTCTTTATGTACCGTCTGTGGGTTCCTGCTAGCCACCCATGCTACGGGTGCACACAGACTTACCATAGAGGTGTTTTACCTGTCTGTCCCCAAAACACTAACTGACTTGGGTAGGGTGCAGAGTGCAGATGGTTTACCCCTTGCATTGTTGACGAGGTATCCGACACCCAAACAGAATGAGTAGTGTGTGAACACATGGAGTCCCCATTGCTATGTCATTCGCAGCACCTTGGGCCACACAAGGTGTTAGCTGTGACAGAGGCTGACCCAGGGCCCGCTCACATACTTCCCACACCGAGTATTGCTGCATTGTGGAGATGTGTAGAAGTGCTGGGCTGGCAGCTGAGTCCCCTTTATGCCCACGTTTGCGGCTCCTGACGGAGGTGGCACAGGATTGGAATGAAGATCGAACGTCAATTTCTCATCGATTCTCTACAGCATTGTGGGCTATTGCCCGCCACCCCTTTTTTAAAGAGGGTTGCTACCTGGCCCTGCCAACCCTCTGCAGTGTGTGCCTTCGGTTCCTCCTCATGGCAGACGCACTTATAAGGACCCCCTTATAATGAAGATGATGTGGCTATGAGGCCAGCGTGTGGCATGAGGACAGCTGAAGGCTGCGCAGGGGCACTTTTGTGTGCGCTGCAGACGCAGGGTCGTGCGGGGGATGGGCAGCATGTAACCCAGGAGAAGAGGCAGCGGTGTGTCCCACAGGCAGTGATTGTGCTTGGTTGAAGGTAGTGTGGTGCTTAGCTAAGGTGTGCCTTACTAATGAGGGTTTGTCCAAAGTAAAAATTGTTGGGGGGGGGGCACTCTTGCCGCTATTGTGGCTTAATAGTGAGACCTGGGAACCTGAGATGCAGCCCAGCATGTTGCTCCTCGCCTGCCCTATCCGTTTCTGTGTTTCCCTCACTTTCGTAGGTTTTGCAGATTTGCACAAATGAAAACCTTAGCGAGCATTGGTGATATACAAAAATGCTTGAGTCGCCCATTGACTTCAATGGGGTTTGTTACTCGAAACGAACTCTCGAGCATCGCGGAAAGCTCGACTTGAGCAACGAGCACCCGAGCATTTTGGTGCTCGCTCATCTCTAGTTGGCACTATACAAATAACAATAAAATTATTATTGTAAGATATAATATTGTACCACTCAAAGACATCCAGGTCCCTTCTGAACTTTTTATAGAATTTGCCATCCCCATGTTTGATAATAATCTTTATATGTATAGCGCCAACATATTCCGCAGCGCTTACATAGACAGGGGAAATACAGAAAGACAAAAGTACAAAAAATTACAGAACCACGGATACAATCGCAATCAGTTGGTGAAAACAATAGGGATGAGGGTCCTGCTCAAACGAGCTTACATACTACAAGTAATGGGGTGATACAGAAGGTAAAATGGCTGGAGATGTGCACAGTATTGCACGGTGGAGAGTGAGGGATGCTATATACAGACAATGATCAGACATTTAGCTATGCGACGGCAGAATCAGTATGACTACAGGAGCAGTTTATGATGGCTAGCAGGGATTGCAGTCAGTAGGTCAGGGAGCATGTTATCAGGCAGCGTATAGAGGAGTTTGTTTAGAGAATGCGGTATGCCTCCCTGAAGAGGTGCATTTTTAGAGCACGCCTGAAGTTTTTTGAGTCCTGGATTGCCCGGGTATCCTTTGGTAGTGCGTTCCAGAGGACTGGTGCTGCTCTGGAGAAGTCTTGGAGGCGGGAGTGAGAAGTTCGAATTAGAGGGGTGTGCAGTCTAGTTTCGTTTGCCGAGCAGAGAGCCCAGGCTGGGTGATGGATTGAGATGAGGGAGGCAATATAGGGAGGCGCTGCACTGTGGAGGGCTTTGTGGATTAAAGTAATAATAAGTTTAAATTGAATTCTGTATTTAACAGGCAGCCAGTGCAGTGACCGGCACAGGGCAGAGAAGTCTGAGTAGCGGCTGGACAGGAATATGAGCCTGGCTGCCGCATTCAGAATGGATTGGAGAGGGTAGAGTCTGATGCAGGGGAGGCCGATAAGCAACGAGTTGCAATAATCAAGCCGTGAGTGGATGAGGGCAACAATAAGTGTTTTCAGCGTGTCTATGGTGAGAAAAGAGTGGATTCTTGCAATTTTCTTGAGGTGCAGCTGACGGGTTCGGGCCACAGATTGGATGTAGAGGGTAAATGAGAGATCGGAGTCGAATATGACCCCAAGGCAGCGGGCATGCTGTTTGGGAGTTATGGTGGTGCCACACACTGAGATGGAGATGTCAGGATGAGGTTGGTTAGTGGAAGAAGGAAACACCAGTAAGTCAGTTTTAGAGAGGTTTAGTTTTAGGTAGAGAGAGGACATAGTGTTAGAGACAGCAGACAGACAGTTGGGGATGTTTTGGAGGAAAGGTGCAGAGATGTCATGGGAAGAGGTGTATAGCTGGGTGTCATCAGCATAGAGGTGGTATTGGAGGCCAAAGCTCCTGATGGTTTGTCCAACAGGGGCTGTGTAGATAGAGAAAAGGAGGGGGCCGAGCCTTGGGGGACCCCAACAGCAAGGGGAAGAGAAGGAGAGGTAGAGCCAGCAGGAGACACTGAAAGAGCAGGCAGATAGGTAGGAGTAGAACACGGAGAGAGCAGTGTCCTTTAGGCCGATGGAGCGAAGCATACTGAGGAGGAGTTTGTGGTCGACAGTATCAAATGCTGCGGAGAGGTCGAGGAGGATCAGTAGGGAATAGTCACCCCTTGATTTGTCTCAGTAGATCGTTTGATACCCTTGTAAGGGCAGTTTCTGTCGAGTGTTGGGGTCGGAAGCCAGACTTGTAGGGGGTCGAGGAGAGAGTTCTCTGATAGATAGCTTACAAGGCGGGAGTAAACCAGCCGTTATAGTAGTTTGGAGATGTAGGGGAGGTTTGAGATGGGTGGGTAATTGGCAACGTCAGTCGCGTCAAGAGTCAGCTTCTTTAGCAGTGGGGATATGATGGCGTGTTTGAAAGAGGGAAAAATGCCAGAGGTCAGAGAGAGGTTGAATATAATGGTGAGATGGGAGATGACCACTGGGGAGAGGGATCGGAGGAAGTGTGAGAGGAGAGGGTCGCTAGCGCAGGTGGTGGAGCGAGCAGAGAAGAGCAGTTTGGAAACTTCTTTCTCTGTCGCTGGTCTGAGTACAGACAGTGAGCAGGAGCTAGATGCAGTGCTGACAAGACTAGGGTCAGGGCTAGTCTGGGATTGGGAAGTTATTTCTTGATGGATGTCATCAATTTTCTTTTTGAAATAGGCAGCCAACTCAACAGCACTGAGATCTGTCACAGGGGGCTGCAGTTTAAGGCTGAGAAGGGAGTGAAAATTATCAGTCGTTTAGGGTTGTGCGATAATGAGGAGACGAGAAAGGTGAAGTAGACTTGTTTGGCATGATGGAGGGCGAGGTTGTAGGTTCTGAGCATGAATTTGCAGTGGAGAAAGTCTGCGGATGTTTGCGACTTCCTCCACAGCCGTTCAGCACTTCTAGAGCACCAATGGATAAAGCGCGTTTGAGGCGTGAGCCAGGGTTGGCGCGTTCTACATCGGATGGCTTGGATCCTGGGGGGAGCCACTTCATCCAGGGCATGTTTAAGAGCATGGTTGTAGTGATCGGCAGCCAGGTTGGGGCAGGAGAGGAGAGATAGGGGACAGAGAGGACTGTAGGGACTCAGCAAAGTCTTGGGTGTGAATGGCCTCAAAGTTCCTGTAGGTACGGTAGGTAGGTGGGTGTGGAGAAATGTTAGGGAGCGTGACAGAAAGAGAGGAGGTTATGATCTGAGAGTGGGAGAGGGGAGTTAGTGAAGCTGGAAGCAAAGCAGAGCCGGAGGAAGACTAGATCCAGAGTATTGCCATCTCTGTGAGTGGGAGAGGATGTAAGTTGAGAGGAGACCAAGGGAGGAGGTGAGCGAAAAAAGCTGAGAGGCAGATGGGGAGTTTGGGTCATTAGTTGGGATGTTAAAATCGCCTAAGATGAGGATTGGGATTTCGCAGGATAGGAAATGGGGGAGCCAGGCGGAAAAGTGGTCCAAAAACAGGCGAGGAGCAGCTGGGGGTGGTAAATAACTGCTACTCAGAAAAGCCGTAACGTATGTATCGAAAATGATGGAAAAGTGAGTGAGGGTACAGGGGGGATGACCTGGTAGGTACAATTTGGGGAGAGAAGAGCACCTACTCCTCTGCCACGCCTGTCATCTGGTTTCGGGGTATGGGAGAACTGCTGGCCATTGTAAGACAGTGCAGCAGGGGAAGCCATGTCAGACTGCTGTATCCACGTTTCTGTGAGAGTGAGCAGATTTAAAGAATGAGCGGTAAAATAGTCGTGGATGGTGGGGAGTTTATTACATGCTGACTGGCAATTCCAGATGGCACATTGAAAAGAGTCAGGGTAGGGTTCGCATGGGCTAGCAGTTGGGCTTGAGGGGTGTCTTAGTGACTCAGGTAGGGGGTAATAGTTAGGAGCAGTGGAGGAAGGGCCAGGATTGGAAGAGATATCCACAACTGCTAGTAGCAGCAAGATAGCAAGCGTGAGCAGAGGGTTAGGAGATTTATGGGGGTGGCAGTTATATTTTGCTAGGGGTATTAGGGGGTGTGAGGCTTAGTAAGAAAGTATAGAGTGCATGCAAGCTGTGCATAGGGGAGGACAGGAGAGAGGGGCTAATGTGAATAGTGCCCCCCAGAGGTGGGCACTTGAAAGAAGTTCTGAGACTGAGAGCAAGGATTAGAAGAGAGGTGACAGCATTAGCGATAGCTTTGAAGTGAAAAGCATTTAAGCAGAGTTTGTGGCCTACCTGTCTCTTGCCCTGTTGAACTGCCATGTTAAACTGCATGGAAGTCACACTTGATCACGGGCACACTTCATCACAGGGACCACATGCGTGTCAGTGAAGGGATAGTATTTTTAAAACCAAGCAACAGCCAACACCTGGGAGGGGCTAGTTCAATTTAGGTTCATTAAGCAACTGGCTAGTGACCCACCCAGAGGTTTTATGGCTCGCTTACATAAATAACACCTCCACACTAAAAAGCTGGACATAGAAATGGGGGGATGCACAAATATGGCCAGTAGTCAAGCTAGGCAAGAAACACAAACCATAAGCATAATAGAGAAAAGATGCAAGAAAATAGCAATGGTGCAGGTTAAGCAGAGATGAAGGCAGCAGGGGGGTGGGTGGACATCAATTGCAGGAGAAAACACATTCCTGTTGAGAAGGAAAGGATAAGCAGATATTAATTCATGCCATGTTAAACTGCATGGAAGTCACACTTGATCACGGGCACACTTCATCACAGGGAGCACATGCGTACACTGCCCTCATAGTCTCACTGCTCTTACATTAAAGAACCCCCTCCTACGTCGGTCAAAACCTTCTTATTTCTAGATATAGAGAATACACCCTTTGTTAGTCACAGTCCTGGGTATAAACAGATCATGGCAGAGTTCTCTGATATAGTTATACATAGTAATTGGGTTGACCTTCAGCTGTCTATTTTCTAAACTAAATAATCCCAATTTAGATAACCTCTGGGTATTGTAGTCCTCCCATTCCATTTATTTCTTTAGTTGCCCACCTCATGTGTGGTCTGACCAGTAACTTGTAAAGAACAACAATGTTCTCATGCGCCCCTTGACCTCTTTTGTTGCACCCCATGATCCTATTTGCCTGGCAGCAGCTGCCTGACACTAGTTGCTCCAGTCCAGTTAAGATACAGTTAACTAAAATCCCAAGTCCTTTTCCATGTCAGTGTTTCCCAGTGGTTTCCCATTTAGTGTGTAATGGTGACATGTATTTTCTCTGCCCATGTGGATAACTTTACATTTATCAGTATTAAACCTCATTCGCCACTTTTCAGCCCAAGCCCCCAACTTATCCAGATGCTTTTGCGACTGCCTTGTATCCTCTCGTTTCTTTACCTAATTTTGTGTAATCTGCTAATATTGATATTTTACTATTCAGACCTACCAGGTCATCAGTAAATATATTAAGAGTAGGGCCCAAAACTGACCCCCTGAAGTACCCCACTAGTAACAGTGATCCAATCCGAGTATGTACCATTAATAACCCCCCTGTTTTCTATCACTGAGCCAGTTGCTTACCCACTTACACACATTTTCACCCAGACCAAGCATTCTCATTTTATATACCAACCTTTTATGTGGCAAAATATCAAACACTTTTGAAAAGTTCATAAACTCAAGATCAAATGACTCCCCAGTCCAGTCTAGAACTTGCCTCATTATAGAAGCTGATCAGATGGGTTTGACAGAAGCGGTATCTCATAAACTCATGTTGATAAGGAGTTATACATCTATTTTCATTGACGTACTCCAGGATAGCATCTCTTAGAAACCCTTCAAATATTTTACCCACAATAGAAGACTTACAGGCCCCTAGTTTCCAGGTTCACTGTTTGACACCTTTTTGAATATCTGCACCTCAATAGCTATCTGCACCCCTGATATTCAGTCAGGTCTTTTGGTTAGTATTGAGTACAAAATAGCCTTCCCTGAAGTCGGGTCCTCTACAAGTTGGGTTTGGTAATTATCTTTAGTAATTGACAGAAAGTTGTCCCCTGTAATAACTACCCCATTGTGATTCGCTGCTTCATCTATTTGCTTCAATATTATATTTTCAGTAGCTTCCGAAAAGCTTATGTTTGGGGGCCTATAGAAAACCCCTATGAGGATTTTATTCTTTTTCCCTTCATGTATTTCCACCCAAAGAGATTCCACATGTTTTATCCAACCAGGTCTCCATTATTCCCTTTATATTGTAGTTTTCTTCAGACATTACTACTTCTGGTTTGTCTACTTTATTGGTCAGACTTCTAGCATTAGTCACCATACAGTTAATAAGGTTTTGGTTATTTTTTAGATTGTGTATCCCTACTCACTGTTCTGCCAATTCTTACTGTACTGACCCTTCCAATCGCTTCGCCCTCATTTCCATTACCTAGTTCCAGATCGTTTTCTACACTCTTTCCCCTCTATCTCTCTGGTTACCCTCCCTCCCCAGTCCTTAATTTAAACACTCCTCCAACCTTCTACCCATCCTCTCTCCAGCACAGCTGTATCCTCCCAATTGAGATGGAGCCCATTCCTATGGTAGATTCTGTAGCCAACAGCAAAGTCAGCCCAGTTCTCAAGGAACCCAAACCCCTCCTTCCTACACTAACTCTTGAGCCACTTGTTTACCCACTAATACCCTGCTGCCTTTATGGTGTGGCATGTAGTATGCATAGTATTTCAGAAAATACTACTTTGGAGATCCTTGTTCTAAGCTTACATCCTAGTTCCTTGAAATCGTTTTTAAGGACCTTCCACCTACCTCTAACTTTGTCAAGGGTGCCAATGTGTGCTATGACCACTCAATTCTCACCAGCCTCTTTCAGTAATCTGTCATCTTGATCCTGTTCCGTGATCTTGGCATTTGCCCTGTCTGTCCCCTAATAATTGAGACTCCCACTACAGGGATCTGTCTAGTCTGCCCTGCGTTCCTATTCCTCTTTTTACTAGTGGTCAAGGATATGTTGCAGCAGTGCTAATCCTGTAATGGTATCCCTCTCATCTGCCAACTTTGCAAACGTGTTGGGGTGTGCCAGTTCAGGACTAGCCTCCCTGGTTATCTTCCCACTATTCCTCCTCCTGTCACCTGCTATCTGCTCATTTTGCTCTCCCAAGCAACCATCCTTCTCCACTTTTACCCCAACAAGTGCCTGCTCTGTAAGCAGAAAATGTCTTTCTATGTTGTCAATGGATCTCAGTGTTGCAAGCTGCTCATTTAAATCCAGGATCTGGGCTTCCAAATGCGTAACACGCTCACATCTCATACGGCTGTATGAACTCTCGAACGGCTGTTCAAAGACTGCATGCATGGCATAAGATGTACTTTGGATGGCATTGCCAAGCATGGAGCACATTCTAAATGGGGATCGTACAGATAGATTAGATGAAAGAAGTATGTGCAAAAATTCAAATAGAGAAAACCTATCAAGTCATTCACACTCAGCTTGCACGCTCACTTAGGTTTAGATTATTATAGCACTTAGCTGAGGTGCTTCTGTTCCTTCTCTATTTGGAATCACCTGTTCGAATCAGTAGTGCCATGACAGCTGACAAATCAGCTCATATCATTAATGATGTATAAGGAAGCTAAATTAGACACTGCTACATGTGCAAATGTGCTGTTTTCTCCTGGCATACCAAACAAATGTGAATTGTTGGAATGATATGTGTTTCCAAAACAGAATGAGACAAATTATACAGCAGATTCAGCAGAAGGGGGTTGTCCATCTAGCTAGTTTAGAGCAGCATACCATCGAGCTAGTTTAGAGCAGCATACCATCCATGCTAGGCTGGAGCCCAGGGAGAGGTTAGTAGGCTCTAACTTGAAACATAAGAATGGAAAGATGCATTGGGACATATGATGCCTATGCAAACCAGGTTAATCAGATAGATCCTTACCAGATACTAGTCCATCCTGCTTGCTGACCCTGATTTCATCCTGGCAACCAAACCAACCATCATATATAGAGGAGTGCCTAATTTTAGGGACCTACCAGTACAGTTTCTTGCTCTATGGCAGTGAAATCTAAATTTTTGCTTAACACTGACAGCAAAAGATGAAATACGGCAATACATTCACTGTAAATGTCCAGGGGTTCTGCTATGTGGGCAACGATCCAGTAGGAAAGGCATGCCTAAAAATTGAAGCTCTATTAGAACCAAAACAGATACACTTCTTGTAAGGGAGATTATTGAAAAGCACTATGGAGATGTAAATTCTTTTAAGACTTTGAAGTATCAATCAAGTGAAATGAGACAGCGAAAGGATGATTTGGACAATAAAAGTGGATTTTTCACTTAAACAGCATGACCCTGGTTGGCTTGAATGAGGGCTTCTCTTTTTTGGCATTTCTTTTTAATTTGTTCCTTTGATTTGGGGGATGTAGTATATTTAATCAATAATATTGTATGGTTTGTTAGATAGATTGCTACTTCACTCCTACAGTATTTTACATACTATACATCCATGGTTTTTATACTTTTATCCTCTGTTGGCATCATCCAGTTATTTATGGCAGTCCTATTTCTGGGCAGTAGTAAAAAAGGAAGACACAGATACCAATGATACATTCTTTATTTTATTATTGTTATATGGGAGACAGTCTTACTAGACGTATATGCAACAATTATTGGATTCTATTGTAGCAATAGTACATTACATTATTGGTACATTGTTCTAAAACAAAAACCGTTTTTCAATATACTGATCAGGAATTCTATCTTCAGCTCGATCTCTCATACAGTATAATGTATTCCACAGTATTACATTTATACTGCGATCTGACAGTCAGTCTTTTCAAGTCACACCACAGACATGGCTTAATAGACTTCAGAAGGCCCCAGGCTGCCATTGCAACCAAATGGGATCCTGTTCGGTTTAACAGTATTAAAATTAAGTAATGTAGCATAGTGGTGAATACAGATGTGTGACCATGCTCATGGAGGGGGAAGATGGAAAAAAAAAAGTGTGTGCGCTTCTACACACTACCTCCTTTATTTTGGGAATGCCCCTTGATTAATCCCTTTTGAACTGAGGTCCAAACTCTCCTATATAAGATTTTAGGTACCAAATACTGCTTATGCCTTCATTTTATCTTCTCAGTGCTCCTCCTTTCAGAATAGGTCAGCTCTCTGCTAAATTGATAACACATTATCACTGCAGCTAGATGTTCGATTCAACAGGGATATTATATTTTTTAGTGGCAATTGCAGTAGTAAAATTTTCACTAGTGGACAATTTTGCTCTTTCCCCACCTTTTTGTTTACCTTGTCTTGTCTGTTGGGTCTCCAGTTTGATTTGTTAGTGGCCTAATGGATGCCTTGTGTTCCCTGTTTCCTATAGGCTAGATCTTCAATACTAGCTCAAGATTTTTTTTGTAATTTCTTAACGTCTGCCCATACGTGTCTTGCTGGTGGCCGTAAAGGGGCTTTATTCTGCAGCACCATGTTTTGACCGCATGTTCATATGAAGCCTGGCATAGGTCTTCAACACCAGGAGGAGTTGGTGCTCGTTCGTCAAATTACTAACTAGCAATTACTCTAACGCCAAGGACCATAGTAACCTTGGATCCCTGGGGTTTAACCCTTTACACGCCATGGTCATTGCGACTGACATGTAAAAGGAGAAGGGGCTTCCTTTATCACCCATCGGACTCTTGCGATGTGATCACGGAGTCCTGATGCCTTTTTATGGCACCTGAATGCTTGAATATAGCTTCCAGGTCTGTCAGCTATGGTGGCCTATGAGGCTCAGCCTCTGGTTAGCCATTCTAGGCTTTCTAATATATTGCTATACTCCAATATAGCAATGTATTAGAAGAATGATAAAAGATGGCAATATTCAAGCCCCTAGTTGAACAATAATAAATGTTTAGTGTAAAAAAATTGTAATAAAAACTCCACCTTTCCCCTTTTATTTGTTTTTTACAAACACACGTGGTATCGCTGCATTCCTAGTGACCCATATAAAAAAAGCACATTTAACCCACAGTGCACGTTGTGAGAAAAAAATACAAAAACCATGGCAAAAATATCTGCAAATATCTTTGCCTTACAAAAAAGTGATAGTGATCAAAATGTTGCATTGATAAAAAAAAATGGTGCTATTAAAAAGTACAACTCATCCTGCAAAAAAAACACCCAACTTTTTCACAGCATTGACTAAAACCCAAAATTTTGGGGGTCTATGAATGCAATAATAAACCTTTTTTTTGGAAAAAAAAATTTCACAAAGGGTTTAGTCTATCCCTCCTAAAACATAACTTTTATTGCCAAAAGATATATAAAAAGGATTTTTTGGATCTTAAAACAGACACAGATATACACAAAAAGATTCAATAGAGTGTGACCCCCGTAATGTCCCGGAAAATGAGAATCAAATCCGGTATCTGGGAAGAGGGTTTTGCGAGAAAAAGCCCCCTTGATGGATAAGTAGGCCCTATAACCCAGTATCCATACAGTCTTTTATTGGCTGGGAAACCTTCAGGGGTCACTTTAGAAAGGTCAAGTTCCTAGCTTGTATATACTTATTTAAAGAGAGACAACTAACAAGCTAATCAAGGGAAGAGGTTGTGCTTCAAAAAACAGTGCACAGTTTCCTCTTATATATGTCGCTGTCTAATTATCCACTTATCTTGGACATATATCACCACATAAGGGACCATTAATTCCCAGATATCGCTGCATGTGCCAAGAAAAAAAGGAATGGTGGAGATGCCGTGGTCACTGCCATGCAAGTCCCTATGTTCCTTGTGGTAAAATCAGCAAGAAAGAAAAAACTGAAAAGGTCCTGACCAATTTCTATCAGGTTTTAAGAAGTTCTATGGTTAAGAAGTACATAGGTTCTACGCGTTTCCGCTACAAATCACGTAGCTTCATTAGGAACCCAAAGAAACAAGTATCAATATTCAGAATAAAAGCTGAGCTGGTGGACTCCCAATTATAGAGAGTACCGCCTAACTGAGGAGATAGTCGATCCTAAAACTAGGTTTAGTAAGCACAATTAGCCCAGTATTCCCCTCAAGCAAACGCAGGAACAAAACAAAAAAACAGCAGCAGCACCAGCAACGCATTTCGGAGGTAATGTCCTTTATCAAGCATAATCTCAGCATGGAAAACACTCAATGTATATCATAGTATTAGTTCTGTGAGGTGATTAAAGGGTGAGTGGTTTCATTCATCCGACAAAGGAAACATAATTTTCGGGCATTGTAACGTCCTTTACATCCCTGGAGCGAACATTTTACCTACCTTGAGCACACTTTTTTACACTCCAGCAAGCAGAAATGTACATCACTGGGGCGAATATGTTTGTGCTCCAGTGACCAGAAATTGAACTTTCCTTCTATGGTATTTCATTCAATAAAGTATGATCCATACATTCCAGTATTAAGGTTAAAATTTACACATCCAAAGAAATTCAAAGCAATTCAATGAACAATACATTTACTCCATTGCATATGGAGATGATAAAATGTTGGGTTGAGGTGTTGATGTTGGGTTGAGTTATTGTTAAGACAACAAGACAATGTATGTAAACAATAGAGGGTGGAATCATGGTGAGACAAACAATATCCCAATTAGTCACACTGATCAGATGAAATTGCAAATGAAATGGTAGCAAGAATAAGGGTGGGAGAATCTTACTAGAATTTGTTTTAAAATTGAATAAGGGGGGTCGAGGAAACAAACATATATAAATACACGATATAAAAATGAACCATAAAACGTACATATATACATACGATAAACTAATACATATACAGGTATAAAATATTAAATAAAATATAGAATATAATATATAAAATGTGGAATAAATACATATATTCCACTGAGAAATGTAAAAGTACTTATACACACATATACATAATATATAAACAAAAATCGTACATAAATTATAACACAATATTAAAAAGATATATAATTTTTTAAAAAATTCATATATCTATATATATATATATAGATATAGATATAGATATAGATATAGATATAGATATAGATATAGATATAGATATAGATATATAGATATAGATATATAGATATATAGATATAGATATATATATAGATATATAGATATAGATATATATATAGATATATAGATATAGATATATATATAGATATATAGATATAGATATATATATAGATATATAGATATATAGATATAGCTATATTGATATATATATAGATATATATTAATATAGATATATAGCCTTGATGGTAGGCCTACCATCAAGGCTGTGGAAGCTACCATTTTTTATTTTACTCTCTCTCTTTAAGCTACTTATATCTAATGGGGATATTTTTTCTAGCTTCGATGGTCTAGATTTTTTGACCTAGCACTGAGCTATTCAGACAGCGGCTGTACTCTTTATTGAAAGGGTTTTTGGATAGGAGGATAATCCTCTCCTTCAGGTCCACGCTACCTATACACAGCCTGACTATCTGATTAATGTCAGTAATCTAAAAGCTGCGGTATCCATGCGTAGGACTTTAGGCCATGAGTACTAATTTTGTCTCATACCCCTAACAGTCCTTTTTTTACTCAGCTTTATATACTGACAAGCTTCAACATTAAAAGAACTCAGTCTAGCTCTGAGGACAGCTCTAACAATTGAGCTATTCTCGTCTTTTCTCTATATTCTCTGAATCTTTTTAGAGATTATATATTGGGTTTGGAGACCAGATGGGCTTCTGTATTAGCTAGAACCCAACAGTGAACCAGACAGGGTTAGGACATGATCCGCACCCCAGCTAGTATCTAAGTTCATCCCCTTATAGCTTTGAGAGAACCTTGATAGTAGATGCTCAACATTGGACTAACATCGCTTCGATTTTGATTCTACCTTGTTCTAAGCTCTATCAGACTAAAACTCTTCTTTAGCTGCTCTGTATATCCAAAATACGAATCGTCCTGAAGAGCCACACACATGGAGTGGCGAAACGCGTAGAGTCGAAACCGTTTATAGTTGAAGTAAACGAGCAGAATTATATACTAAAGAGTTTAACCACACAGCATACACAATCTGTACGAAGTTTTTAATGAGCTGGTCACCTACAGAGACATTCTCCATTGAAATTCATTACTCAGGAATAACATACTTACCTTTACATACCATTGGGGTACTTGGAGACACACTCTCTGTAGCATTCTATTTGAAAAAAAGACTGTAGATTCAGTCTTTTTAGAAATTAAAACACTTCCATCCGAGGCCCCACCAGCCCAGGCACTCTCTATAAACAAGACCCTATCAATTTCTATTGAATGAATTTAACAAAGGGTCTTTAGTCTGAGTGGAAGACCTTAAGCGTGGAGGCCCTAAACGAGTTGTTAAGCCCGTATTGGCATTTCTTCTAATTCACCACTAGGCCTCTCCGCAGCCTACTGTCGGACCCTCAGTTCATCCGACACATTATTAATAACCTCTAGCCGGTGGGGCTCAGACCGTATGTGTGAATGTTTGTCCAAGTGTAGTAGGTGCGCCACTTCCTCTTGTCTTGGCGACACCATTTCTGTGTGTTATATGTTGTGCCCTAAGTGTAGTTTTTAATGAAATTTCAACCATAGCTAGTCATAAAGTGTGGGGGGGGGGGGGGGGTCGGGGAACCCCCGAAACACCAAAACTCACAAACGTTTTGATACTCTAGAAAAAGTTTAAACATTTCAGTGGTTCTATGCTGGTTCGCAAAAGCGCCGTCTAGCTCTACTCCCCACTCCACCAGTTGCGATACTTTAGTGGTATGTTCTGCTACCTTAGCGATAAGGCGGCTGTCTAGAGTCTGTAATGTAGTTAACATGGCTAACCCCGGCGGCATCCAGTGGTGGTAAAAAGGATCGGCAGCATTTCTGTGTGTTGTCGACCTTTTTGAAACTTAGCGCTCATCAGATTTTCTCTTTCTATGGCGTGTAGTGCCTGCTGGAGTGCTAGCTAGTGACTGCTGTGTATTAACACGTTACGGTTACAGTGTTAGTACTAGCATTGACTAGCGGGTGTTCTGTATCAGCTTGTGTTGTACTATGACAAACCCGTATATCATTTGAAATTACGGCATGCGGCTTACCATTAGTGGCGCTAGTGTGGTTGCCCGGGTACTTTTAAGCGTCTTCCAAAATAGACGGTAGCAATGTTTTTCTCATTTTATTACATTTTAATAAATTGCTTCGTTTGACAACATCAGATGGGCTGGCGATGCAGGTGACAGTTATGCGCGGTTCTAGGGGTTGCATTTTCAGTGGCAGAGTGTATCCAGGGGGATTGACACGTGTCTAACATTGGGTCATGCCCCTACCGAAGCACTCACGTGTTCGTGGGGTTTAGCGTCAGGTTTGCCATCGCAAATGTAGTGTTTTCCCCGATGCTGCTGTGAGCATTCTCTGGAAGGAAAAATGCGTAACGTTGTTATGCATGTAGCACTCATACTATAATTGAGCAATCGCTCTGGGGCTGACGGCATTGTATTATGATAAAGCAATATATCATATGAAATCATTGCTAGTGGCTTACCGATGACACTTTGATCATTGTGGCGCAATTAGTTTCCATACGCTTTCGAGATAGATGATAGGTCCAGCCTTCTCACGCAACAGTTTTGCTGCCTTAATGGACACCATGGATGGTTGGCGACTTCCCTCGACGGTGCTGCTCGTTCATGAATTATCGCTTTTCAGAAAAGGTCTAGAATTAGTTAAGCCTAATGTAAAGACCACTCTCAAAAATATCGCTACAGACGCAGTCACTTCTGTTTCGGCGGCTGTTATGGACAGGCTCAATCCACAGTGGCAAGAACAGCGTGGATCAGGCCTTGTTTCCATTGCAAAAAATACCCATAAAAGAAAAAGACGAATCGTTGCACCATTTCACCCGCTGCTCATGACTGATAAGACTGCTTCACGCAAAAGACGCCGCCATCAGAAACCCGTTAGACGAGCAGCAGATGACCTTTTTATTCTCTAACATGGCTTTCATATACGATGGATCTGTAGAGTGCACCGAATCTGAATTGGATATTTTCATCATACTTTACATATACTTTGAATAGAGCTTGCTTAACCCTTTCCAATCCACTGTCTGACGTCTGAAGACATTATGATTTAGGGCTGTACAGCTCCGATGTTGGAAGACGTCCGTCGGGGTTCTCTTACTGTATATTTGCAGCCTCTCTGCTGTCGGAGCCTATCCAACGTGTCAATTCATGCAGTACTGGCTTTAGCCAGCATATAGCGCCGTTGTATAATGGCAGAAAAAGAGTAAGCCCCCTAGGAAAACCAGGATATAAATTGGATTGGAAAGGGTTAAAGGTGTATAGTATCCCTGGTGGCAGCCGGATTACCAACCATGAAAATTTGTTCCTGGGACAGAGCCCTAAAGCCGTGATAGTAGGCTTTGTGGACAATGAAGCCTTTAGCAACAGCTTCCAAAAAACCCTCTCATTTTTTTTCATCATTTCTGTAAACTATGTGGCCTTGTATCTGGATGGTCAATAGATTCCAGCCAGGCCTTTTCAACCCGATTTTGACGCTGAATTAGCGGTTAGGGAATACATGGCTCTCGGACATATATCCAGAAAGCAGAGAACAGATAGCTCAATTTCGATTTGATAGGAATAAGTTCGTTAGTGGCTATACATTTTTTGCTTTTGACCTTTCCCCAGACTTGGAACTGGGTACGCACTTCTCCCTCATTAAAACTGGGAACCTGCAAACGAAAATAAGGTTCGCTGTCCCAAACCTACATACTGTAATTATGATAGTATACGCCGTCAACCCCGCTATTCTGGATATAAATCACAGAAGAGAAGTCCTGTACGATTACAATTAAATTATCAACACTCTTCAACTTACGCATCTCCTAAAATCTTATCCTTATACTTCGGGAATTTTTGCTGGGGTATACCCAAGTGACTTCCTCCCATGCTTCATTGTGGATAAAAGACCTTTTGGCTTATATAATTAATACTGATGATTCCACTCAGCGAGGGTGACACTGGGTGTTAATTGTACTATGTAACGTTGAGAGAGCCTTCTTTTTCGATAGTTATGGCTTACCCCCAGATAGTAACATTTTCCCCACGGCTTTTAAAACGTTTTTAAAAAGAAATTGTGAGAGGTACACATCAGGTTGACCAAATTCAGAATACTGACATTGTATTTTGTGGACATTACTGTATGCTTGTATTATATTACATAGCTCGTGGATTATCTTATGATCGCATTTTACGTTTCTTTACGTCTGATTTTTTTTTTAAATGATGATTTTGTTCAACTTTTTATAAAAGTCAAATTGTGATGCCCAATACCGCTGTCAAATCCTTTGGTTTTAAAATATGAGTGCATCTTTATAAGATAGATAGATACACATGTTAGCTGTTAGAGTACTTATTGATTTCTAGCTGTGTAATAATAGACATCATCATTCATCACTACACTGACAGAGCTGGAACTAATTTAGCTAATGGTTGCAGATGTGTAACTAAAACAAGACATGCCCCATTTATCAATACACAGCCCACCTACTAGGGCCTGAACATTAGTGGTTGGCATGATTAATACAATCAGGTTATCACACTATACCTCAGTTTTGAACTCTAAGGACAGAGCTCATAGCTATATCGAAATAAGTCTTTAATATGGACTCAGACTACGCAATTCCGTCCATACATGCTGCTGAACGAACACGTTATGATGTTGAAATAGCAGATGTCATACGCTGGGACCTGCCGCAGCCGTGCAAGAAAAACACAGTGATTGCTCACTGCGCTACTCAATCGCCGGGATATTATCACATGGAACTGTCAGGGTAATAAAATTCTAAGTACAGCACCAATCGGGCCCACCCCACTTGCCCGCTGCCGGCGATAAGAAGAAAACACCACACGGTGGTCTGGTATAGTTTCTCACACGGGACATGGCTCTCGGCTGTGTTTTATTACAGATTACATGAGATCTTATACCCTTTGTCCCATCACCATCAGGGGGTGATGGGCTCAACCATATATGGGCAGTCCGGATTTCCGGCCTGAGACAGTGAAAATTATGTACATAGTGGAACATCTTGATATCTTGCTTCTGGGAAAACGGCCAAGTACACGCGTCCTTCATGTCTGGTTCGGTATCATCTCTGAATTTCTAGAACATCTCTGTCAGCCTTGCAAAGCCTTGGAATATCTGATGTAAGGCGACATATAAGTTTTTTCTCATTTGGAATTGAATAAAACTTGCATATAGGTATAAAAGTATAAAGAACATATGGCAATATATATATATATACCCTCACAGAACGATGAGCAGGAAATGGTATATAAAAATGTTGTAATTCATGGAACCAATTTCCCTGCACTGGTCAGGCATATGACGCCAAGTCACACATTCATGAGAAAAACTATAGCATCTGCTATTGCGTGCATAAAAATGTTCAAGCACATCGGTGATGTACCGAGTGGTATAGCTGCAGACGCATGTACTCGTGATTTGGTGGAATCTTTGAAGATGGATTTTTTTAATAAAGGCCATGATGGATGTTAAACTTTAAGTCAAAAAGACTTGCGCTGTTGCCGCTCAAACATACTGGACTTGATCTGTTATGCTACCCCGCCCGGAATAATACAGGGGACTAGATATCTGTTAACATTATACAGTGTTATACATGTAATAATTCTTATGCATTCATTTATGTAATAACTCTATAATCTGTATTTTTTTCACACATCGGTTATATATTTAGTGCGTTCAATAAAGCTTTATAAAACTTTGCACTTTGTCTACTGTGTGTTCTCTAATACTGTCATTGTCAGGCTATACATAAAAGCTTATTAGGAGGGGGTGGAAATGCTAAAAAGGTTATTAGGGGTTGGAAAGGCATTCTATATATTAACCCTTATGTACCATTCAAGGCGACTTCAAGTCAGACTATAAATATAATAAGCCCTTGATTATCATGAGACACACTTTATTCAGAGTGTGTCTCATGATACGTCACAGCCCCTGGAATGCGGAAGAGGCCGCAACCAACCTCCAGGTGGCTGCCAAATTGGAAACCTGTGTAGTTTCCTTGAGGATCAGGGTAAACTGTCCGGATTGCTTGTATTACACAGGATGGTATGGGGATTCTATTGTGTTTCCCCAGGAATCCGCGTATCCAAGCAGTATAAGACCGATACGCACCCACGCGCATAACCCTAAGAAAAAAGGAAATCGAACTATATTAATTTGGAATACTTATTAAATTTTATAATAAAGTATACATTAAAAGTAAAATGAAAAGAATGGATGAAGCATTGATAATATCTTATGTTTTTCCATGTTGCCTTTTTCACTAAGTAAACAATTTTTTTTTTAATAAACTTTTTCCTTTTTAAAAATTATACTTGCATTGCCTTGTGTGATTTAAAATAAAATTGTAATAAATACCTATTGTTTGTTGTGTCAATGTCTCCTGGTGAACAGTGCAGATAGTCTGATCCCGTGTTCAAGGTTTTCGCGCACAAGCGCATACTGTGCAAATAGTGGATGCTTTGTTACACATAGGCAGCCTTCTGGTAAAATCTTGAGGACAACGTCGTGCTCTCTGCAGCAGACACACTCTGCCACTGTGGGCATGCTAATGCACTGCCGGCAGTGACACCACTCTGTATTGGCAAGCCTGCCATATGGCTCTTGAGTGGATCCCGACGCACCCTCTTCTGGTGCTCCCTGCAGATCATTTTGAAAGCACTGGACACTGCTTATGTCCGCCTGAGCATATAGGGAGTCTGCCAGTTGTTGTTGAACCTAAGAAGGGATTACATATGAAGAATACTGTATAATTTTATTTTTAGAAAAGAAGGGATAAATTTATAATTGTATGGTGTAGTGGAAAGCAGCCGGATCATCCTTATTAGGCAGGGCAGAGGTTTCTGTATGTATATGTGCATACATACACAGACGTGCGTACGTGTGTGTATGCATATACAGACGTGCGTACGTGTGTGTATGCATATACAGACGTGCGTACGTGTGTGTATGCATATACAGACGTGCGTACGTGTGTGTATGCATATACAGACGTGCGTACGTGTGTGTATGCATATACAGACGTGCGTGCGAGTATGCATATACAGACGTGCGTGCGAGTATGCATATACAGACGTGCGTGCGAGTATGCATATACAGACGTGCGTGCGAGTGTATGCATATACAGACGTGCGTGCGAGTGTATGCATATACAGACGTGCGTGCGAGTGTATGCATATACAGACGTGCGTGTGTGTGTATGCATATACAGACGTGCGTACGTGTGTATGCATATACAGACGTGCGTGCGAGTGTATGCATATACAGACGTGCGTGCGAGTGTATGCATATACAGACGTGCGTGCGAGTGTATGCATATACAGACGTGCGTGCGAGTGTATGCATATACAGACGTGCGTGCGTGTGCATGCATATACAGACGTGCGTGCGTGTGCATGCATATACAGACGTGCGTGCGTACGTGTGTGCCCATTTACAGACGTGCGTGCGTACGTGTGCGCATATACAGACGTGCGTGCGTACGTGTGTGCATATACAGACGTGCGTACGTGTGCGCGTGCACATATACAGACGTGTGTGCATATACAGATGTGTGTGCATATACAGACATGCGTGCGTACTAAGAACAAGAATAGACTGTCGAGTTTCAGATAAAAGTTCTCTTTTTCTGGCCATTTTGAGCGTTTAATTGACCCCACAAATGTGATGCTCCAGAAACTCAATCTGCTCACAGGAAGGTCAGTTTTGTAGCTTCTGTAACGAGCTAGACTGGTTTCAGATGTGTGAACATGATTGCACAAGGGTTTTCTAATCATCAATTAGCCTTCTGAGCCAATGAGCAAACACATTGTACCATTAGAACACTGGAGTGATAGTTGCTGGAAATGGGCCTCTATTCACCTTTGTAGATTTTGCACAAAAAAACAGGCATTTGCAGCTAGAATAGTCATTTACCACATTAGCAATGTATAGAGTGCATTTGTTTAAAGTTAGGACTAGTTTAAAGTTATCGTCATTGAAAAGTACAGTGCTTTTCCTTCAAAAATAAGGACATTTTAATGTGACCCCAAACTTTTGAACGGTAGTGTACGTGTGCGTGCGTGCATATACGTACGTGTGCGTGCGTGCATATACGTACGTGTGCGTGCGTGCATATACGTACGTGTGCGTGCGTGCATATACAGACGTACGTGCGTGTGCATATACAGACGTACGTGCGTGTGCATATACAGACGTACGTGCGTGTGCATATACAGACGTGCGTGCGTATACAGACGTACAGACGTGCGTGCGTATACAGACGTACGTACGCGCGTGCGTGCGTATTCAGACGTGCGTGCGTATTCAGACGTGCGTGCGTATTCAGACGTGCGTGCGTATTCAGACGTGCGTGCGTATTCAGACGTGCGTGCGCGCCTATACAGACGCGTGCGCGCGCGCCTTTACAGACGCGTTCGTGTGTATGTATATACAGATGCACACGAACGTTTGCCTCTGTATGTATATACACATACACCCGTATGTGCATATACATACACAAACACACGTACGTACGTGTGCGTGTGTATGTATATGCACAGCACGTATGTGTGCGTGTGTATGTATATGCACAGCACGTATGTGTGCGTGTGTATGTATATGCACAGCACGTACGCGTGTGTGTATGTATACACAAACACACACGAAATAATGTATTGAAATCATTCATTGTAAAGGCCTGATGCAAAGTTGGGGTATGGCTGACTTTTCAAATAAAAACCGAAAACAATTTTATAAAAATTTCAACACATACCTCCGAATAATGCCGAGTTTGGGGGATATCATCATTTTCATCGATATCGGAAAGGGAGTCCTTTAAAAAAAAATAATAAAAAATTATAATGTTTATTGCCATTGGTTTGCTGCAACAATTCCATTTGCAGCAAAGTCTTACCCCTCCGAAAGAATCGGATGAAGAATTAATCTCAAATTCAACATCTTCCTCCTGGTGGTACATGTTGGTGGTTGAATTTGACTAAACAAAAAAAAAAAATTTGTTGCACTTCAATAACAGTTTTGGAAACTGATGCATTTTCCCATTCACATCTTATATAGGTACATGGGAGGCATAATTTAGGCAAATTGCAGATTGATTACTGGCAGATTGTAGACAGATTGTTGATAGCTTGCTGGCAGATATCAGGCATATTATCGGCAGTCTGTAGGCAATTTGCTGGCAGTCTCTAGGCAGATAGCAGGTAAATTGAGTGTTGATTGAAGGCAGTGTGTGTGCAGATTGCATGCAGATGCTATGTCTATTCCATGCAGATTGTACGAAGATTGCATGCAGATTGTATGTAAATTGTATGAAGAAATTGCGCGGAATGTATGCAGATTCCAAGCAGTTTGCAGTCACATGCACATTGCAGCACACGGCAGGCACATGGAAGCACACGGCAGGCACATGGAAGCAGACGGCAGGCACAATAAACACGGCAGTCACATGGCAGCACACTACAGGACCAAAAAACACCGCAGCACATGGCAGGCACTAGAAAAATGGCAGTCACATACCAATACAGGGCATGCACAAGAAATATTTCAAGCACAAACTCATTGCAGAAGGCAATGATCCTGTGCTAATACAAGCAGGAAAGAATACCGCTGAAAGGTGCTCTTACCTGGGCTTCAGTGTGGTCAAAAGAAGGGAGAAACAGCTGTTTGCTGAATTCTCCTGCAGACTCCACCTCCCGCTGTGATGCGTTCTGCCGACCAGCCAATGGGGTGGCTGGATCGGCGTTTCATTCATTAAAATTGCACGCCTCCACCGATGACGTCAGTCACCTGATCACGTGATCGGCGTCTCAGGAGCGCGCATGAAGGGCTCCTGGAAGCGCGGTGCACCGTGGGAAAATTCCCGCGGTGCACCATGGAACTTCACAGGCGTCATCTTAGAAGAATTTTATAAGTTGATTATCCTTCTCATCGGTGAATAGGAAGCTGTTTAAAAACCGCTTTAAAGTGCTGTTTTATGCCGGGGAGTGACGGGGAATGGGCTACTTTAAAATTATGTTTTGTCACGGGACAACCCCTTTAAGTATGGAGCATATTATGGGCACCTGAATGCCTCAGCTTTAAGCAAAAAGTGGAGTGCAGCCACAACAAACATTTATCCACTAGATAAGTAATGAACATCTGACTTCAGTGACCCCTAATGATCACCAGCCATAGAATGAAGGGTCCTAAGACCTCCATTCTTTACTGCAAGAGAGCAGGCAGTTTGGTTGCAGGGCTGGTCATGCATGAACACTGCTGCTACAATCAATGTCTGATGCAGATGGAAATAGCTGGGGGCTATACTTGGCCATTTCCATTCACATGATCAGATAATTAGCTATCCACAGGAAAAAGGTGATGTGTACATTGTGGTTAGAACCCCTTTTTAAAGGTGTGTACTTTGTTTCCAGAATGATTCTCTGAAAACTGTGCCCAAATACAGAACTCTCTAATTGACACGATTTCACTTTTGCTTGGCATATCGAAAGGCTGTGGATGCAGGGTGGAGGGGGGTCCGTCTTTTTGAGGAACATTTGTCTGGGAGTTGTGGTCCATTGCATTCATCAAAATATTTGGTGCCCTGAATTTACAATAAATAAAAAAGCCTGGTATAGCTGGGTGTACTTGGTTTTAGGAATGTTATTTTGAGCTGCTTCATTGTAGCAAATGGGGCAACCGTGGTAAAAGCACCCCTGAAATTCAAAAGCGATATGTTGGCTGTCAACATATGCGTATCCATCTAAATAGCAATTGCCGACCTGTTTCTCATCAATTAGCGCTTGCTGTATGACAGTTTTTGCAGTGAGACGTACATCAACCACTGAATACCAGGGGTTGAGTACCCTATTTTAGCCTTGTGGTAATTATCAGAAGGCAAAATAGCTAGTGTGCTTACAGGTAAGGATTTAAACCTGTATATAGCCATGCATTAAGACGGAAGAGTGATATGCCTAAATGTGTCAACCCAGTAAGTCACACTAACATTTTTCTCTTTCCGTAGAATACCTTGTAACAATGTTTGTTTGGTTTTTTTTGCTTATTTTTAAAGCCATTTCCATCACTCGATCACTGTAACATTCACAAGCTTGGAGTAACACTTCGGCATCTTGCTTACAATAAGACTTCAGTTCTGACTTAAAATCAAAAGTGCATCCTTTTTGCATCTCATACCACTCCATGAACTCCTTTTTGTTATCAGGCATCATGTACTCGGGTCCATAATATTTAGCATTAGATAGGGGGCTGACATAATTCTGGTTTTCTTCAGTGTTTAAAAAAAGTGAGGGAAATCAACTCCTTAACAATAAAATAAGAGTTGTATTTACCGGCATTGTGGGCAATAAAGGTGCAGATTGTAATATCTCCGCTGAGAAAAAACTGAACAAAATCGCGGGTGCACGATTCACCCTCAAATTCCCAAGACTTCCCACCATCCAACGCTGTGGAAAAAATAAATTTTTTGCAATGTGTTTACGCGTTTCCTAGAAAATATGACGGATCTTCCACAACAGCCTTCGGTTGGTAAGGCTGCATGTAACATAGGTGGTTGTCAAATTTCTGCACTCTGGTTTTACAAATTTTACATCACAGATCATCACATTCATGAGGCTTGGTGCGTTTAACTACTGATAATGACCGCAAAATATTTGTCTTTCAAAACGCATCATCCGTCGCAGCCATTATACTGTGCCAATCTAAACAATTAGACAAGCGACCAAACACGCGGAAACTGGGGCATCGGAATATCGAGCCCGTGCTTTCGACACATGACTGTCTGGCAAGCTATGCAAAAGTACTGAAACGTGTGATTTCATTTTTGTGGTGAAAAAGAGAACTGCAGCGATCACAAAAGTAATCGGTTCCAATGAAACCGCTTATATTCGTAATCCCGTAATAATGATTATCATAGTGGTGGAGGTATACAGCACCCCCGCCAGATGTTTCACTGCTGTGAAAACAATGCCAATCACCACGACTCTGATAAAGAACGTTTATGGTTATGCCCAGATGTTTCTCAAATACCGCAATATCGCTAAAACTCACTAACTGTCGGATGTCCAATTCATGATGTAATTGTCTAGCTCGTGTCAATAAAACACCAATAGAACCCTCCTCTAAAAACGCGTCGACTGGCCGCTAAACACAGGTTAGAGTCATAATTGTTAGTCCTACAGCCACCGTTTTTTCTGTTTGATCTGGGTGTAAAGTAGATGGATTTCAAACGCCTCCGGCATCTCCCATCTCTTCTCCCATTTCAGACTAAAAGGACCATGAGTGTCAAGCAATCACTAGCTAAACATTCTGCATTACTCTGTTATGAGTTGGCCACGGCATTTTAAGAAACTCTCTCCGTTAAAATCATCCCTGGCCTGTTTTGGCGAATAAATAGGACCCAACCATTGCCCCCCCTTTGACTCTCTGCTGTATAAAATCACTGGGATGTATATCCCATCTGATTCCGTCAAGCAGAGCCTGAATGACACCATGTAAAGCATTAACAGCATCAACAAATGTGTATGAAGTGCAAATTTACAACGCTGAAATGATTAATGTGCTCAATGGCATTGAAGCCTTCAACTTCACGCTGTCTATGAAGTAAATGCTGTAAAAATAGACTGATCAGCAGGTTGCTCAATCCGATCAGCCGGCTTACAACATTGCTCCGGCAGTGGGCTCTGAACAGGGCCCTCATTATTTACAGGTTGTTCAGGCATGTTTGGACTGCGGTGTATGTGTGGGTGGCTCAAGACTTTGCGGACAGGTTCTGTCTTGGATCTTTCGACTTCTGGCGGCTTTCGACCTAGCAGTCATACACAGCATTTTTATAGCTGCTTTTTTAACAGGTTCTGCGACAACCAGTAGCACCTTGTTTTTTTCAAGCCTGATCCAACCATAGATAGTCAGAATGTGTCGGGTTGGGGGAATTCCCAAAACCCTGGATCCACCAAGTACGTTTTGATGCTGCTGGTATAGTTCAAGAATTTCAGGGGTTCTATTGTGGTCCGGCAAAACCGATTTATTAGCTTTTATCGCTTCTGCAGCATATGCGATACTTTAGCACTAAGATCTGTTAGCTTAGCAACAAAGTAGGGGTCTAGACACTGCATTTTATTTAAAAGGTCTGATATGCCCATCAGCCATGGCTTGTAAATAGGAATGTCACCATTTCTGTGTCATCGGTCTTTTTTGGACCTTTGCGCTCCTCAGATAATCTCTTTTTGCGCTGTATAGTGGTTGCCGTATGTCTAGCTAGCGATAGATGTGTATCAACTAGAGATGAGCGAGTATACTCGCTAAGGCACATTACTCGAGCGAGTAGTGCCTTAGCCAAGTATCTCCTCGCTCGTCTCTAAAGATTTGGGGGCCGGAGCGGGTGACAGGTGAGTTGCGGCAGGGAGCGGGGGGAGAGAGAGATCTCCCCTCCGTTCCTCCCCGCTTTCCCCCGCCGGCCCCTGACTCTTTAGAGACGAGCGGGGAGATACTCTACTAAGGCACTACTCGCTCGAGTAATGTGCCTTAGCCAGTATACTCGCTCATCTCTAGTATCAACACGTGTTATGGTTACAGTGCTGGCACTAGCCTCGGCTACAGGGTGTTGTGTATCAGTTTGTGTTGCATTATGACAAACCTGTATATCATTTTGAAATTACAGCATGCGGCTTACCATTACTGCTGCGAGTGTCATCTGTTTTTCAGAGTCTTCCAAAATAAACGTTAGCGCTGGTTTTCTCACGTTTTTTTTGTCTTAATAAGCTGCATCATTTGCTAACATCCACTGTGGGGGCAATTCATTTGTCAGTTATGCTTGGTTCTAGTGGGTGCATTGTCAGTAGCGTTGCATATCCTGGGGAATTGGTTTGTGTCTGTACTCCCGGACTGGGTGCATCCGTCGACGCACTCACAGGCTCCATAGAGGTTAGTGGCAGGAGTAGTATTACGTCCATACCTCATATCAAGCCGCCCACTTTTGGAAAGTGGCGCACCACCTGGCAGCCATCTGGCGGATGGTGGGGTCCCCTTCCGCATTTCAGGGGTGTGACGTGTATCATGGCCCCCATCCGCATTCCAGGCCTGTGACGTATCATGAGGCACACTAGGATAAAGTGTGTCTCTGATAATCAAGGGCCTTATTACATTTATAGTCTGACTTGATGTTATATACCATTCAAGTAGCCTTATGAGTATAAGGGTTAATATATAGAATGAATTTCCACCCCCTAATAACCTTTTTAGCATTATCACCCCCTCCTAATAAGCTTTTATGTATAGCCTAACAGTGACAGTATTATAGAGAACACACAGTAGACAAAATGCAAAGTTTTATAAAGCTTTATATTCAGCTCACTGAATATATAACCGATGTGCGATAAAAAAATACAGAATATAGTTATTACATAATTGAATGCATAAGAATTATTACATAGATGTGTATAACACTGTATAATGTTAACAGATATGTAGTTACATTTTTACAATCCTTTACAAACTTAGGCCTCGGTCAGACGACCGTTTTTTGCCGCGATTTGCAGATCGCATGACGGATGCGCATCCGCAAATCGCGTGACCGGCGCCAAAAAAATCGCCTAAAAATCTGCATCTAGCCGCGTTTATCGTCGCTGCAAAACGGACATCTGACCTGAGTAAAATCGCCGTGCGCATCAAAATGCGCATGAATCTTAGAATGGCCGGAACTTTTTTCTGAACTTTTTCGCACCTTTTTCGCCGTGCAAGTAATCATGCTGCAGCCCACTACCAGGTGTTATAAATAGCTGCTAATGAGGCCTGTTCTTCATTCTGCTTCTGGTTCTTCCTGGGTGTGCGTGACATTACTGGAGTTGGAGAGATGTCGTCGCGAGATGATATTTACTTTTCCTGGTTGATGATGCGTCTATCTAGGCTTTCTGCTGGGCTGCCAGAGGATGTGTTTGGCTACCTCGCTAGTGACCAACCTAGGGCTAGCGATAGTCCTGGGACGGTCAGGAGGAGGACTAGGAGGTACTGGGTGCATCCGCTGGTGGAGCTGCGGGAACGTATTGGGATGTATCACTCCCTGTACGCAGACCTGAGGCAGTACCCGGACAGGTTCACTGCCTTTTGTCGGTCAGCATGTTCGATGAACTTCTGGAGGTGGTGCGTGCCGGGATTACGCACAGAGATACCAACATGCGTGACAGTATCTCTGCTGAGGAAAGATTCCTGGTCACTCTGCGGTAAGTTCTCATCTGTCTCGAGATCACATCATCTGTCGTTATCTTTCATCCCTTCCCCGTGTAGCCTTTGTACCTTTTGTCTATACATGTTAGGGCTTATTCTAATGACCGTATATCGCCTTGTGTTTTAACGCCAAGCCGATATACGTTGTCCTTGTCTGCAGGTGGAGGATGATGGAAGAGGGATAGTGGACATCCCTGGAGCACTGAGCTCCCGCCCTTTCAACACCCCTCAGTAAATAGTGGGGAGGGGTGGGGAAGGGGCAGGAGCTCAGTTCCTCATCCTGGCTCTTTCATGCTCCTCCCCCTGCAGAGAAGGACAACGTCTATCGGCCGCACCCCTTCCTGATCCATTTTTAAATATTGCTGTCCTTTGTTTTTCCACATCTTGCTGCGGGGTGTTTGACAGCACTTGAGTAGTCTGCATCAAGGGAGCATTGATGCAGCAGAATAATTGGATTCACCTGTGTTCCACGGTGAGCCCCTCATAGTGTGATAGTGGATCTATCACCATTCTTCAATTCTTAGTAGTGCTTTGACGGCTTAGAAATAGTTGCACAATCTTAAAGCAGTAATACAGGCGTGTATTTTTTCCTTATTTGGGCCTTTTTTTGCCAACCCTTGTTCTGTTGCCTTTTGTTGTATGTTTGGGGGGAGGGGGCAAGGCTCCTTGTGTTGTGTAAATACTTCATGTAGCGCCAAAGTTGTTTGGCCCGAGCATGAGCTTACCTTTTGCAGATGGTTACTATAGCGAACATGTTTTTGGAACAAGCAAAGAGGTAGACGAAAAGCCAGCGCGCCAATGTACCATGTTTGGCATTGGTCTGAGTATTAGGCCTCCTTCACGTGGGCGACACCGCATGGCTGCGAGAAAATAGCAGCGATATTGCATCGCTGCACTGTATGATATCGCTGCGATTTTCTCGCAGCAATACAGTGATTTTTGTAGTGCTACAAAGTCGCAAGAGACGCTACAAAATCACGTGACTTTGTAGCATCTGCTACTGTCAAAGTTGCACCGCATCGCATGCAAAGCGCGTTTTCATGCGATGCAACAGAGAGGAAGGCTCCATAGAGAAACATGGGCTACAAAACCTAGCGTGTCGCGGGCATATCGCCAGACCTGCGAGGTTTGTGTATCGTTTTGTAGTATGCTACAAAACATCTCGTGTGTAGGAACCCATAGGAAACCATGGGCTTCTAATATATGCGTTTTGTAGCATCGTAGCAATGCTCCAAAATCACGCCACTTTGTCACCCGTGTGAAGGAGGCCTTATGTTTGTAGTGTTTGGTAAAATGATGCATTTCTGTATATAGAAAGTTCATGTCATGTTGCAAAGTTCTAACCTTTTTTTATTTCCTCTTCTCCCACAGATTTCTGGCTACTGGGAATTCCTATGCTTCGCAGCACTCGCAGATCTTGATTGGCCGCTCTACCATTGGGGGAATCGTCAGGGAGACCTGTGACGTCCATTGGCAGTGTCTTGTACCTTTTGGTGATGGCTCCTCCCTCTCGTCAAGATTGGCTGGACGTCACCGAGGGATTTATGAGCGCTGCGCAGTTCCCAAACTGCATTGGGGCATTGGACGGGAAGCACATTCGTGTCCTGAAGCCACCTAACTCGGGGTATCAATATTTCAACTATCGGCAGTTCTTTTCAGTGGTCCTCCTTGCTGTTGCTGACAGTAACTATCGATTCCTGCTGGTTGATATTGGGGCCTTTGGAAGTGCTGCTGATGCTCGCATTTTCAGCACGTCCAGAATGGGTAGGCGGATGAGGGAACAGCAGCTTTCTATTCCTGCGCCTCTGGCCCTTCCTGGCTCGTCAGGTACAGCAGCCCCATTTGTCTTTGTGGCGGATGAGGCATTTGGCCTGTCTAATTATGTCATGCGACCCTTTGCTCGCAGGAATATTGACACCAGGAGGCAGGTCTTTAATTACCGCCTCACACGTGCCCGGCGTTATGTGGAGTGTGCATTTGGTATTCTCGCTAATCGTTGGCGAGTCTTACTAAGTACCATTCAGCTGGCTCCTGAGAATGTCTCAGCGGTAATTAGGGCCTGTGTGGTTCTACATAATTTCTGCCGGCGACATGATACAGTTTTGAATGTTCTGCATCCTTTACCCACTGCTTTTGGGGGCAAAGTTTTGGAGGAGGCTGTGCAGCATGGTAGGCCAGCACAATTTGCTGTCCTCGTGAGGGACCTCTTCACGGAGTATTTCCTATCTCCACAGGGAGCACTTCCGTGGCAGTTGGAACATGCTCGAGGACTCCGATGAGCTGGTTTCTCAGGATTGTATTTTTTTTTTAAGCTGGCTGTGCCCCCTTTTCTGTAGTTAGGTGATTATTGGCACATTCTCTTAGTTAGGGACTCGCAAGTAATGAGGATCCTTGACGTGGATTGCGAGCTTGGACTAACTTCCCCACCTTCAGCTCCATATAGGACACGGCCTTTCAAAATGAGGCACTCTTTTAAAACAGTTAGCTGAAGTAGGGCAATGTAGTAAACGAATACCTCGTTTGGGGTCCTTAGCCAAGGGAACCCCTTAACCATTTTTTTTTGTTGTTTCCTTTGTTGATGCGCCTGTGTGACTGAAAAGACTTACCTGAAGATGGCTGTCTCTCACCAGCGCTGATGAAAACACATGACCGGCAATGAAGCCGGTCACAGGTTCTTCCTCCAGGCGCTGCAGAGAGACGGCCGTCTTCAGGTACGGCCGTCTACTGGCTGCAGTAACACAGGCGCCGATGCGCCCGTGTGACTGAGCCCATAACTTTGGGATTTCTCTAACTGTTGTCGCATGTCCCACTGTGTTAATGTGTTAGAAATGAGTATTAAGGGTTTAAATGCTGTCTGTGATATGCAATATAAACCACTCAATGCAGGCTCTAACCATGAATCTCTGCTGGAGCCTTTGTACCGTCCAAGAGAAGTGATAAAAGCTCCCGCAAGAGTTACAACTTCGAGCCATGAGTTGCCTAGGAGCATACTGTGTGTGTTTACTAGTCTTAAGTCTTTATTACCTTGTGCATGTGACAACAAAGATTTTTTAATAAAGAAATAACACGTTTGTTTGTATTTTTTGTGAAAACACTTTTACTTAGTAAAAATTGTCAGTGAGCTAACATGGCTCAAACCGTTTTTAAAAAGTGCACAAACGGCAGGGAGCCAATATGGCTAAAATTTTTATAAAAAATTGGCAGTGAGCCAACATGGCTCAAAACAGTCTTTTCTGGAACGTCGCGAAACACGGCTGTTCACATGATGGACCAGCTGGCACGATGGGCAACCACGGACCCTTCTGTACCCCCACAAAGATTTTCAGGTTCTTGAAAGGTCCAAGGGCGATGGTGGGGATTGGGACTGTGGGGAGCTGGCTTGACGGGGGAGCGACCTCGTTTCCATTGTCGGGAAGTGATGCACTCCCCACTTATGGAGGTTGGCCAGCCTTTCCCGAACTCCATCTAAGCCACTCTGCAGAAAATCAATCTGCAGGTGGCAGAGACAGATTTCATGGAAGTACCATGCCACCCTCTTATCAGGGGGGACATCTCTCCACACTGTGGCAAAAGAGAAAGACAAGCGATCAGGCATGTGTAAATGTGTGCCTTGGTCTCTTAGTGTGTGTTAAAATTTATGTAGCCTACTCTGGAGAATGTGTGTACTACCAAAAATGTCAGAAAAATGTTATCAGGATGTTACTGTGTGGAGGCCCAAGTGTGTCGTCCTTACCTGTCACAGGGCGGCCAGGGTCCAGGCTGCGTCTCTACACCTCCACCAGAGGCTGTGGCGACATCAGTGGAGGCAGGCTCCATGGGGACCCCTCTGCAGAAGTTGTTGCAGATGCAGGGGGGTCTTGAGCTGACAAGGAAAAAAATGGATTGTTAGTAAATTTAGAGGGTACATCAAAGGGTGACTACCCACGACCTTTTTTTACGTCACTGCAAAATAAAGCAGAATTTTGTCATTGGCAGGGGTCTATGGGACTTTTAATGTAAAAATTCAGTTAGCGCAAATTCGCAATGTAGCGCGATCTCGAGATTTAGCGCCCTTGCGATTTTTAATATGACAAGTCCCATAGCCCCCTGCTGAAAAAAACGGGGTGAATTTCGCAGTTGAAAAAAAGAGTGGGTAGTCACCCAAAAGCTGAGTTAGGTCTCCCACACACTTGCGATGTTGTTTTTGGGTAACCAGATTGACAATGTGACTTTTTATGTCACAAAAATGGAATGGATGCCACAACGTTGTAGGTGCATTGCGTTTTTAACATTAGAAAGTCCCATTGACAATCGCGTGAGGGCTTGGTCACACGAGCGTTTGTGTTCCATCTGCAGACACGCTTGCGATCTGCAGATCTATAGACCCAATGCATCCCAATGGGAGCTGGCACATGTCCGTCTTTTATGCGGATGTGCGATAAATTAGAGGACACAACGATTCGCAGAACACGCCTACTTGCGTTTTGCGAATCATTGTGTTCTATATATGCAATCAATGAGGCCGGCGCCAGCATCGCCGACTCCATTGAGAACATATACTAAAGATCGTTCTCCTCTGCCACAGCTGTAATAGCTGTGGCAGAGAAGAACGATGTTCGTCCATTGAAAGCAATGGCCTGCCAGCAAGCGTTGTATGAATTTTCGTGGAAGGGCGTACAATAAAAGCCCTTCCCTGAAAAGCAGCCTGCAAATGTGTGAAAATGTTGAAAAAAAGGATACTCACCTTTTTCCTGCAGCCAGAGTTCAGCCGTGTCTTGCCGGCAGCCCATTACTTTCAATGGAGCTGACTCCATTGAATTCAATGGGCGAACATCGTTCTTCTCTGCCACAGCTGTTACAGCTGTGGCAGAGGATAGGGGGCAGCGCTCCGTTGATTGGGGGCCTTTTGCTGAAAACGCTGCTAGGTGCAGATATTTCAGCGAATCGTCAACCCCTCACGCGATTTGCGGATACGCATCCATTATGCGATCCGCAAATCGCATGAAAAAAAACCCTAAACGCAATTGCAAGTGTGTGGGAGCCCTATTTTGGTCGTCAATTGAGAGCTGCAAAAAGTTGCAGACTATTTATTATGCTTACCGACTGCCTCCTCCTGAGTGGCTTCTGGTGGAGGTGGAGGTGTAGTCTTGCGTGCTGGAGAGGGATGGTGTTCCTCTCCCGAATCCGCCCTGTGACCTTGTGTTGCATCTGTGGGGACAGTAACATGAACACTTGTTAATGTTGTAAACAAGTTTTCGCAACTCGTATGCAAATAAATACAGAACATTTACATAACCTTTCAAGGCGTTCTTGAGCAATAAGCCATGCCCCCTTAACCTCTTTCCTCCCCATGACGTACCGGGGTACTTCCCACAACATGACGTACCGCTACGTCATCGGGATAGTGCGAGATCATGATTGACCTTGCGCTATCCCGCAGCGGGAGTCGGCTGTCAGTCACAGCTGGCGTCCCACTGCAACAGCGGGGGGGCATCGGAGATGCAACCCGCCGCTGTTAACCCCTTCCCTGCTGCGATCTAAGTAGATTGCGGCAGGGAAAGAGTTTACAGGCGTCCTGTACTGCCAGAGCCTATGACTGCTATAGTAAGCGATAAGGCATGGCAGGGCAGTAGCTCTGCCATGCCTTATCACAGCAATAATAAGTGCTGTGCTGCAAGTCCCTTCAAAGGGAGACAAGTGGTGTTAAAAAAAAAAAAAAGCAAATGCGGTTTTTAAAATATTAGCATCAAAAAATTAAAAAAAACAAAAATTACTAAATTGGTAGTGTCGCATCCGTAACAACATCTGCCAAAAGTTGATTTGGAACGGCAAAAAATCGTTAAAAAAACCCATAAACTAGAGAGGCACAATGCTAATTTTTAGCATTTTGCCTCCCTAAAAAAATCAAATAAAGTGATCAAAAAAGCCGTACATTCCACAAAATGGTAACAATAAAAACTACAGCTTGTATCGCAAAAAATAAGCCCTTATAGAGCTCCGTACATAGAAAAATCAAAAAGTTATGGCTTTTGAAAAATGCAGATTGAAAAATACCAAACATCGCTTGCTCATGTACGCCAAAATAGGCCATGTCATTTAAGGGGTTAAAAACACTGCCGCCATGTTAAATTGGTGACAATTTCAGAGCACAACACCACACAGTGTGCTTACCTCCTTCCCGACAATGGAGGCACCGCCTGATGGCCTCAAGCCGCTGAGCGTCTTTCAGCTTGAGGTCGCTCCACCGTTTCTGAAGTTGGATGCGGCTCCTCTCAGTCCCAAAATCTTGCACCATCGCCCTTCGGACCTTGCGCATAATTTTCTGCTTGCGCTTGTGGGGGTGCTGGTAGGAGCCATGGTGCCCATCATAATCCATCTGGTCCATCATCTGGACCAGCAGCCGTGTCTCGCGACGTCCCAGAGGTGAGGAGCGGCCAGACATCTTTAATGCACCTAGTGTGGCCACAAAGTGGCGCCGCGCAGCTACTGCTGTGCGTAACGCTCAGGGGCGGGGCACGCACAGATGACGACAGACGCACACTTTCGGCCGCCTTGACAATACTCGGGCGATTTTTCGACAAAAAAAAACGCACCAACATAACGTCGTTTGTTCGTCCTAGAGCGAAAAAAAGGGGAACAACAAATTCAAGAACAAGTAACCGCCCCCACCACACACACACACACAAATATAACAGAGTATTCGGCCATGGCCAAACATACAGAACTATAAAGTCCAAAAGGCTGGGTGGTAGTGTTCACCTGAGCTATCAGTGGTACACGATTCTGTATGTATTAGTGCAGTTGCTTGTGATGGGCAACTTGTGGAACGAGTTAATAAATAAACACCTTGTTTGAAGTCGGCCTTCATAACTTCACAGCATTCTGGATGCATCTGCTACAAAATGCACTTTTGCATTTTTGAAAGGAAAGTTTACATAGCGTGGAGTATAGTCTGGAGCTCCAAAGCACTTTCAGAGTGTTGTAACATACATTTTCATGCAGACCTGGTACCTCTTTATTGTACTATGCTTAAACTATGGATATTAATACAAGATGAGCGCACCTGAAGCTTCTTTATAAAATGTCAATATGAAATTTTAAAAAAGGCACTCACAGAAACCCCCCCCCCACCCCCCTGCAGTAAATAGTACTGAAAGGGGGTGGAGACAGAAAAGGACCACAACAGGTCCACACAAATGCAGAGCCAAGTTCGGGACTATGGGCAGATGCCACTTTAAATATATTTGGAAAAATAAAGGAAAGATGTGGCAGCATAGGATGATGCAAGTGACCAAACTTCTTTAGTTAAAGGAACATTTGTCTTGTTTCATAGTTACAAAGGCAACGTTTCAACCTCCATGAGGTCTTTCTCCAACTGGTGGTGGCGTAAAATAGTGACCTTGCACTGCCCACAAAACACGGGACATGCCTCTCGTATATTGAAGCCGATCCTCAAACACAGCACGTTCTGGGTGCCTCCCCCTATCATGGAGACGCCAGTGGTCCAAAAACCAAAAAACTTCCATATGTGGACTCTCCAAGAGAGCGGCCTCAAGCACCGTCTCCATGGCAGCCCTCACCATGCCCTGTAGCCGCGTGGGGACCTGGCGCAAGCGCCAGGCGATCGAACGACCAAATGCATCAGCCCCATCCTCATCTGCCCGGGATCTCAAATACTGCAATGCAGCACGCTCAATGTCACCAGGGAAAAAAAGGAGGGGGCTGTTGCGATCGCCGATGCTCAGGGGTAGCCGGAGGGGGATTCCTTTGGCCCCTTCTAGGGGGATACTGTCGTGAGCGATGAGCAGAATCCCGACATGGTGACATCACAGGATCCCGACTGGAACTTCGGGATTGACGCCTAGGCGGAGCCGTAGGAGGACGGCCAAAGGAATCCTGAGGGGGATTCAGAACAGGAGACCTAAGGGGTGGGGGGTCTCCTGTTTGGACTCCATTGGGGAGGCCGACGGGGCCTGGCAGAGTCATCCCCATGGGGAGGCGAAACGGAAAACCGCCGGGTAGTCCTGCTTCGTCTCCGTGGGGGATGCCTCCTGGGGCTCCGTCGTGGAGAATCAGATTCAATATTACCGAGCGGCCGTTGAGTCTGCCTCTCAGACAAAGGGTCCTGCCGCGCCCTAGATGAGGATGATGTCTCGCCCGATGAGGCACTTCCTGAAGCATCCTCAGACGTCCGTCCCCCCACATTGCTTGCTCTCCTAAGGACATAAGGGAGGATACAATTTAGTATGAATCTGGCAGGAACAGTTGCCACAACATCTAAGCAATCACATTTGGTTTAGCTAGTTAACAACAAATGCTACATACTATGTTAAAGCTCAATTTCCATGATTAATGTTGCACCTACTAAATATAGCACTACATTATAACAGGAGTTTTGTTGCTGCAGACAAGGCATGTAGGACAAACCAACAATTTCAAAGGGCCTTTATAAACACATACAACCATAATGTTATGATGATTCTAAATAAGATTTTTCAGTAGGCAACATCACCCATTGGGGAAGGGGGGCGGGTGAATTCCACGTTACTTAGGGGTAGCTGCATGGATGGCAGTAGGAATCTTAGGGATGATGCATACTTATATTCATGTGCCCCTGAGCCCTCCTCCACCCTTCTCTGTAGGCTCCTCCTGTACGCATCACGAATAGAGCGCCAAGATGTCATGACGGAGCTTACTGCAAACAGGAAATACAAGGAAAAATTACTTACAAGTTTATGGCATATTTACAATTCATAAGGCTATTGCATGCAAGTGATTCAGGACACTAATTAACACTACGCACATTTTAAAAGCCACACAAAAGGCCCCCAAACATTAACCCTTTCCAATCAAATTTGTATTCTGTTTTTTCTAGGGAGCTTACTCTTTTTCTGCTATTATACAATGGCACTATATGCTAGCTAAATTCAGTACTGCATGAGGTGACACATCGAATAGGCTCTGACAGCAGAGAGGCTGGCAATATACAATAAGAGAACCTCGCTGGACGTCTTCCAACATCGGAGCTGTATAGCCTTAAATCTTAATGTCTTTAGACGTCAGACAGTGGATTGGAAAGACACAGAATGCCAGAAACCAACGACAAAGTAGTGTTGCGAATATTCTTTAAAATACGATTTTGCGCTCCAAGCGATTGAGCCATACACAATTCACATTGTATGATCATTCGGGAATCTAAAGTATACTCACTCTTATTCTGTTTGGTTCCTTCACTCCAAGCCATCCAGCTGCCGGCGAAGGTTTCCCGCGTAACGGCACGCCATAAATTTTCTTTGCCTATTCGCCGCCTATAGGCGCTAGTGCGCGTATCCCACAGTGCGGGGTATCGTTTCACTGCATCAATTAGTGCATGTTTGAATAAATGTCAGCCATACTTCACCCACGCCACAAGCAGATTTATATAAGGGCTAGAGGCGGGGAACATTGACCTATAATTAATGGCTAACAGTTGAGGAAACTTTGAATGACAGATCTTTTGGGGAATGCTATCGGTTGCATTTACATAATCCTGGTCGAAGGGGAGCGTCATCATCAGGTGTGAAACACCTGAATCCAGTTCCAACATGATGCCGTCTTAAAACGTAAATATGTGTTTTTCTTTGGGGTAAATGTCTTTTTGCTGTGGCAAAAGGGACTAAGTAGCATTTGTAATTAGCACAGTAGCAAGTTATTACACCGTGTAGTGCGCTGCAGCATTATTACATGCAGGACAAGCATTATAACTACCCAGGTTTTGGCCCAACTTCAGAAATACCCCCCTCTCAGCCCCCCCCCCCCAAAAAAGGTTGGCACACTAGTTATCTTCGATTGTGCGCTAAAGTAGCGGTGCGAACATTTTGTTCATTTATAAATTACACATTGCAAAGATTTAATAAGATAACCTGTTGCCCCCATATTACGACCACCTTGTCAGCCTTTGCCATTTCATTTAAGTTATCACTTCCTAGAAGACTATGCACTCGGCAGATGACGGGAGTACAGTGCAGTGTGCTCGCCAGCGAAAAAACGCAGCAAGCTGCAGTTCATGCTTTTTTGGTGCGCACAATTAAACGCAGAACGCAGATAGGCGTGATCTGCGATTCGTCATGTCCTATAATTTATCGCATATCCGCATAAAAAGCGGACATGTGACCGATCCCATTGCGAAGCAATGGTTCTATATATGCGCAGATCGCATGCGCAAATCGCGCAAAAAAACGCCCGTCTGACCGAGGCCCTAACCACGACATAGAAAACAGTGGTGTTGATCGCTTTTTAGACAGCAAGCTCCCCTGTGTTATTCTGGGTGGGGTAGGAGTGAAATATTGGATTTTGTTTGGGGGGTACCGTGTGCAAAACTGGGATCCGAACCAGTTTTCAAACCCTGAAGAATTTCTCTAGTACTGTGGCTGCCATTGACCGTAGAAGGCATATTAATTTCGGCCAACGAGCGCTTAAAAACGTCCCAGCCCAGAGGTTGATTTTTCTGTGGTAGCACTATGGCTCTGCATAGCATGACGGATCAAGTCCAAAATGTTTGATCCATAAACAGTCCCCTTGATCCCCTTTATAAACAAACTCGTCACGCCTATTCCACGATGTAATATCGCCATTCTGTGACAGTCTGTTTAGCAAAAGCTCAGCATTTTTTTGAACTGTGGATTGACATGACTTACAATTTCATGAACAGTATTTCTATTATCAGGAAAGGTATTTGACAATTGCTGATGACCAGTTTCAGCCGCGGTTACAAGGTTTATAGTTGTTAGCTCTTTTGCATCCTGTTTAGCATGCACCAAGTATCGTTGTGCACACCACCATTTTTTTTGTATCTTTTTCTGACAAGCTTTTAGAGGTATCCTACCTCTTAATATATTTAAAGCTATCTCAGCTATGGCTGTAATTAGATCGTTGCTCGCGTCGCGTAAAATAGATTTTCTAACGTCCGGTTTTGCCTTCACCAGGCTTTTTAAGAGAGCCCAATTACGACGTATTCTCTCAGACATTCTGTCAGCACTATGCACATGGAATAAAATAAGTCGCAAGAAAGACAAACTCACTTTTTAGAAGCATTTTTCTTGGGGATATACACAGGGGGTAAAGCAGAGGGAAACAAACCTGTTCTCAAGCGGTGCTCCTCAGGCGTATTGCCTCTTAAATCTACTAGCAGATATCTGTAAGGAGCGCTCATGGCATCCTCAAAAGCTTCTAAGAAGAAGCTCGTCTGCCCAGGGTAGATCTGTCTAGCCAACGTGACAATTTGGAGCTTATCACGAGGAGATTTAAATAAAACTATATAATTAGTATTTAAATTTATTGTATGGCTTTTTTAACCCCTTGAGTGGCGGGTTTCCTACCACCCTGCCGTGCCCACCAGGGCAGGTTTTTTAAAATGGTCTAATCATTGAATTTCAACTAATTTTGCAGTTGCGTCTCAAGAGCCATAACTTTTTCATTTTTCCATTGACATGGCTATATAAGGGCTTGTTTTTTGCGGGACAAGTTGTGATTTTTTAAACAGGGGGGAGGAAAAAAAGAAATGGGGAAAAAAGAAAAAATGGGGCCATGTCATTAAGGGGTTAAATAATGTATTAACTTCCTTCTCTGGGTCATTACGACGCATGGATACCACATGTGTGATAGTATTTTTGATTTTTTACAAAGTAAAGGGAGACAAGTGTTTTTATAATTTTTTTTATAATTTTTGAACTTTTTTTTTTTTTTTTTTTTTTTCTTTTTGTCCCTTTAGGGGACTTCTACAGGGACCCATCAGGACCCCTGATCACATTCCGGGGGTCTGATGGTGACAGCCCTTTACATGCTGCAGTGACAGCCCTTTACATGCTGCAGTCACATAGACTGCAGCATGTAAAGGGTTAACACAGCAGAGATCGGAGGTTTTCTCTGATCTCTGCTGTAAGAGCTGGTACCTAGCTGTCCTCTGACAGCCAAGCACCAAGCTCTCCCTGCCACAGAGACCATCGGCTTGCTTCTGACAAGCCGATGGTCTCTATGGCAACCTGTAAACAAACCAGTGCAGGAGGTTGCCAGCAGATCGGCAATATCTTCTGCTGGTTTTTCAAAGCCCTTGCTTTGTTCTCTGTGGGTCTGTGCAGGCAGAGCACACTGTCACAGCTTGTGGCATTGTGCTCTGCAGCTCCCATAGTGATACATAGCCCGGAAATCTTCCGGGCTATGTCACTATGAGCAGTGGAGCTCGTCCCGGAAAATTTCTGGGCGTGCCACTCAAGGGGTTAAACCCTGACAAAATATGTTCTGCACAAGGTACAAAATGCTCAGATTTCTGTGGTGTACATACTTGGTAAACACTTTCTCTATTTTGTTGTTCTCGCTGGCACTCTCCATAAGATCATCAACAATATTCAAATTTACCTTATCAGGAGGGAATAAGTCATCTATAAAAGTCTGAGGCAGGCCTTCTATAAACCTCATGTTAGAAAATGAGGCGGAAAGTTCGTCATAAAGCGGCTGCCAACACGAATAAAAATAGACGATGTTGCTGGGGATATGAGATATATGCGTTGCAGAGTAACAATTGCTTACCAAAGTAACTTTTCCCAGAGTTAGATGGGCCTGCTAAAATACAAGAGAAGGGGTGTTGCAAACATGTGCCCATCATACCGCCGTTAACACCCGTGAGGTTATATTGTAAATTCGTCTAATAGCCTCCTCACACGATTTCGCGGATTGCTTGGCGTTAATGCAGCATCGATCCAATAGTTCGTATTCCTTACAGATCCTGGTTAGGAGAAGAAGCAGTTACCCCCGACATATAATTATGCCAACACGCCCCAAAATCAAACAATATTACAGATTTGCATGTTTGGATGTATTTGCACAATAGCTGATCTAATAACCATAAGGGAGAGTTATAAAATCATCTAGTAGATACCTCTTTGTATAAACACACCTCTATGTTTTTTGTAGTGGCCTTGTTTCGATGTCCCAATACTTCTTATTTCTTACAAAGCCTGGCTGCTCTACGCTGATAGTCTTTTGTGATTCAGGATGTGTGTTATGAGGATAATCCAGAACCAGATCTTTCAGACTGTCAAAATTTAGGACCTGAGTGGCTGCAGTATTTGAAGTTATACCTTTAACTTTTAACACTGTTTTACCCGCGTTCAACTTGTACCCATAGTTTTTGGGACCCGCAGATACAAACTGACAGACTGTGTTGTGATAAAGACAACGTTCCTGCAATCTATCCAGAGCTCTAGGCATGCGTAGACTGTTGTAAAACAAGCTATAAAGATGTTGGTGTTTTTGTTGACCATGTGGTGCTCTTTTGTGTATTTCCACTTGACATTGGCTGTTTCATCATCAATAAAATTTAGGCCTGAAATTTCGTAGTGCCGTAGAAACACATACTCAAAGCGTTCAGCAGGGTCACTCACTATGCTGGTACACAGGAGATTCGATTTCTGCGCAAACTTTCCCCACAGAGTTTAAGAAAAGCTTGGAGATTTGCCATTTAGCAGGGTTTACGCCTATTTACCCCTTATGCAATTGAACACCTTCTTTTCGAAGAAAGGAATCAATATATTCATTTTTCTTGTCATCGTCCGTGCACCAACTAGGATACCCTGAAGCCTCTTGTTTATCCATAGGATGCAACTTGATGTAAGATGCAAACAGATCATGCGATGTTTTTGGAAAATGCCAAATTTCGTAGGTGTGGGCTATCCTGTAGCCTTTCTCTGCAGCCATCTCGAGCTCTATCGTACACCATGTACCGACGATAGACCTCTCCATCGGTATGACTACACGGCTCGGTCTGTGAATTTGAAGCGCAGGTGTAACACAGGGGAAACATCAATTTATGATTCATTTTCAACGGTAGCATCATGAAAAATAAATTGGTGGGCACACTTTAACTTTCGTGAGGCCAAAGTAATTTTTGATGTAGCCAAAATTTTCATAAATAATCGTTGGGTGCCCTATATGGTAAGTCTTTGTTTTGTTGAAGAAGAAAAAGGCTAGCGAAATCATAACTTATCGTCTCACCAGCGTTCAGCCTTTGGTATAGCTTTATTGCGTTAGTTCGACCCCCATAAAGCGCGTCACGAAGGTCTAGCGGCATGGGAAACTGCATTTTAAGAAGAAATGCCTGAAGGTCTGAATTGGTCTCAACTATAGATGAGCGAGTATACTCGCTAAAGGCAATTGCTCGAGCGAGCATTGCCTTTAGCGAGTATCTCCCCCTTTCGAGACTGCAGGTTTGGGTGCCGGCAGCGGGCACGGAGCTGCGGGGGAGAGCGGGGGAGATACTCGCTAAAGGCAATGCTCACTCGAGCAATTGCCTTTAGCGAGTGTACTCGCTCATCTCTAGTCTCAACCATTTCACGCCATTCATGCTCCCATAAAACACGTAAAGAGTACCCCAGGTGTTGTAAATAACGCTTTTTAGCTAAAAGCCTGGTATAGCTGACTACTTCGTTTTCGTGATGTTATTTTGGTCATTTTCGTTGAGACACCACAACTATGGTAAAAACAACTTGGAATTCAAAAGCGATATGCTGTCCGTCAACATACGTGTATCCATCTAAATAATAGTTACCAACCCATTTTTCGACACCTCTCAGCATGTGCTGTATGACTGTTTTCACTGTTAGACACGTACATCAACCACTGAATAGCTGGGGTTGAGTACCTTTTTTTGGCCTTGTGATAATTATCAGAGGGCAAAACAGCTCTAGTGTCTTTAGGTAAGAATTTAAACCTGTATATAGTCATTCATACAGACGCGAGAGTGATGTGCTGGAACGGATCAACGCAATAAGTCACACTAACGTTTTTCTTTTTTCCGTACAATACCTTTTAACGTTTTTGTTAGCCATTTCCATTACCCGGTCTCTGTAATGCTCACAGACTTTCCGCAATACTTCAACATCCTGCTTACAGTAGGCCTTCAATTATGTATTAAAATCAAAAGTACAATCCTTTTGCAGTTCATACCAGTCCATAAACTTTTTTTTTGTCGTCAGGCATCATGTATTCGGGGCCATAATATTTAGCATCAGGTAGGGGGCCGACATAATTCTGGTTTTCTTTAGTATTGAAAAAGTGAGGGACATGTCCCTTTCCCCCTAAAAAACCCCATAGCCTGGGGTAGCTTGCTAAGCTTCATGTGTATGAAGTTAAGCAAGTCTATGAACCTCAAGTTCAGCGCAGGTACTATCACACACAGAAAGCGTCCACCTTGAGTGATCATTTCTATACAAATTTTTTCAATAACCAGCTGTTTAACAATGAAATAAGAATCGTATCGACCGGCATTGTGGGTAATAAAGGTGCAGTCTGTAAAATTGCCGCTGAGAAAAAACTGAACAAAATCACGAGTGCAAAACTCACCCTCAAACTCCCAAGACATTACTCAGTACAGCGCTGTGGCAAAAATAAAATTTGGAATGTGGTTGCCTGTATCCTGCTGACACTCAAAGTCGTAGAAAATATACGACCGCTCTTCCGCAATTGCCTTTCGCTGGTAAGGCTGCATGTAACACAAGTGGTTGTCAAATTTCACCACACTGGTTTTACAAATGTTATAGCGCAGACCGCTGCATTTGTGAGGCTCGGCGCGTTTAACTACATACCAATAACGCGCACAAAAGATTTTAGTCTTGCAAAACGCATCATCCGACGCAGCAACAATCTTGTGGCGGGCTAAACAATCAGATGAGCGACAACACGCAGCAAGTGGGGCATCGGTATATCGATCCCGGGGTTTTGACACACGATTCTGTCTGACAAGCCTTGCAAAAAATACTGACACGAGTGATTATTTTTGTGGTGAAAAACAGAATTGCAATGATCGCAAAAGTAATTGGCCCGATAAAAGCTTTTATATTCGTAATTCGGTAATAATGATTATCATGGTGGAGGATGTATACAACACCCCTACCAGATGTTTCTCCGGTGTAAAAATAACGCCAATCACCACAACTGTGGCATAGTACCCTTATGGTTATGCCCAGGTGCTTCTCAATTGCCTCAATCACTAAAACTCACTAGCTGATTGTCGGGAATGTCCAATTCGCGATGTAATTATCTAGTTCGTGTCAAGAAAACACTATCCTCAATAGAGCCCTCCTCTAACAGCGCAAATAGACTGGCCGCTAAGCACAGGTTAAAGTCGTAATTGTTAAAATCAAACAGCCATCGCTTTTTCTGTTTTGATGATCTGTGTGTAAAGTATTGATTTTAAATGCCTGCGATGTCTTCCACCTCCGCGCCTATTCCTCACTATTAGGACTTTGAGAGTCAGGCATTCGCCATCTAAACACTCCGCATTACTCTGGAATGCATTGGCCACAGCATTTAAGAAACTCTCAGCATTAAAATCATCTCTGGCCTGTGTTTGGGAATAAATAGGATCCAACCATCGCCCACCATCAACGCTCAGCATTATAAAAATCACCCGTTTGTATATCTCGTCTGATTCTGTCAAGCAAAGACTGAATGCCATGTACAGCATTAATAGCACCCACAAATGATTGAATTCTGTGTAAATTTGCAAAGCTGAAATGATTAATGTGCTCCATGGCATTGAAGCGTTCAAATTCGACATCTATGGAATAAATGCTGTAAAAACAGACTCGTCAACAGGTTGTTCAACATGATCAAACGGTATACGCTCTTGATCCTGCACGGGGGTCTGCGGTGAGGGCTCATTATTATTTACAGGCTGCTCGGGCGTATTTGGGATCTGGGGGATATGCGGGGATGGCTCAGGACTTTGTGGGGGTGCCTCAGGATTTTGCAGGTAAGTTCTGGATTGGCTCTTTCTGCGTCTTCTGGTGGATTCCAACCTAGCGGCCATACACAGCATTTTTAACAGACTTTGCTCTACGCCAAACGCTGCCTCTGTTAGAGCTCTGTTTGTTTCTTCAACCCTGATTCAACCATATATAGTCATAAGGTGGGGGGGCTGGGGGAGCACCGAAATGCCGATACTCTCGCAAACCTTTTGATAGTCTAGGAGAAGTTTTAAAAGTTCATCGGTTCTATGTTGGTCTGCAAATGCGACGTCTAGCTCTGCTCGCCTCACCCCCAGTTGGGAAACTTTAGTGAGACGCTCTGCTAGCTTAGCAATAAGGCGGTCATCTAGAGACCGTAATGTATTTAACATGGCTATCCGCTGTGTCAGCCAGTGGTGGTAAAAAGAATCAGCAACATTTCTGTGTGTTGTCGATTTTTTTTTAAACTTGACACATCAGATGATTTTCTCTTTCTTTGACATGTAGTGGTTGGTGGAGGGGTAACTAGCGACTGCTGTGTATCAACACATGTTACGGTTACAGTGTTAGTACTAGCAGGGACTAGCTGGTGTTGTGTATCAGTTTGTGTTGTATTATGACAAACCCGAGTATCATTTGAAATTACGGCATGTGGCTTACCATTAGTGGTACTAGTGTTGTTGTCCCTGTATTTTCAACCTCTTCCAAAATAGATGGTAGCGAAGTTTTTCTCAATTGCGTCGTTGTTTGACAACAGTTGGAGTGGCGATGCGGTTGACTGCTATGTGCAGTTCTAGCGGCAGGTATCTGATGGGGTTGATGTGTGTCTGTAACACCGGGGTAGATACAACGCACTCACATGTTCCACAGGGTTTAGCGTCAGGTTTGCCATCCCAAATGTAGTGTTTTTCCTGCCGCTGCCACGAGCATTCTCTGGAAGGAAAAAAAAAGTGTAACCTTGTTAATCAATTACACAGGGCTTACGCATGTAGCACTCATACTATAATTGAACATTTGCTCAAATCGTTGCAAGCAGCTTGCCGATGACACTTTGATCATTGTGGGCCAATTGATTTCCGTACGCTTCCGATATAGGTGATAGGTCCAGCATTCTCACGCATCCGTTTTGCTGTCTTAATGGACTCCATGGATGGTTGGTGAGTTCCGTCGACTGTGATGGTCTTATATGAATTATGGATGTTTCTAGAGGATATGACGGCTGTAGGTGTCAATTTACATCCACGGCATCTGTATCGAGACAATACTTATTTAGCATAACACATAAAAACAAGCGTGTAACCAAAACATCGGATACCTATGGCGAAAACCTACCGTTGGCTGGCTGTGAGAAATAATCAAATCGTGATTCATCAAAATCTGAGTTCGTAATCCCAGTTTGCTTCTTTATTCAGAAAATTATAAAAGCGGATAAAATTAACGCGGTTAAAAAAAATAGAATAAAAATGTATCCTTATCTGCAGCTATATGAAATCAAACTGTATATACCTACCAATTTGAGTGTTAGTAATTTCAAAGGGGGAACAATCGACACCCTGGCTTTCCATCTGAAAATACACAAACAACATTACTGTAGCAAAATTTCTAGCGCCGCTGCTGACCGCTAGAAAATACATTATTTTAAAATATTTGTCATGCCTCTATAGTGATAGACTAGTATGTTGTAGAAATATTAACGGTGCGTATATTAAATACATAATATAATTATTTTAATACAGTATTAATAAAACGGTATTAAACCATTCTAATTAAAAATAAGGCTATAGTGATAGACTAGTATGTCGTAGTAATATTAATGGTACATATAAAATATATATTTTAATACAGTAATAGTATTACGTCCATACCTCATATCAAGCCGCCCACTTTTGGAAAGTGACAGATGCCACACCCCCTTCCCATGACCTTTGACCCTCCCCCCCTTCGGCGCACCATCTGGCAGATGGTGGGGTCCCCTTCCGCATTCCAGGGGTGTGACGTGTATCATGGCCCCCATCCACATTCCAGGCCTGTGACGTATCATGAGGCACACTTTAGAATAAAGTGTGTCTCATGATAATCAAGGGCCTTATTATATTTATAGTCTGACTTGATGTTATATACCATTCAAGATGCCTTATGAGTATAAGGGTTAATATATAGAATGCATTTCCACCCCCTAATAACCTTTTTAGCATTCCCACCCCTTCCTAATAATAACCTTTTATGTATAGCCTAACAGTGACAGTATTATAGAGAACACACAGTAGACAAAATGTAAAGTTTTATAAAGCTTTATATTGAGCTCACTGAATATATAACCGATGTGTGATAAAATACAGAATATAGAGTTATTACATAAATTAATGCATAAGAATTATTACATAGATGTGTATGACAGTGTATAATGTTAACAGATATATAGTCCCTTGTCCTATTCCTGATGGGGTAGCATAATGTATCAAGTCCAGTATGTTTGAGGGGAGCAACAGTGCAAAAGTCTTATGACTTAACGTTTAAGATCCATCATGGCCTTTATTAAAAAATCCATCTTTAAAGATTCCACCAACTCACGAGTACATGCGTCTGCCGCAATATCACTCGGTACATTAGCCTCTGCTATTGCATGCATAAAAATGTTCCAGCCCAGTGGCATAGTTCTCACGTGCGTGTGGGTCTGTGGTATGCCTGACCAGCGCAGGGAAATTGGTTCCATGAATTATGACATTTTTATATACCAGTTCGTGCTTATTGTTCCATGTGATAATATCCCAGCGGTTGAGCAGCGCAGTTAGCAATCGCTCTGTGTTTTTCTTGCATGGTTGCGGCAGGTCCCAGCATTGTGTGACGCCAGCTATTTCTGCATCATAACGCCATCGTTCGGCACCGTGTATGGACGGAATTGCGTAGTCTGAGTTCATATTAAAGTTTTATCACTTCGATATAGCTATGAGTTCTGTCCTGGTATGATTTCTGTCCGCAGAGTTCAACAGTTCACTATAGTGCAATGAGCAGCTTTGATCTAGTCATGCCAAATACTAATATTTTCTGCCCACTGAGTTTAAAAGATGTCGTTAGTGCACTGAGCTGTTTGTATTTAGCCACGGCAATCACTAATGTTCAGCTCCCCAGTAGGTGGGCTGTGTATCGATGAATGGGGACCTGTCTTGTATTAAACAGCTGCAACCAGTAGCTAATTAGTTCCAGCTCTGGCAGGATGTCAGTATATTGATGAATGAAGATGTCTATTATTACACAGTTAGAATCAATAAGAGCTAACACATGTATCTATCTACCGATATACGTTCGTGTGAATCAAGCCTTATACACACCCACACCCACAAAACAAACGATTGGTCCAGGCATGACTGTTAGCAGCTGCAGTGAATGAGCACTTATTCATTAAAGACCAGACTTACACGTGTCTCCACGGTACATTGCAACTTATCCTGGTGTCCATCACAGCAGGATACGCCTATGTTCATAGAACCTCCAATGAGGGATATGCCAGGAACCTCACTAGTCCTCAGAGCAGTAGCGAGCATGCGCCGGAAGTGACACGCCTGTGTGTACTAGGAATACACCGGAAGTGACGCGACGCGCCGGCGCGTATGATGGTATTCTAAAACTGGCCCATACCAACACTAGAAGGATCCCTTTGTATCGTCCACATATCAATGCACTCAATATAATATAGTCCCCAAAAATATACTAATGTTTTACCCCAATAGGGACCGTGACTGCCCACACGCAGAAGAAAAGAATAGTAGTACTACCTCCATTCCTGCAACAATGTCAAATGACAATTTTTATTAATAGAGTATATAGTGAATAATAAAGCATCACAAATCTTGCTCTGGAACACAATCTTATCCTACAAAAAAACAAAAACATTAACAACAATGTCGCACATAGACAATTCACGGTTTTTGGTATGAATTGTGCTCTTGTGTTTTGACACGCTGGCGGACCTCCATTGTGGTCTCGCCAACGTATAACAATCCACATGGGCAAACCACTAAATAAATGACAAAGGATGAGCTGCATGAAAACCTTTGTCGGATGTTAAATTGTTGTCCCGTTCTAGGATGGGAAAATTTGTCCCCTTTAATCAAATTGCTGCATGCAGCGCAGCCCATACATGGGAAGCAACCCTTCTTGTCAGTGGGTAAGATACCCCTTGTGTTTTTCCTGCAACTCAGCCTGCCAGTTTGGATGGCTTTATCCCGGATGTTACGACCTCGGCAGTATGCCATGAGGGGTGGTGCTGAAAACTCAAGAATATTGGGGTGACATCCTTCAAGGATGCCCCAATGTTTTCTCAGAATCCTTGCAACCTCCGCACTCTCGGTGCAGTAGGTTAAAACGAATGGAAGCCTAACACATTTTTTTGTTCATGGTTAGACTTCAGAAGGTCCTGTCTAGAACATGCCAAAGCTTTGGCTTTATAATCAAGTACCAGCCTGTTCAGGTAACCTCTTTCAATGAATTTCCTAGTCATTTCATCTAGTCTAGTATCAACTCTCTCCATCTACAATCCTCCTGACACGGAGCATCTGGCTCCATGGTAAGGACCTCAAAGTCCCAGGAGGATGAAAACTCTGGAAATTCAAAATGTTGTTTCTATCGGTAGGTTTTTTATATAGGTCCGTCATCAAAAGCGTGCCCTTTTTGGTCACAATCACATCCAGAAATTGAATAGATACATCTGAATATACCAATGTAAATTTCAGAGAAGGCAGAATGTTGTTAATTTCTTGCTGAAAACCCAAAAGTTGATCTGCTGTCCCATTCCAGATAAAGAATACATCGTCTATATACCTCCACCAAGCCCGGACATGTGTCTAGGTTGGGAAGGTATATAGACGAGTCTCCTCTATGTACGCCACAAATAAATTGGCGTAGCCCGGGGCCATGTTAGACCCCATGGCCGTTTCACGGACCTGACGATAAAAATGGCCGTCATAGAGAAATACATTCTTTACCAGAATATCCTCAAGAAGGGAGGTGACAAAATTCAGTTGTTCATTGGTTAAAGAGGAATTCATAAGGTGCCATTTAACAGCTTCTATGTCCTGATCATGGTCTATGATTGTATATAAAGATACCACGTCAAAGGAGCTTAGGAGACTGTTCTCATCAACCACCATGCTTTGCAATTTAGTGAGAAAATCTGTCGTGTCTCGTATAAAGGACTTTGTCTCCATAACAAAAGGTTTAAAAACCTTGTCCAAAAACTTCGATGCACAGTTAAATAATGACCCTCAGCCAGATATAATTGGCCTACCTGGCGGATCTGTCAGATTCTTATGAACCTTTGGTAAGGCATATAGTAATGGAGTCACCAGAAACTTAGGAAACAAAAAAGTTTTCAATTTTGAATCAATAATACCATCACTATACGCCTCCTCCAGGTCCATTTTCAGTTGTAATTGGTGTTGCTCAATTGGATTATTACTCACTCTCATACACCTCACTATCTGATAGTTGGGTCAATATCTCCTGATGGTATTTATTGGTGTCCATGATTACCACCGCCCCGCCCTTGTCGGCTGGGCAGATGGTAATCGTAGGATCCTCACTAAGATTATTTAGGGCTAACCGTTCCTTATGCGTTAAGTTCTGAATGGTGTTTCTACGTCTAAACTTACGTTTAAGTTGGTAAATATCCTTTCTTACCAATGTTTCATACGCATCAATAGCCGCATCACTCACAGGTGGAACAAATGTACTCCTATTCACAAGACCCAAATCCTTTGATTTAAAGCAATGATCATGGCTATGGTCATCCATGTCAGGATCATTACTAATAGGGTTATCAGCAAAAAACTTTTTTAGTCTCAACCTACGGAAAAATCTCCTGCAATCAATATCAAACCAACTTGGATTGGATACAGGGCAGAACGAAAGTCCTGTAGTATGAATTTTCCCCACATATCTAATTATTGGCATTCTAATTGATTTTATATGTTTTTAAGTTTTTATGCATGATTATCATTCATGATTATGGGCCTACCTTTTATATTACTATAATTAATTAAAATTGTTTTTATTTTTTTTAGATTTTTTTTCCCTCAATTATGAGGGTCTTCCCGACACCCGTGATGAGGCTCCGGTGACATCGCATGAAGCGCATTATGATTTAACTACAAGTTCCCATATATGAACTTTATCCTAATTTGAATATGAGTATGGTGGTCATTGGTTGTAAATAATCGAATTTATGGATAGCCTTTTTGCCCCACTTGCAGAATTTTAGCATAATCTTTTTTGGCGTACCTGTATTGGTCAAGATGATCTAATGCATAATTTTTATTAGTTTGAGTTGAAATAAAATTTACTTTTTGCATGATATTATTCTGTGTGTCATTTTAATCTTGGGAGTGTATGAGATATCGGATTGAAAATTATCCTTAACATCGGATACATATGCAGGTTGCTATAGATTTATATATTTTGGGATCCAAGTATTTGTCAGCCTATTATTATGATTATGCTGAATAAATTTAGCTACACATTAAAGCCACTCATTGGTAGATTTTGATACCCTCCCCCTTTGTTTTGCTGCTCTTCCAATTGTGATCATTTGTATGGTCTATTGGACTTATTGAGTAGCGTTATTGTTGGGTACACTAAATAAATATATAATTATACCTATTAAGTAAAGTATGGGTTTTGCCTTCCTTGGTCCGCATTACAATCATCCTGACTTGCATGGATCTTTCCTATTAGCGTTATTATATGGGTGGACACAGATCCTGCTTGATCTGACGACATGTGACTCTGACGGACGGCCTATGGGCGTGGTGGTGTTTGCCATGCGATCCAACGCGCCGCCGTCATGACGTTCCGTACCTTGATGACGGGATCTCTATGGGCGTGGCGACGTGTACTACGTGATTTGCTACGTCGACGCCGTGACGTTTGACTATGCAGCTGCAACTCTACATGATGACAGGTTGTTTCTCCTAGCCCTATTGGATGCCTTTTGATGACATAACTAAAGGGGCGTGATGTTGCTTTGACACATCACATGATCCATTTAGTTTGTGCATACGCCCCTCGATTACCGTCTAATGCCGTACAGAGTGTGTGAGAATTTGGGCTTTTATTATCACTAAGTGACATGACCAATATGATATTGTTTTACTATGTATATCATGATTATGATAGTTTTGTGCGCACACGGATGATACTGGATCTCATCTTGGATGTTGGGTAAGTGACTGGGGTGCTTTGATGCACTTCAGGTGTGCATTAATGCCTCACATGTTGATTGGCTCATTACATGGGTGTGTTTTAATCTGTGTGTTATATATTCTGTGTTAGTGTGTGTAGTAGTTAGGTTGAAAAAGATCCCTATTTTGGGATTGAAACGTTGCTGCTGTAAACCTTTGTCCTGTGATCATTAAAGCAATGACTGATTAAGTGAAGACTCTCGCTGTTTGGATTACTGCTGGAATTTTCAATTTTTTCTACTACGAAAGTCCCTTAGTCAATACATTTTAGTTCTAAACAGGACAGTTTTTTGGATGAAATATTAAAGAGCAGAGGTGTTAGTATCGATCTCACCCTCTATATCCTTCTCCGTGCCTCTGCTCTCGTCACGATATTCCTCTGTCCTCTTGCACGAGCAGAAATGCTTCCGTCCATCCCTTCGCGTTGGTCTCCCATGACTCCTTGATGACGATGATGGAATCTGCCCCTTGCAGGTGGACGAGCTCCTAAAAAAGAGGAAGAGGCAGAGGAGGAAGATAGAGATTTCTCCTGCAATGTAGTGTCTTCACGTGGAATCATATGTATTTGGAGATGGTTGTTGTCTTGAGAACTTGCGTCCATATTTGCTTTTACAATTGTTGTTGCTCTGGCTTCCTCCAGACTGTCCACTTTGGCTCGAAGGCAGAAACGTGTCTGCCACTATAAATGTGGCAGATCCCAGCAGTTGCATTATTCTTACAATCGGGCAATTTCCCCAATCATTGGAACAGTAAACATAGATGCAAAGCTAAACTGTGTGAAGGATGGCTCACATGAGCGTGCAACCAGTAGACTTGTGTAGAACAATGTTGGCCAAATAATCGCCATTAAATGTGTGTGCTGCTTTATCCGGGATATACCTTGCCAACTTTGGCAACCCTGTTGTTCGTCTTATCCTGGTCCACTCAGAAATAGAGGCAGTGTGCAAAGCTTTTTTTTTTTTTTAAATCAACCGTTTGTTCTTACACGGTGAATAAATTGTTGCTTCCCGCATTGAGAAGCCTAAGGTATTTAGGGGAACAGGGGAAGAAGAGACATTTTGCCGTTGCTCTGGTTTCAGAGAGGGCTAGATTGTCAAACAAATGGGGTAACCTAAAAGGACTAACTCATTTAGGGCAGCTTTAAAAATAAGCTAGCCATGGTTCTCAATCTCCAACATGGAGACTAGTCCCTTTTTTGAAGCCAAAGGACACTGTACATTCAAACCACCCAATCCCCATGAACCCCGTTTATGCATTTAACCAATTGTTCTAGGATGGCCACCCACCTACCCTTCGCTTTCTACTCCACTGCCAGCCATGTGGACTTTCGGAATTCTGAAAAGTGGTCTATTCCAAATCCCACAAAGCCATCCAGCATTGTCAAGCAAAGTAAAGACTGTCCAACGCAATTAAAGTAAAATGCAAAAAAATTATTTTACAATACAAATGATGGAACAAAAATAACCATTTTCCGTTTAAGCATTGAGATTACTGGCCTGTCGCAGCTCGCAGAATAACAGAAAAGCATAATGCAAAATAACCTTTGGTAGCCTAACTAATTGGCCCATGGCTCTGACTGCTAGATTGCTGGGCGCCATGGCCAGTTTGGTAGGGGGAAGGCCTGCTTATTACCCAGTGTGGCATCACCTGCAAACTTTAGCCGGCAGTCTGCCTCAGCCATGCGCCTGTTGGGCCAAGGCAATGCTGCAGCCTAGTATATTGCCTAGTCCTGCCAGTCCATGAAAAAAAGGCTGCCTGAGGGTGTGGATGCTGGTATCAAAATCTGCCAGAAAGGTTTTGGGAGCCCATTGTGCTACTTGGTGATGCCTGGCTGGGTGGTCTAGGCCATATTTGAGGAGGGAGATGGTGGGGCTGCATAAATTGCTGCTGATAGGCAAATCCATATCCCACTTTCTGCAACTGTGCAGCACTGGTAGATGGGCTTTGAAGTGGCCACACTTCAGGAGGCCTGATATCTGCCACAACTGCTGTGGGGGTTCAGACCCGTCTGGCTGGCCGCACCTCCATGCCAGGCCAGAGGCTGCGCTGGAATTGCAACCTTTGTTGTAGGCGTTTGGCACAATGAAGCTAGCGCTTCTTGCAGTCTTCTGGATGGCTTGGCGGGGCATGCCTGGTGAGGGGTGGGGGCTTAAGGGCAAGTAGGAATGCCGTCCCCCCCCCCCACCTAACTGCATTTTGCTGGCTGAGGGTGGTGAAGTCAGAGTATCCACCTCTTGTAGGGAGAACAAGGGTGCTGAACATTGAGAGTCCAAGAGACTGCTGCCCACTCTAGCCAGCCAGTGCAAAGCCAGTTCCGAGCACTCAGTTCTAACTGCCCCTCTCCACAAACCTCCCGCAGCCATAGAGACTCCAGTGGCAGAGCAGCCAGGAGCACTCTTCAGTGGCTTCTGGCTTCAATACTGCATCAAGCAGTCTTAATGGCGACCCTCATTTTACTTCGGAACCAGGGGTGCATCTGCCGGAAGCTGTTCTCCAGGGAGCAACAGTACTGCACTGCCCAGTCTAACCATTCCCTGCCCTCAAGCATGCCAAGCACACCCCTAGGAGAGGCCAGAGGCTGGCGCTGGCCCTGGCCTTGCACAGCCCTAGCCAGTTCCTCCTCAGCCCGTGCCTCGGCTCCAGCACCCTCTGAGCCTTTAAAACTGGCAGGTGATCCAACCACCTCTCAGATTTCCTGCTGAGACCCGTAAATTCACCATCCATTGCCCCATCCTGACCGTCGCCATCCTGAGGTAGCACATTGGTGGAGGTCCTGGCAGGGGGGCAAACAAAACTTAAAATTTTTATAAAACATAGGTTGGGAAAGAGCCCAGACTGCACACGCAGACACACACCCACACCTCCAAATAATTGCAATATACCCACTCTAGGTGCTAGGAACAGGAGCAAGGCGAATGGTGGCAGCTGGCTCCACAAACACCCAAATAAGGTAATTAAATGTTGGTTGCCAGGAGGCTTTGATAAAAAAAAAATACCTGTGACACGTAGGAGGAGATCTTTTGGGGTTAGCTAGTTCAAAACCTATCACCAATTGCCTACAGGAAAAGCGGTGAACGCTGCCAGACACAGGCAGGCAACGGTCTGCCAAAATCAGGACACAGGTAACAGTCTACTATTTGCTTTAAAATATGGACACCTTGTGAGAGAATGGGCATCACATTAACCTAGTGGCGCGTGTTTATAATGGCAAAATCTGGGTGCAAGGCAACAAGTTAAAGACAACACACGGGGGTTGGCTAACCCAAAATAACACTGTTAGCTCCAGCAGGCCATGGTTTGTTGCTCTCTAAGGTTCCAACTTTATACAGTTAGAATTTTGCAAGTAAACCGTATGCCATTGGACTAAAGGGATAAAGACTATCTTGCCCCCCCCCCCCCCCCATAAAAAAAAATAAAAAAATAAACAAGCCATATTATACTTACGGTGGCAAGTCCAATTGGCAGTCCAGGAAACCAAATAAATGGCGTATCAGTTTTGTAGTTCTGGGGTTTCTGAGCATCTCTCAAGGATAGGAGTCCCTGCATCTTATTCGTGGCGATGTGACATTTCACAAAATATGCTTGTCAGTGGGCTGCGACGTACAGATCAGTCACAATTTCCAAATTACATTTTTCCCTTTGTTTGGAGTTTCTTTGTTAGAATTTTGGCTCCATCAGACATCAGATCTAGCTTTAGCAAGTTTAAAAATGGGGCAGAGAAGTTGCTGGCTTGTAGTCACAGAGAAATAGAGCCGTATTTCTCTGTGACTTCACCAGTCATTCAGAGCCGTAGTTCTCTGCGACCTCTACATACGACTGTCACCAGTCATTCAGTGCAGGAACTCTGTATATGCACTAAAGTTATACACTTATACTGACCATGCTATTGTGACCATTATCTACATTGGAGACATTGGATGCATAATTCAAACTTGCACCTAAATATATCTTCTCTTTTTTGTGTTAATGTATGTTAGTACTGTTAGTCAGCCCGTATATGTTTTTAAGAGTTTCTAATAAACTATATTCTTTTAGTCTATACCTGTGAAGGGCTTTTAAGAAAAATTTACATGTAGACTTCCCGTCTCTGTGATAAGCTCCTAATTTTTATAGATTTAATATGACAACCACAATGTCATAAACAAAATCAAACATGGTTTTCCAGTAAAACCTCCAGGACAATATGTATTCACCCACCTAAGACGTGTATTACCAGGATGCACTTTATTCATACCTTGCTTATATGGACAAAAGTTAGCACACATAAGTAAAATTCCTTTTGTAATGGTAATAAAATACAGTTGCAAAGATGAAAGGTAATGCAGTAAATAACCACTGTATCATCCAAATAAAAACATATATAAATACATGACGTAAGACAGCTGAGAGGCAGATAGCAACATTTTACTATGAACAAACACTTAATCAAAATGAAGAGGAAGAGGTGTTAGGGATTACAGTAGTTAGCAGCACAAAGACACACAGGAAGACAAACAGGTAATTCTACCTTGGAGATCTCCTCCTGCACTTACCCCTAGGACCTTCCACCCCCCCCCCCCCACCCCCCCACCCCCCCAGCGGAGGAGATGGGAGACAAAGGCTACTTATCCAGGTCTGTTTCTTGTCCAGTTGAGTAAAAGGTCCTCCTCATTTTGTGTACAAGACAAAACTAAGTGAACAAAGTCTCGCTGGGGCCTCCAAATTGTTAAAGAAATTCCAGCCCAGGTAGAATTTTTAAGAAAGTATTGTATATGTTCGCATTTTTAAACAAAGCCAAACACAACGTTATGATTTCAATAAGGGGAAGAGCTCTCTTGAGCAATCCCCTCATAGACGAATAAGAGATAAAAATCATCTTCCCATAGTATACATTCTACAATGGTTTTAGATTTGGCAAACCTATCCCACCATCTGGTATGTTGACAGCAGTCTTACACAATATTGCACAAGAGACCTCTTACTCCACCAATTCTAAAAATTCCTATGTTCTTGAGATATTAGTTCAAGCTTTTTTCAGAATTCTGGTCATGTTTTTATGTTATAATTAGAGATGAGCGAACGCGTTCGTCCGAGCTTGATATTCGTGCGAATATTAGGGTGTTCGGGATGTTCGTTATTCGTAACGAACACCATGCGGTGTTCTGGTTACTTTCACTTCCTTCCCTGAGACGTTAGCGCGCTTTTCTGGCCAATTGAAAGACAGGGAAGGCATTACAACTTCCCCCTGCAACGTTTAAGCCCTATACCACCCCCCTGCTGTGAGTGGCTGGCGAGATCAGGTGTTCGCCTAATATAAAAGTCGGCCCCTCCCGCGGCTCGCCTCAGATGCGGTGTGAGTTAGATGAGGGACAGTGCTGTTTATACCGGAGCTGCTGTAGGGAAAGAATTGGTAGTTAGTGTAGGCTTCAAGACCCCCCAAAGGTCCTTATTAGGGCCACTGATAGCTGTGTGTTGGCTGCTGTTAGCAGTGGAATTTTTTTTTTCCTCAAAATCGGCTCTGCAGAGCGTTGCACCTGGCATTAGGGACAGAAGTGCTGCATAGGCAGGGAGAGTGTTAGGAGTGCGTGTAGCCTTCAAGAACCTCAACGGTCCTTTCTAGGGCCATATTTATCCGTGTGCAGTACTGTCCAGGCTGCTGTTAGCTGTGCTGCATTTTTTTTGGGCTTCTCAAAATCGCCTCTGCAGAGCATTCCACCCTCCATTGATACTGCAGGGAAAGAATTGTATAGGCAGGGCCACAACACAGTTATTATTCATAGAATATACGCAGTGCTGCCTTTTGGTGGAAAAACAAGTGGAAACAAATCTATTTGTCCAGCCTGTGTCCGTCCTAACGCCTGTGGACACGTGTGAGCTGCGTGAAAAACATTGCTAAATCATACGCAGCCAGCTACGCTTTACTGCTGGCTTCGCCATTTGCTTTCCTTAATTGGGAAAAAAAATACCTGCTCTGCCAGAGTTATAATAACTCTGCTACCCTCACGTTCTGTGACACATAAGCAGGGACACAGCACAGTTATTACACTTCTCATGTTCATTGAATATACGCAGTGCTGCCTTTTGGTGGAAAAAACTGAAAACAAATCTATTTGTCCAGCCTCTGTCCGTCCTAACGCCTGTGGACACGTGTGAGCTGCGTGAAAAACATTGCTAAATCATACGCAGCCAGCTACGCTTTACTGCTGGCTTCGCCATTTGCTTTCCTTAATTGGGAAAAAAAATACCTGCTCTGCCAGAGTTATAATAACTCTGCTACCCTCACGTTCTGTGACACATAAGCAGGGACACAGCACAGTTATTAAACTTAGATTATTCATTCACTAGAGGCAGTGGGGCCTTTCGTTTTCCCAAAAGGGCAAAAATTATATTTGGCCTGCAGTCTTGCGCCAATTTATTTCCTGCCTGTGAAATCAAATCACTGGTAATACAGCATGCTGAGGGGTAGGGGTAGGCCTAGAGGACGTGGACGCGGCCGAGGACGCGGAGGGCCAAGTCAGGGTGTGGGCACAGGCCAAGCTCCTGATCCAGGTGTGTCGCAGCCGACTGCTGCGCGATTAGGAGAGAGGCACGTTTCTGGCGTCCCCACATTCATCGCCCAATTAATGGGTCCACGCGGGAGACGGTTATTAGAAAATGAGCAGTGTGAGCAGGTCCTGTCCTGGATGGCAGAAAGTGCTTCGAGCAACCTATCGTCAACACGCAGTTCTGCGCCGTCCACTGCTGCAAATCCGAATCCTCTGTCTGCTGCTCCTCCTTCCTCCCAGCCTCCTCACTCCACTACAATGACACCTGCTCAGGAGCGGGAACACTCCCAGGAACTGTTCTCGGGCCCCTGCTTAGATTGGGCAGCAGCGGTTCCTCTCCCACCAGAGGAGTTTATCGTCACTGATGCCCAACCATTCGAAAGTTCCCGGGGTCCGAGGGAAGAGGCTGGGGACTTCCGCCAACTGTCTCAACAACTTTCTGTGGGTGAGGAGGATGATGACGATCAGACACAGTTGTCTTGCAGTGAGGTAGTAGTAAGGGCAGTAAGTCCAAGGGAGCAGCGCACAGAGGATTCAGAGGAAGAGCAGCAGGACGATGAGGTGACTGACCCCACCTGGTGTGCAACGCTTACTCAGGAGGACAGGTCTTCAGAGGGGGAGTCAAGGGCATCAGCAGGGCAGGTTGCAAGAGGCAGTGCGGTGTCCAGGGGTAGAGGCAGGGCCAGACCGAATAATCCACCAAGTGTTTCCCAAAGCGCCCCCTCGCGCCATGCCACACTGCAGAGGCCGAGGTGCTCTAAGGTCTGGCAGTTTTTCACAGAGACGCCTGACGACCGACGAACAGTGGTGTGCAACCTTTGTTGCGCAAAGCTCAGCCGGGGAGCCAACACCAACAGCCTCACCACCACCACCATGCGCAGACATATGATGGCCAAGCACCCCACAAGGTGGGACGAAGGCCGTTCACCGCCTCCGGTTTGCACCCCTGCCTCTCCCCCTGTGCCCCAACCTGCCACTGAGATGCAACCCCCCTCTCAGGACACAGGCACTACTGCCTCATGGCCTGCACCCACACCCTCATCTCCGCTGTCCTCGGCCCCATCCAGCAGTGTAGTTCAGCGCACCGTTCAGCCGTCGCTTGCGCAAGTGTTCGAGCGCAAGCGCAAGTACGCCGCCACGCACCCGCACGCTCAAACGTTAACCGTCCTTCAAAAGTATCATGGAGGCGGCGGCCCCGCGCTACTCAGTTCCCAGTCGCCACTACTTTTCCCGATGTGCCGTCCCAGCCCTGCACGACCACGTCTCCCGCAACATTGTGCGCGCCCTCACCAACGCGGTTACTGCCACGGTCCACTTAACTACGGACACGTGGACAAGCACAGGCGGGCAGGGCCACTACATCTCCCTGACGGCACATTGGGTGAATTTAGTGGAGGCTGGGACAGAGTCAGAGCCTGGGACCGCTCACGTCCTACCCACCCCCAGAATTGCGGGCCCCAGCTCGGTGGTGGTATCTGCGGAGGTGTATGCTTCCTCCACTAAAGCACCCTCCTCCTCCTCCTCCTCCTCCTCCTCCTCCTCCTCCTCCTCTGTCTCGCAATCAAGATGTGTTAGCAGCAGCATGTCGCCAGCAGTCGGTGTCGCGCGGTGTGGCAGCACAGCGGTGGGCAAGCGTCAGCAGGCCGTGCTGAAACTACTCAGCTTAGGCGATAAGAGGCACACGGCCCACGAACTGCTGCAGGGTCTGACACAGCAGACCGACCGCTGGCTTGCGCCGCTGAGCCTCCAACCGGGCATGGTCGTGTGTGACAACGGGCGTAACCTGGTGGCGGCTCTGCAGCTTGGCAGCCTCACGCACGTGCCATGCCTGGCCCACGTCTTTAATTTGGTGGTTCAGCGGTTTCTGAAAAGCTACCCACGCTTGTCAGACCTGCTCGTAAAGGCGCGCCGGCTCTGCGCACATTTCCGCAAGTCCCACACGGACGCTGCCACCCTGCGCACCCTGCAACATCACTTTAAGCTGCCAGTGCACCGACTGCTGTGCGACATGCCCACACGGTGGAACTCTACGCTCCACATGTTGGCTAGGCTCTATGAGCAGCGTAGAGCAATAGTGGAATACCAACTCCAACATGGGCGGCGCAGTGGGAGTCAGCCTCCTCAATTCCTTTCAGAAGAGTGGGCCTGGTTGGCAGACATCTGCCATGTCCTTGGTAATTTTGAGGAGTCTACCCAGGTGGTGAGCGGCGATGCTACAATCATTAGCGTCACCATTCCTCTGCTATGCATCTTGAGAAATTCCCTGCAAACCATAAAGGCAGCTGCTTTGCGCTCGGAAACGGGGGCGGGGGAAGACAGTATGCCGCTGGATAGTCAGGGCACCCTCCTGTCTATTTCTCAGCGCGTACAGGAGGAGGAGGAGGAGCATGAGGAGGATGAGGAGGAGGGGGAAGAGACAGCTTGGGCCGCTGCTGACGGTACACCGGCTGATTGCCTGTCATCCTTTCAGCGTGTATGGCCTGAGGAGGAGGAGGAGGAGGAGGATCCTGAAAGTGATCTTCCTAGTGAAGACAGCCATGTGTTGCGTACAGGTACCCTGGCACACATGGCTGACTTCATGTTAGGATGCCTTTCTCGTGACCCTCGCGTTGCACGCATTCTGGCCACTACGGATTACTGGGTGTACACACTGCTCGATCCACGGTATAAGGAGAACCTGCCCACTCTGATTCCCGAAGAGGAAAGGGGTTCGAGAGTGTTGCTATACCACAGGACCCTTGCGGACAAGCTGATGGTAAAATTCCCAGCCGACAGCGCTAGTGGCAGAAGGCGCAGTACCGAGGGCAAGGTAGCAGGGGATGTGCGTAGATCGAGCAGCATGTACATCCCAGGCAGTGCAACAGTCTTTAAGGGCCTGGCCAGCTTTATGGCTCCCCACCAAGACTGTGTCACCGCTCCCCAGTCACGGCTGAGTCGGCGGGAGCACTGTAAAAGGATGGTGAGGGAGTACGTAGCGGATCGCACGACCATCCTTGGTGACGCCTCTGCCCCCTACAACTACTGGGTGTCGAAGCTGGACATGTGGCCTGAACTAGCGCTGTATGCCCTGGAGGTGCTTGCTTGTCCTGCGGCTAGCGTCTTGTCGGAGAGGGTGTTTAGTGCGGCTGGGGGAATCATCACAGATAAGCGTAGCCGCTTGTCAACCGACAGTGCCGACAGGCTAACACTCATCAAGATGAACAAAGCCTGGATTTCCCCAGACTTCTCTTCTCCACCAGCGGACAGCAGCGATACGTAAGCAATACGTAGGCTGCACCCGCGGATGGAAGCTACGTTCTCTCTCACCATCCAAAACGGGGACATTTCTGCTTCATCAATCTGTGTCTAATATTCCTCCTCCTCCTCCTCCTGCTCCTCCTCCTGAAACCTCACGTAATCACGCTGAACGGGCAATTTTTCTTAGGGCCACAAGGCTCACTCAAATAATTTTTCAGAACAATTTTTATAAGTTTCAATGCGCTTAAAAGCATTGGAACTTTAACTTGAACCAATTTTTCGTTACACTGGGCTGCCTCCAGGCCTAGTTACCACTTAAGCCACATTAACCAAAGCGATTAATGGGTTTCACCTGCCCTCTTGGCTGGCCATGGCCAATTTTTGGGATGTACATTAGTACTGTTGATACAGCAATTTTTGTGGGCCCTCGCCTACAGTGTAATCAAATTAATTTTTAGCCCACCTGCATTACAGCTGACGTTACCTCAGCTGTGTTGGGCAATGCAATGGGATATTTTTGTGTACCGCCGGTGGGTTCCAGGGAGCCACCCATGCTGTAGGTGCACACTGAGTTTTTAATACATCTGTACACTTCTAAAGAACCCGTCTGACTGGGGCATGCAGTGTGGGCCGAAGCCCACCTGTATTACGCACGACATTACTACCTCAGCTGTGTTGGGCAATGCAATGGGATATTTCTATGTACCGCCGGTGGCTTCCTGGCACCCACCCAGGCAGTGGGTCCACAGGGAGTTTAACCTACATGTGTCCACTTGTAAAGAACCCCAGTCTGACTGGGGCATGCAGTGTGGGCCGAAGCCCACCTGCATTAAGCACGACATTACTACCTCAGCTGTGTTGGGCAATGCAATGGGATATTTTTGTGTACCGCCGGTGGGTTCCAGGGAGCCACCCATGCTGTAGGTGCACACTGAGTTTTTAATACATCTGTACACTTCTAAAGAACCCGTCTGACTGGGGCATGCAGTGTGGGCCGAAGCCCACCTGTATTACGCACGACATTACTACCTCAGCTGTGTTGGGCAATGCAATGGGATATTTCTATGTACCGCCGGTGGCTTCCTGGCACCCACCCAGGCAGTGGGTCCACAGGGAGTTTAACCTACGTGTCCACTTGTAAAGAACCCCAGTCTGACTGGGGCATGCAGTGTGGGCCGAAGCCCACCTGCATTAACCCTTTCCAGTCCACTGTGTGACCTGTGAAGACATTAGGGTTTAAGGCTGTACAGCTCCGTTGTTGGTAGACGTCCGTCGGGGTTCTCTTACTGTATATTGCCAGCCTCTCTGCTGTCGGAGCCTATCCTACGTGTCAGCTCATGCAGTACTGGCTTTAGCCAGCATATAGCGCCGTTGTATAACGGCAGAAAAAGAGTAAGCCCCCTAGGAAAACCATATACAAATTGGATTGGAAAGGGTTAAGCACAACATTACTACCTCAGCTGTGTTGGGCAATGCAATGGGATATTTCTGTGTACCGCCGGTGGGTTCCAGGGAGCCACCCATGCTGTGGGTCGACAGGGACTTCACAATAGGGAGTTGTACCTGCCTGTGTCTATGAATTAAAAAGCCCGGTCTGACTGGGGCATGCAGACACCTTGACAGAATGAATAGTGTGTGGCACATAGGTTCCCCATTGCTATGCCCACGTGTGCAGCTCCTGATGGCGGTGGCACAGGATTCTATTTCTCATTGCTTCTGTACAGCATTGTGGGCTATCGCTCCGCCACTTTTAAAGAGGGTCGCTGCCTAGCCGTGCCAACCTCTGCAGTGTGTGCCTGCGGTCCCTCGTCATGGCAGACGCAATTCTAAATAGACATGAGCGTGGTGTGGCATGAGTGCAGCTGAAGGCTGCCCAGGGACACTTTGGTGTGCGCTGTGGGGGGGGAGGGGGGGCGGTTGGGCAGCATGTAACCCAGGAGAAGTGTCAGTGGAGTGTCATGCAGGCAGTGATTGTGCTTTGTTGGAGGTAGTGTGGTGCTTAGCAAAGGTATGCCATGCTAATGAGGGCTTTTCAGAAGTAAAAGTTGTTGGGAGGGGGGGGGCCCACTCTTGCCGGTATTGTGGCTTAATAGTGGGACCTGTGAACTTGAGATGCAGCCCAACACGTAGCCCCTCGCCTGCCCTATCCGTCACTGTGTCATTCCCATCACTTTCCTGAATTGCCCAGATTTTCACACATGAAAACCTTAGCGAGCATCGGCGAAATACAAAAATGTTCTGGTCGCCCATTGACTTCAATGGGGTTCGTTGTTCGAAACGAACCCTCGAGCATCACGGGAAGTTCGTTCCGAATAACGAACACCCGAACATTTTGGTGTTCGCTCATCTCTAGTTATAATTAATTCAAAGCTTCCAAAAGGGTCAGTATAACCTTTTTCTAACATCTTAAAGATATTAGGCCTTCTTAAAAAGACTAGAATTCTCTATCAAGTTTATGTAACTTCCATGACACATGCTGTTCATTTTTCTACCATCCATATTCAGGCCATGAGGGCTACAATTGAATTAAGCCTGAGCTGGGCCTCTTCCTTTGACTGACATGGATGTTATCCCTAACGACTTCCTCAACCTGGGCATCATCCTGGCACATTGGGAGTGGGGCATGCACAGAGGTAACCTGCTACCTTCTGTTGCTTAGCATCTTACTCTGATACCATGTTGCTGAGAACCCACGTATGCAATTTTTTATTTTTTTTTTGGGGGGGGGGGGGGGTTGTTTTTTTTTTCCTGTTGTGGGTCTAGGCACAAGAGTTTCTCAGCGCATACGTCTGAATATGTACGGGTGGAGATGTTGTGAATGGTGCAGCAGTAAACAGACAGGAGCAATGCAAGTGCATCCAAAACTTTTACTTTTCCTATATGTACATGCTTTCCTCCATGGGAGGACATTTATATTACTAATGTGACAAATACAGACCAATAGAACAATATTCTTGCATTAACACATGAGCCTAGCACCCACCACTGGAACAGTCTATTACCACACTTGGAAGGATAGTGTCACTTTCACTGTCCCTAGTTCAAAGGGGGACCTCTCTGATACAGTGAAGATGTTCTCTTTAAGCGGTCTCATTAGTATTCAGTTCTGACTCACTGTTCCACCTGTACCTAAGCAGCAGTGTATTTACTTGAACAGCCTCTGAACTTGGCCTGGTCTGCATCTGGTGCTAGTGCTCAGTACTGCCTAGTCATCAGTGATCATTCTTCACTCACCGCAGTGTGGACTCTGCAGCTGGTCCTTTTTGTTTCTCCTTCACCTGTGCAGCGCCTACTTCATTCTCATGATTGATGAGAATCCCAACGACCTAACCAGCACCAACCACATACTGACCGCACATTCCAACTATATGTGATTTTTATACACCGAACCTCATTAAATGACATTTTACTTTCAGATACATAACTAAAAAACACTTTTTTTTTCTATTACCTCCCATCAATCACGAAGAGAATAAAGCAACACATAGGGCAGGAAAAACAACTGTGGAGGAAACCGGTAGGGAAACCATGGTAGCTGTACTGTCCTTCCTCTGGGCATACTAAGGGAGGGTAATGCTATTAGATGTGTGCAAGACACGAGAACAATCACTCATATGTGCATATAAATACACAATATGTACCATGAATTTGTGATCTGTTACAGCTCAGTTTCTGGACCTTATGGCTGGTTCATAGTTGTCATTCCTCTTCCTTTATGGCTGCATATCAGACTTACCCCTTGCATGGAGGGAGACAGATCATCCTATAAAGCTTGCAGGGTGGAAGGCTGCTCAATGGGTCATAGATGGTGACTAGAGATGAGCGAGTATACTCGCTAAGGCTAACTACTCGAGCGAGTAGTGCCTTAGCAGAGTATCCTCCCACTCGTCTGTAAAGATTCGGCTGCCGGTGCGGGTGACAGGGGAGTTGCGGGGGGAAGAGAGGGAGAGATTAATCTCCCCTCCATTCCTCCCCGCTCTTCCCCGCCGGCCCCCGAATCTTTAGAGACGAGCGGTAGGATACTCAGCTAAGGCACTACTCGCTCGAGTAGTTAGCCTTAGCAAGTATACTCGCTCATCTCTAATGGTGACCCACTGAACATTTCTCATGAACATGAGAAAAGTGTGGCTGTGATGGATGGGCCTCTCTTTTCTCCATGCCCAGTGTAGAGGATTTTCTGCCATGATCTAGAATCAAATAATACATGGATATGTTATCACTGCAGACTTTTCATCACAGACTGAAGTGTTTTGTATCATTTGTACTAACCTGCTCACAGGTGTCTTGGATCCACCCAAGCTCTGAATCCAGTCCAGGCAAGCAAAATGTTACATTTGTGGTGGAAATTTTCTCTTCTGCATCCAGGTGCATCCCAAGACCTCCTCTTCCATCTGATTGGCTAAGAACCTGCCAAGAAAAAAATAATGGGATGCTACTTATTTTAGCATTCATTTTATATTTCTTCATCAGCATGTGTGTATGTATATATTTCCTATTATAAAAAATACTCTCAGGGCTGGGAAGAAGTTCTTTCGATATTCCTCAGTATGTAGTCCAGCTCTCATGAAGTAAATGAAAACCATTGCCAGGAGATAGTATTCATCATAGTCTGAAGTGCTTTGTATCATGTTTACTAACCTGCTCACAGGTGTCCCAGTCCACCCAAGCTCTGAATCCAGTCCGGAAGAGCAACATGTGGTCATGGTGGAGTTTTTCTCTCTCCTGTGTCCAGATGTATCCCAAGGCCCGCCGATTTTAAACCTCATGGCAAAAGCAGACTTCCTCTTCCATCTGGTTGGCTAAGAACCT